>NW_015626033.1:1283222-1350817 GCF_001515625.1 Sinocyclocheilus rhinocerous | reverse complement strand
ATCACACCGGCCCCCCATCCTCCCAGCCCCCACGCCAGCCCCTGCCCCCCCAGCAACCAGGCCAAAACAGTCACCCACATGCCGACATGACCTTCAATCCCGCCGCCAATGGGCAGGCAGGTGGCCAGGGACCTGCAGACATGCCCGAGCCTTCTCTGGATGTGAGTATCTACACTGATGGTTGTATGGGCTTCTTCCATTTCTAGAGTCATGTGCTACTTACATTTCTCACACAGTCATGCAAGCCTCACGCTTTCGTCATGGTCCAAAGCTCTGAGCAATCTGAAAAGTTCTGATTTAAGGAATATTCTGGATTCAGTACAAGTTAAGCTCAATCTTTTGAGCATTTGAGGCATAATGTTGACATAATTACCACAGAAATTAATCTCTGGGTTACAATGAGAAAATTATAATGGAATTGAAAATTTAGAATTTAAATTGAGTCTGCAAGCATTCAAATATAAAAATTTGACTTACTAAATCTTTGTTTAAAGTCTTGACAACTTAATGCCATATACCCTAAAAGATTATTGCCATAAACCTCTAAATGATTATTTAAACAGCTTTACAGCTCAAATAATACTCAAACAACAAATAACGCTCAAATAACACTACTTTTGACAAATTTAATTTACCTGCCTTTTATAAAATTATTAGCTTAAAGGGATTCTCCACCCCAAAATGAAAATTTTGTCATTAATCACTTTACCCCCATGTCGTTCCAAACCCCTAAAAGCTTCGTTCGTCTTCGGAACACAATTTAAGATATTTTGGATGAAAACCAGGAGGCTTGTGACTGTCCCATTGACTGCCAAATAAATAACACTGTCAAGGCCCAGAAAAGTATGAAGGACATCGTCAAAATAGTCCATCTGTCATCAGTGGTTCAATCTGAATTTCATGAACCGATGAGAATACTTTTTGTATGCAAGAAAACAAAAATAATGACTTTATTAAACAATCCGTCTCCTCTGTGTCTCTCTGCATCACCGTAGCGCCATTTTGGAGAATATCCGTACTTCTCCACATCACCGTAGCGCCAATTTGCAGAATATCCTCTGAACGCAAGCAGCGTACGCTATTCTGTGTCAGCCGCGAAACAACGATACGTTTTCTACGTGTATTTACGCTTTGATTTGAACGTGCAGCGCGGCTGACACAGAATAGCGTACGCTGCTTGCGTTCAGCGGATACTCTCCAAAATGGCGTTACGGTGACGCGGAGGAGACGAATTGTTGAATAAAGTCGTTATTTTTGTTAACGTTACGGTTAAACCACTGATGGCAGATGGACTATTCTGACAATGTCTTTCATACTTTTCTGGGCCTTGACAGTGTTATTTACTTGGCAGTCAATGGGACAGTCACAAGCCTCCCGGTTTTCATCCAAAATATCTTAAATTGTGTTCCAAAGACGAACGAAGCTTTTACGGGTTTGGAACGACATGGGGGTAAGTGATTAATGACAAAATTTTCATTTTGGGGTGGAGTAACCCTTTAATTATTAGCCAAAAATTGTCCCAGTTCATTTCTATTCTCAGAGCCTCATTATAACCTAATTTTTTATTTTATTTTTTACTTTTTTCTTTTTACAAGGGTTGAATCAAAAGTTTTTTGTTGTTGTTGTTTTTCCTTCTTATATCATGCCACAAATATTGTCATCTGAGCTTAACATGTATTGAACCCAGTATATTTCTGTGTATATTCCCAGTATTTTTATGTTTCTTTATGGTCATTTGCAAGATTGTAACGTAAATGTGTCTGTCTGTCTCTCTCTGTAGCTTCTGCCAGAACTGGCGAACCCAGACGAGTTGCTGTCATACTTAGACCCTCCTGACCTCCCAAGCAGCAGCAATGACGATCTGCTTTCCCTTTTTGAGAACAACTGACGTCTTTCAGTCGGCCTTTTGCGGAGGTCCTAATTTGTTTGGCTGTCAGGAATCGAGAGGCACCTGAAGACTGACTCTGTACTTTGCAAACAGGAAACAGCCATCCTTTTGCCTCTTCCTCGTGTAAATATCTCACTCTTTTACAAGCAACCTTTTCCACACATATATGGCAGCCATGTTGGTTGGCACTAAAGTGATATCTTTCAATACTAATGGAAATACATGTGCAGCTATAATCAGTTCATATGAATACGTCACACAGAACTGTGTGTGTGCTCACTAGGAAAGTATTGTAGCATTTTTAATTCAGATTTTTTTTTTCCTTTTGTGAAAAGAAGACCTGAATAGAATATATATATATATATATTTCTTCCTGTACCGGCCTCTGTGTGTCCGCAATCTCTTGAAGGTTTGTTCTTCCAAGCTCTACCACCACAGCTTCCCAAGTCCTTGTCTGCTGGATGTCCACACTGTTTGTCTGTCCATCTCCCTCGAAAAAGCACAAGAGAATGCGTCAAACTGCACCTGGAAGCCTGTAAAGAAGACAATAAAAGGTAAAAAAGATCATCTCGGAATCACCAGAATGATCTAACCCTCCCATCCCAGAGACTAATGATGGGAGTTTTGCGAAAGTCCTCCAAACACTCCCAAACTCTCACGCCACTTGACACAAGAATGTGTTCTGTTCTAGTACACCGTGCAGCTTTGCACCTCATTTTGTAATGTGATTCATATGTCCAGCACCTTCAGACATATGCATCATGTTCTAAACAAATGCTAGAGGGCATCACGGCATGCATTCTTTTCCTTCTCGAGACAGAATTGCAAACATTTCAGCACTGTACCCGTAATATTGTGCGTCTTCCGACAGACTGTTCCTCCTCCCGCAACATCCTGTGGATTCTCCACACTAGCGGTCACAGAGCAAGAAGAAAGCAATTCACATTTCAAAGGGAAGTCAGTTTTGTGTCATCTGTCTTCTCTGTGAGTTCTCTTCATGCATGAGGCTTGGTCGTCTTAGGCCCTTGATATTTGTACCCCTCTTCTGACAAACTGCATACAATGTTGAAACATTCACTGTTGCCAATCGCCCCTTATTTTAAGTGATACTGTTTTTTTTTCCTTAATCATTTCTTCTGTTCTGTTTTAATTCAGCCTTTTATTCATGAACTGTTGTGTTAAAGTTTTATTTTATAATGCACAATATATTGTTCATATAATGGTAATTATTTGTTTGTTTCTGTTGTTACAATTGTAAAAATTTACAAAAATGTGTACATTTATCACAAGATGTCCATGGATTACCAAAGTTATGCACCCTGATTTGAGAAGGTGGCCCAAACCTATTTTGACAAGCCCATTTTTAAATTGTTACCCATAGAATTTAATCAAATGTATAGTGTTTCACTTTTAGCAATTTGTTTACAAGTAATATCATAGTTATTACACAGCAAACAATGAAGAAAGTGTTAGAATGTTATATATTTATAGATCTTTACTTTTTAATTCAATTATATAATGAAGATATATTATCTCAATACCCATCAATGCATTTAATTCTTACAAAAAAAGGTACATTTCAGTAAAAATCCAATCAAACTTTTATATCAGCAGCTTAGTGAAGGTTAACAACGTCCATGTGTACAAGATGGATTTTCTATACGATTTCTTTGTTTTTGTTTTTAAATCAAAATGGCCCGCTTGAATAATTGTCAGTATTTATGATATTTGTAACGACATTTCCGAGATACTGATGTTACTCAAAGACTGTTGAAGAAGGTTGACATCTGTACAATTGAATACTGTTTGGGAAGTGTTTTGTTGGATGAAACATCACCATTGAAAAATGTTTCCATTTTAAGTAATTTTTTTATGATTTACAATATTAGTTTTCAGTGTTTTTTTTTTCCCCTGTTCTTCTTGGTGTAGAATTATGTACAAAAATGATGTTTGTCGTTGACAATTTAAATACTTAGAACTCCAACAGGAAAACGTGGGTTCAAGTTCTATAGCGTTTGTCTGTAGTTCACTTGTATATCCTTTTTCAAAGATGCACTACCACATATTCGTTCCCACTTTGTAGACACAAATAGGCATAAACTGAACTTAAAGACTCGGCTCTGAGCTGTCACGTACTATCGATGTACAGTCGTTGAAGAGGCAGTGAGTGCTCGGGCAGGAACAGAAAGGTTTGAATGAAATAGACAGTGTGTTCACTACTCAGCCACAGGTGAGGGTTCAGTGAGGGTCGAAGGAAAAGGGGGGAAGGGGCACATTAGGGATGCATGTACATATGTAAATGATAAATAGAGACACGTTAACAGAAATGTATTCATTTTCCCCAGGGGAATGTGCATTGTGTATTTAGAATTTGTAAAGCTTGCATCCACCCATCAGAATCTAAATTGGGTAAAATTAATCTGTGTTTGTTAGCGTCTGTGGAACCTCTAAGCATTTGTTCACTTTTGTAAAATATTCATCCCACATGACTGAGGAATTTGGGGAGGGGATAAAAAGAGACACATTTGTTTTACATTTGTGTAATATTTAGCTTACGTGTATTGCTCCATTTATTGTACTTAATAAGGTGCTACAGAAGATAATGAAGAAAATCCTGGGGAAATAATTTGGACAATAGAAACACGGGGCCAGGAGCGGTTCCAAAAGATTGTAACCAAAATCTAGAGTTTGTACAATTTTGATATGATCAGGAAAATTAAAAACAAATATGAGGTACAATCTGAGGTGATTGGCACCAAACGTTGCAGTTGTCTTTGCTTGTACATTCTGTTGTACAATCATTTCATATTCTAAACTGGTCAGAAGAAGAAAAAAACAACAAAAAACTAATTGTGATTTTTAGTCTTGCGAAACTGTATGTAGTTAGATGCTGTGACATCCTAATATTTATCTAATAAATATGTATTCAGATGAAACAACCTTCCAGCGTTTCTGATCTTTCATTTGGTGTGCATGCGTAGCTGTGAGAATCTGCAGTGAAAACCCACAGGGCTTTACAGTTACTGCAAGAAAACAACCACAAAGTACAAAGCAGAAGTAGGAGGCAAATGTTTTGTATGTGTAAAAAAAGGCTTTCTCATGGGAGCACATGGGGGATAACCAGGGGTTAAATTGGGATTTGTTATGTGGGTGGGCTCTATGGTATCGAGCTTATATATGTGTGTGTGAATGAAATCGGCTGGTTGCTGTGAGATGCCGCTGTGTTCCGCCTAAAATGTAAGTGACCTAATATTATTGTATTTTCTTATTGAACCGTTTATAGAACTATTAAACAGTCGTAATGGTGAAAACGTTGTGTGATGTTGCCTAACTAACTGTATTTTAAATATAAAAACTTTACATTTTGAATTTTTACCTCAGGATGCTGAGTTTCTTAGTGTTGGGCGTTTTGATTTCTCCTGGAGATGCTGCGTGAGCCTCTCCTCAGCTGCGCAACCTTATTCCGTCAATAGATGCATTATATACAGTAGCTATATCCACTATTCGCTACTTACTCTAAATGTAATAAAATCAAAATAATACTTGCGTTTTGGTGTTTACATAGTTATTTTTGGTTACTGATGTTTTAAACATGTTATTTGTCTGGCGTTAATGAAGCGTTAATGTCTGGGGACCCTGGGGATAGTGGATTGTTTCATCTAAGTTACTCGAATCTTTTGAATCAGCTCGCTAAAAAAGATTTTTTCAGAGGCATTTTTACAGATTACACAGGTAGCTACAGGTGAGCGATTCTTTTAGGCTAATTATTATCTCAACTGACTCACTCACACACACCGGTGAAAACACCTACTAGTCCAAGACCAAAACAAACATTAGCATTTAAATATTATTAATTTAAGACTCCAGAAATATGAGTATGTAGTGTTTTCCCCACAAATGGCATTCATTTATTTATTTATTTCTCTATTTTGTTGACTCTATTTGTGCGTCTCTGAAAAACATGACAGTGTTTCGTTCCTGAATTAATCAATTGTTTAATTGACTCGGTTCAATCGCAATGACTCACTTATTAACAGTGACTTGCTGCCACCTACTGGCGGTTTTAATTTTACATTTAAAGTACCGTTTTATATATTTTTTTAATCATTTCAAATATCAGTATTCAACGTTTTAAGATTAAAATATTATTTGTGACCCTGGACCACAAAACCAGTCATAAGGGTTAATTTTTTGAAATTGAGATTTATTCATCATATGAAAGCTGAATAAATAAGCTTTCCATTGATGTATGGTTTGTTAAGATAGGACAATGTTTGGCCGAGATACAACTAATAGATAATTTTGAACCATACAATGTTTTTTTGGCTATTGCTACAAATATACCCAAGCGACTTTTGTGGTCCAGGGTCACATTTATGCATTTGTAACTGCAGGTTAAAGCATTTATGCCCTGCATTAAACAGTGTGTATATGCATCTAAATGCCACTTCAGATGCAGCTTCTTTGTTTCCTCTGCATTGCATGAATTTTGTTGATAATGATTTTATTTGTTGGTAACAGCCCCAAATGACTTATTATTATAATTGACTATGTTGATTACTTTTTATTGAGAAAAAAAATGGCTTTACAAAGGTAAAAATGCCCATAAAGGGTAAAAATCATTTTAAACTTGTTGGAAAAGATTAATTTCTGTCACTGCTATGAACTGACCACCACAAAGAATCAGCTGTCCATGACAGTCCTGCTGCGCAACACACTCAGCAAAATATCGTCTGATTATCGATCGTTATCGATAAAATCCCAGAAAATATAGAGATATAATTTTTTTGTCAACATCGCACACCCCTAGGCTAGATATTTAATTCTCCTTTGCTTAGTGATTGTTACACCTAATTCACTGATCATAGTAAAATAACCTTTTATCTTAGAATTAGGTTTTCTAGAAAAATGTATTTATTTGTAATTTATTTGTATTAAATAAAAAAAAGCCCTCTTTGTTCTCTTTCTCTGGATCATTGTTTCTACACTGGTGATTCTATTCAAATAACTTTTTTATTTGTACCAAACAAGGCCGTAAACATGTCTAGAACATTGGGGGGACAAAATTGTTTGGAGGAAAATATAAAGACCAGACCAGACTGGTAAGGAACTAAATAAATAAAGGATTTAAATGGATTTAGTGGAATAAATTAAAAGAAAAAAGAACAGTAAAAGAACAAGAATAAGATTTTTTGTAAAGTAATCAATCTGAACTGCAAATAATATTTTTATTTTAAAATATGCACCCATTCCAATTGTATTCCTAATATGTTGAAAACGCAAACAACGCAAAACAGAAAAATGCTATTGTTGTCACAATAATTATGAATTAACTGAATCAAATGACAGCCCTACTTTCAATTCAAAACGGCGGAATTTGACCAACAAAAAAAAAGTCAAAAGGGGTAAGCTTTCAACTGAACTGTATAGCCTGCTGTATGTACATGCATTTTAAACGCTTATCTTGCCCCTTCCATGCAATGAATGCACGTTATTGAATGAAGTTTTTTTTAAGAACATTAATTCAACTGCTCAGGTCATTTCAATGGTAGGCTATGATACATATTCATGTATTAAACTCCTGATGATAGCGCGCAAATATTTCTGCCCCATTTTCGCTCGTTGTCAGCCTCTGCTTTTCTGCAACAGACTGAAGCTCCGCGTAAATTCAGCGCGCCTTGCTTTCAGCTAATAATAGAAAAATGCTGCAATTTTCTGGTGTTATTTTATGATTGTTGGGGCAGTCTCCAGCTATATCTAAACTTCTCAAAATACAGTCCGCTTCAGATTGGTTTTAATCACTAAACAAAACAAAAAAAAAACTAAATTTTTAAATCTAATTCTGGTTGGGTGGGCAAGACAGTCATGGGTGTGCTCAGCCCACCCCTGGAGCCGGTGTCCTGACATTTTATCCTACCCGTCAGATTGTCCTACCAGGGCTTACTGCGCATGCGCATATCAATATTGCGTCCTATATTTAATGTATCTGCATTACTGTAAGGGCAGGTTTAGGGTTGGGGTAGGTGTAGACTTTAATAAAACACAATCTAATAGGTAAACACCTAGAAGCATATAGCTATTCTTATGCACACATGCAAAGTATGTTGCAGCTGTATTTCTATGAAATTCTGTTGTTTTAGCTATTCTGTTACTAATAAAATCGTTTTTTTTTTTTTTTTCACTGCTTGTCCTATTTTGGCACAATCCCTAAATTGAACTTGAGTAGTTTTACTAAGGGCATCCATCTCACACGAAATTGAACTACAGTATGTCAAATATTCTACCTGCGTTCCTGATATAAATTACTATGAATTTGATATGGTAATTAATACTGAGACACTAATTTGGGCAAAGAGCACTAATGACTTGTTTAAGACTTGAAGCTAAAAGTTGAGGACTTGCAACTCGACTTGGACTTGCCTGTCTTGACTCGGGACTTGACTTGGGACTTGTCTGTCTTGACTCGGGACTTGACTCGAGACTTGATTGCAAAGACTCGAGACTTACTTGTGACTTGCAAAACAACGACTTGGTCATACCTCTGGCAAAATCTGACAGGGTAGCACAAATCGTCAGAACACCGACCCCGTTAAAAAGTAATTATTTCGACTCATCAGACCACATGGTGTCGCTGTTGATTTTAACTTGACGCTCTTATGGCTCTCCTTTCCTTGACCATAGAAGAACATGTCACGTGCTGTGTGTGTAAGGTAGTGTACGCCGGTTTTTTTGAGTGCTGATTCTTACATGTATCCGTTGATGGGTTTTCAACACTACGGCAAGAATGTTGCAGATGAAAAATCGTATGAAATACTGCTCTGTCGCAATCGCTGCGAACAGACTGGTTTCAGGACCGGTGAAAACCCCTGTTGTTTTTATGGATATTGCAGCTGACGGCGAGTTCATTGGAAGAATTATTATTGAAGCAAGTCATGGGTCATGAACCACCGTTATTTGTAATGTAACAAAAATGTTTGAATCAGAGACTGTTACAATGAAAAGAGCTAGGAAAAATAGTTATTTTTCTTGCCAAGGTTTCCAATGCCTGAAACTAACTTGAATAATGCATGTTTTCACCAGTAGTTTCTGACTGTAAAAAAAAACAGTTGGCAATTTGTAATAGTAGGCTTATATGTATTATTATTAATAACGATAATTGTAATATAATAATACTTCATAAACAATAATAATAATGATCATTATTATTATAATTATTATCGTGTTCAGTAAGTATTATTATTAAGTTATATCAATATTCTAAAGACAGGTTTTTCTTACTTTATTTGCAGCTTTATGCTGACGTTGTACCCAAAACAGCTGGTAAGCAAATACAAGTTTCATAAAAATAATTTAACAATTAATATATAATATTAATCTAATAATATTTTATGGCCTTGCAAAAATTACAGACAAATGAAAATGTACAATGTACAATTAATTTTAGATATAGTATATAAAACACAGTATAATGTATAAAACATGATTTTAAAATTTTTGTGGTTTTATACAGTGCAGTTCTCATATTGGTTCTTGTCTTTCAGCAAATTTCCGGGCCTTTTGTACAGGAGAGCATGGCTTTGGATATAAGGGCTCAGTATTCCACCGAATCATCCCTGAGTTCATGTGTCAGGTAAACTATTAGTGCTACTGTTCATTGTGCCCTTTAGCATTACCATTATTTATTGCATAAAATGCCATCTTATCTCTTCGGTTTTGTTTATTTATTGGTTATGAGTTATATGTTTTGGTCCTAAGGCCATCTAATGATTGATGTTTTGCTGACAGGGTGGAGATTTCACTAATCATAATAGCACTGGTGGAAAATCTATTTATGGAAAGAAATTTAACAATGAGAATTTCAAGCTGAAACACTGGACCAGGTGATGTCACTACTGTTACCGTCACTGTACCATACTTACAATAAACTGTCACAAATAGAGTACAGCTTTTGATTACACATGGGATGAAACATACAATTTTTTAAGAATCTGTAAAAGGTTGTAAGCGAAATGTTAGCAATAACAGAGTTCTATGGTTCTGTAGTCACGTTGGTAGCTGACAACATAATTTATTCAAAAATATTTAATAATGCAATTTGTCAATGGAGGACAATCCAATTCTGTGGAAATCCATAGTTCCTTTCTGCATGTGTCTAGACATGGTATCTACTCAGTTCCTCTGGGATCTGATTCAGCTCAATTTCATCATTACAAGCCTGTGGAAATGTGCAAAAACTGCATGTGCATTTGTTTACAGCCACAAGGTGGTAGTAAGGCTCCCTCAGTTGCAGAAATCCTTTTGTAATCTTCAAACAAATGACCTACTTTCTAAGCAAGTCAAAGCCAGCCTATCCTAGTGCATTTTTGGTGCCAGGGGGATCCTACGCCAGCAAACCATCTTGATATGGTTTGACATAAGATTAATATGGGCAAATAGTGTTGGGTTGTGTAATACATGACTGGATGTAATTGTAGTAGAGAGCCGTAACTTAGCCAACCCAGATGTTGTCTTTCATCCAGTACCCCCTGCTGCTTTTCAAACTCTTATTTTTTATTCTCTGGTTGTTAGATTTCCCCTGAATCTCTATATCATTAAATTATTCAAAGTGACAAATTTGCCTATAAAAAGCATGCAGTAACTCAGGAGGTGGTCTGATTTTCTCTCGGTCTCTCTCTTGTAGGTGTTCTGTCTATGACGAACTCTGGGCCAAACACAAATGGATCCCAGTTTTACATCTGCACTGCAAAAACAGAATGGTATGATGGTGGAAAGGTTTTTGGTTTAATTGTTACTCATCCCAAGTGTTGATGTTCCTGTCGTTCTCTTTCAGGCTTGATGGCAAACACGTTGTTTTCGGGCAGGTCAAAGAGGGAATGGAGACGGTCTCTGTAATGGAGTCCTACGGCCTACATGATGGAGGAACTGTAAAGAAGATTGTCATCACAGACTGTGGAGAACTCAAGTAACCAAGGATGTGCATTCATTTCAATGTGATCAAAGGTTTTCACAACAAAACTGCTTATGCATGTCATTTAAAGTAAATTATATATATATATATATATATATATATATTTTTTTTTACATTTGTTACCTAAGTACCTATTGCCATTTTAATGTGTCAGTCTATGGATCCATTAAGGTGTTTTATGCTTACTAAGTAAGCAAATGACTCTGTAAGTATTGTGATTACTTACCCCTACACAACAAATCTTGCTTATGGGTCAAATGCCATGGGCCACAATTATACTGTTAAAGCCTCTTTTTTTTGGTTTTGAAATTAGGATAAAAGCTATACAGAGATTGTTTACCTTCTAAGAACTATGCCAGAGAAACCCCAGGAGGTTTTTTAAATAAATAAATTACAAATGAAACTGGTTTTGACATATGGAATTTCTTACAGGATATTTGCATCCTGTGCCCATTTTTTTTTTTGTTAATGACTCAAGGCTGTTTTCCAGATGAGGGCCGACTACAACTGCAGTAGTATATCTGGTTGTGTGGCATGCTTTTTAAATCTTCCTGAGAATGATCCCAAACCCTTTTTTAGACTCTATCCAGCGACAAGATTTCCTGTCCCCCTAAAGCAGGATATGACATCCTGTTTGGCTATGAAGATTCTCCAACGTTAAACTTTCAGCAAGAGTCCTCTGAACATGTTCATACAATAGTTGTGGAGACAGCTGGGAATAAGAGTTTGTCAGATATGTTCCATTATAACTGCAGCCAGCTGACATTCACATACCCTGAAATGAAAATGGTGTGTAGGTGTAGCTTATCACAGTAATGCCTTATGAAAGTAAATTATGAACGTTTGTGGAAAACAGTGCTCTTTCCTAAATGAAACCATATGGGGTCTGAACTCACAACTGGTTTGTTTGACTTCTCCGATTGCAATGTTGCTATAGAGACATTCTCATTCCCGCTCTGTTTAAGTCTGCATTGTTGCAACAAACTTGATATAATTTGGGCCTCCACCCTCTAGTGAAGTTTAAGGGATTTGGAATGTGTAGACCAATTACTTAAAGTTGGCTTCAAGAGTAAAGCCAGCATCATCGCCAAGTCCTGATGTTCACATACAGCCCTCATGTGTTTACAATCATTACAAGTAATTAGGCCGAGCGAAAAAAATACACATCTGTGTCTTCAAACCTGCGCTGTTGCGAAGACCAGGCGAACGCTGAACTGAAAGAAACGCTCTTCGGGGCTATTCGACAGTAAATGAATGTGATGTCAGAATGACAACTGTTCCCCAAGGCTTCAGACTATGGTTTTCGATTACACAAGCATCATTCCCAAGCACCATATCTAAATAATTAATCAGTCCATACGCCTTCAGCATGACTGATTTAAAATGGACACAATTTCCCAACACCCAGACACGGGCCAAAGAACATGTTGAAATCCAAAAACAGGCTGTACGTATATTTGGCACAGATTGAACAGAAATATATATCATTGTGTGCTATTCGAAAAAAAATGAAACGGAGTCATGATTCACTAAGTCAGTGTTTTAATCGAACAAACTTCTAAAAGCACAGTCTTCAGTTTTCCTAACTAACAAATAAGGCACATATCGGAATGCCGTTTCATGGACACACAGCAACAGATTTCATCTCGTCCCACATTCTAGCACATTCTCTCATCAACACTTTCTGTTGCTCGGTCCACTCCAATATGATGACAAATATTTTACAGATATTACAAACATGAGTGTTAAATCAGTACATTCAGTAAATCTATTAATGGTACTGGAAATCCTAGGAGCGAATATGCAGTTATTATTAATTAGAGAGGTGTATTCTATAAAAGATATCTTGGCAAGAATTAAACGTATTAATATTAAATAAGAATACATTGCACAAATGATAAATCTTGAATCATTTAAAAAAACATGCACATGCAAACTTCAGTCCCACACACTTGTTCGAAAAATAGTCTTCGATTTTTTTTCCATTTTTTCCATACAAAGAAAAATATTTCGACATCATTCCTGGACTTGGCACTAACTGGAGACGGCTAACTAGAGCTCGCAGTTTCATACAGTATGGGCCTGATTCACAAACACATTTCGACCATGTAAAAGGTTTGTACGTGCAATTCAGTGTAATGGTCAATGACTGGAGTTAGTCACGTTTTTTTTTTTGCCACTGTTTTGCGTTTATAAAACACCTCAGTAAAAAGGCCCTACGACTTGCAGTGTGTGAGTCAGTCTCTGTTATGTGAAAAACAGCTGTTTGTGATGTTAGAACGAGTGTTATAGGTTTCCTATAAATGCAAATCAAAACATTCATGCTGTATAGCAAGACACGCAAAGATTCTAAACAACGTTGAAGCACACGTATGCTCGTAACAGGTAAGTTTAATATATACCGATAACATCTAGAATAACAAAACAAATAAATGGCTTGTAAGGGCATACTAATTATGTACCAACTTTTGAATAATATTCTATGTAGTCATCAATATTTTCTTCATAGAGTAGCCTCTGTTGCATATTTTATACAAAAAAAGAATTGAATTGTTAAAAAAAGAACAAAATCCTTCCATAAATATTTCTGTAGGATATAACCAAAGATTATTGTAAAACATCAAAGGAAGAAAAAAAAAACTCCCAGCTCTTTTGCATCTCAGCATTTTGCCCTTTTTCACATACAAAGTTTTAATATTGCATCATAACATTTCGAAATAGCTAACTTGATGATGGTAATCGAATATATACACAAAACACATAATAGTATCTTTGTAAGGGAAAACAACAAAATCTTGTCTGGATATCAAATTGCTCCAAAATCTTCATTATCTATATTGTTTCCAAAATACACATACCTTTAATAGAAAATAACAAGTTTATACTGAAAGTGAGCTATAAAAGTCAAGTATATGTATTTCAAGACAAAAACGCATGCGCAAAAAGCACTTTGTATAGTTTTAAATGCATGTACACTCTGTCAATACCACAATCTCTGTCGTTCATTCAATAAAGCAGAAATCAGGGGAAGCTTTTATTTTACGTAAATATGCCTTCAACAAGGGCTGTTATCATTTTAGTCACGTATATAGTGCAATGCAACTATTTTGCAATAATAAAGCAAATTTAATAACGAGGCCTCAATCTAGTGGTGCATTGGGTCATCTGTTAAAGGGTACAGATCTGACAATAAACTGACTTGATCCCAAAGATGCAAGGAAATCATTATGTGTAGACTACCAGCTATGGGTGATCAGCAATGATTATGATGAATCCGCAGTAATCATTTATTTCACTGGTTATTTTCATTACGGTGTTTATCAAAAAGGAGAGTAACTCATTCCAGCCTAAATGAGGCCTGAAGTAAACCTTGGCGTGTAAGAATGTACGCACAGCGAAGCCATTAGAAACACCAGAAAAACAGTTACCAGGAAATAAAGGGTCTAAGAAACAATGATGACGTCCAAAGAACAAAGCAGCGACTCGCAGAAACAGCCTTGCTTTTTATTTAACAGTGATCTAATGATTGACTCCCTGGCAGTTTATACTCCTTGAATTTCCCATCAGAAACTCAAACCCATTTTTTCAACTAAAGTAAAAAATTGGCTGGTTTACATTTTCAGACATGTAATTGGCTCCTTTAATTCCTCAGCATCATACATGACATTCCTTGGCAAAAATCCTGACTTTTCATAACCAAACTGTGTTAAGGCACTAGACATTCCCTTCAAACAAGATTCCTATCTTCATCTGAGTTTATAGCAATAAATGAAACATTAACTAATATTCAACAGAAAATATGTGGACTCCAACAATAAGTAAACAATTATACACACTGTATTTACCATGTAAATGCGTTTAACTTCATATGTACATCTAGGATTAACAACGCAATGATGACACAATTCACACAATATCCATCTACGACTTCTCACTGGAACACATAAAGCTACATTTATTGTTTAATAATCCTGGGCCACACTCAAATATGATCAATTTGTACTTTGTGTGAGCCATAACAAGAGGTAAAGGCACATAGATGAGATCCTGTACACACTTACTTCCATCCAAATATTAACACCCTCACATCATAATGTTCTTAATCAAACGTCTCTCTCCAAATGTCTTCTGATCAAATGTACCCAAAGTGTTTTCTCATTACATCTCAAAAAAACTTCAGCATTACTTACTTTTTCCTTCTTTTCCCTTTACAACCATATATCTGTCCACTCAAATAGAAAATGCTTCTCAAAAATCACAGTTTAAACAGGGTGTAATTCATCAGGTCCGTTTGTAGCCAATGCATAAACATGTACATGTGGGGTAAGGCAATAAAAACATAAAAAATTAAGGATTTCATTCTGAGATATGATCAGAATGATTGTGTAAACAGCGGAGAATTTCTTTAATGAAACATTTTAGTGCAAGGGTCAAATTCAACATGCATCCATGGTTCCATTAAACATCCCTAGAACCTTTTCATTGCACAAAAGGTGCCTTAGGTTATAAAATAAATGGTTCTTTTAAAAACTGTTCTTCTTCTATGGCATTGCTGTGGGGGGAAAAACATTTTGTAACCTTTATTTTCAAGAGTGGAGGATGTGAATGAGTCATTTTGAATTTAAAAATAAATGTGTTGCATAATATTTAAATGAATTAATGAGATTTTCTAGAGCGGTGTTTATATAAGACAGATGCACACTATTTCATCTGAGATGTGTCATTCAAACACACTCTTTATCCTGAGGCAAATATCTTAGCGAAGAGCAGGCGTTATGTTTGTAAATGTTAGCACATGGACTGAAAAGTTCACATTTTGACCCCTGTACCAAAACACTTCAGCTTTGCATGGGTTTCTAAGACGTTTGAAGCAGTTCTCTGGCAACAATTGACAACATAGGTAATCACATTTCAAAGGACGGTGACGGTCAGCTAGCCATGGCTTTGTTTCGATCATCCACACACTTCATTCGACTGCGCAACAATGTAAGCAGCTGATGACTCTGCATAAGCTGCAATGGTTTTGCATAGTTGCCAACTAACTCGATTCAAATGCCTCCAAGGCTGCATTTAACCAACTTGACAAAAACATCTCGCATTTGGCAATTCATACACGTACGTGAAAGATATAAACTACCTGACGCACTAATACAGTAGTTTCTAATGGCAAGAGGTGGGGTTAGACAATACCTGTCCAGATATAAACACAGATGAAATTATCCCAGTTTAGTTCATTCAATTGCACTACGAAACGATACACAAACATAAATAAATATGTGACACAAAAGCAAGGGATGGAAAGTCCATTGTCCCTCTGTTAATTCACAGTTAATATGATGTGCTATTGACCCAAAAACTCTACAAAGGCACACTGGGCCCTTGTTTGAGCAAACTAACGTGACACCTTTAGTGCTCGGCACATCCTCATAGTTCACTTGGCAGGGAGAATGAAGGGAGAGTCTGTAAACACACAATCAGGGGACGCAATGGTGAGGTAATCCACTGCGTCCCGTACGGATAGAAATACTGTCCCAAACATATTCAAATGTCCATTATACACAATAAATGCGTCGCATGCTGCTGATACACAAAGCCGTTACTAGCATTAGAGATATTTACATGAATATTTTGGCACTTTTCACTTTTTCTTGGAGCGCTTGGTAGGCGAAGCATGGGAAAGGGTGGGGACGACCTCGGGATCCTCCTTATTGCACACGGCGGCAGTAGTAGCCCAGGACTTTGCACTTCTCGCACAGATGCTGCGGGTGTTCCTTGCTCTGGTCGGAAACGTCCAGGCCGTCGGGTTTCTCTAAAGGACGCTGAGAGGAGCAGAACATGTGAATCACACTTTGAGTGCATGTGTACTTCTGTCCACAACATCAGTCAGGTTGAAACTGGAGATTTCTTTTTGCGTTTGGCTAGACTCTTTGGAGATATGGTTTTGGAGACAAAGTATCAGGATCTCGTAGGTCCAAGTCTCAAACCACAATGGACCAACCGCAGGGGTGTGTCAGAAATTTGTTTAGGACGGCTATCAAGAGCCAATACGTCCTTGTTGTGTTTGCAATCGCTGCCAGAAGTACATGTTTTGTTATTAAAACTTAATTTCATTTTTTCCCCTCGGTAATTTTGCAGAGATTAATATACAAGAGGATTCCAAGCAAGTTTAGGTGCCTACAGGATTCCATCGCTTAAGACCACAACCAGGGAGGGAAGACTCTATAGTGAATCTTTGTCTTGGACGCGACGCAAAAGACACTGAGAACATGCACGAGCCAAATCTTTTTGGCTGTTGATCACAAATAATACTTTTGCAATTATTTGTTTTCCCACTCATTGCTTTTGGAAGATCGTTTTACAATCTTGTTATTCTTTCCTGTACGTCTCAGTTGCGCTCCGTGAATTACGGAAAACCAGGTTTACGACGGGCCATTGGGAGGAGACAGCGCTGTAACCCGAGGGAGTGTTTGCTTGTGAGCCAAAGGCTTTTGTGAATGATAATAAGAGGAAATGTCTAATACCTCTGCGAATTAATAATTTGGCAACTGCAGCCTGATGCTCTTAATAAGCAGAACGAATTACTGCCAAAACCGAAAAAAACCCAGGAAGCTTGGGAGGACTTTATATAATACCTCTGCTCCATGTCTGCTCTCATACTGTAAAGATGTCAGCCATTTTCCCTGTGCATGTCGTTAAATATGAGAATGATCAAAGCAGGGATCTCCGGACGCCTGCTTCTCGAGCACATTCTGGCTATTTTATGCAGCAGTGTGGCATTGGCACCACTCAGATACTTTCACATAATCGTCCATCGGGAGCGGCTGGAGATATAAAATACTTTACAGTGTACAATCTGGAGTATTGAGCGATTTCCATACTGCACGACTTGGAAGAATGATTTTCATTGTGAGAGGACAATAAAAACAGAAATTTTCATATGTTTGCTTGAGTTACATGGAAAGAAGGCCAGCTGCAAACCCTTAAAGGCTTTTGATATATATTGCAGTGCGCTGCACATCTTGCACGCTTACTGCAGGAAACATGTTAAGTAGGTGAGACTGAAAAGCTAAAGAATTTGCTTGTCAGAAGGGAATTAACCATAATACTCCATAATACTAACCATACTGTGGAAGAGTTGACCTTCTCAACAGCTGGTTCCTTCGGTACAACGGCTGCTAATGCATGTGAATGCAAAACTACTTGTAGTGAAGGTAATTGCAGTGAATGCTTCCCTCCCGAGAGCTATTCGCATGCTTACCTGCCTAGAACCGTGTAGTGCTTCTTTAAAAACAAGGTTAAACAGCAAGTCTATAGATGTCATTTAAGAATAATAACACTTTAACTCTTGCCTTATTGTGTACACTACAACATGATAACCTAAAAATGTGTTTCATATGGAAATATCCAGACAAACAGATTTTATTCAGGTCAAAAACATTATTTAACATCAATCCAAATACAGCTTTTTTAGGTAACATTTATAGGTTGCGCTTTTTACAGTGTAGATGAGTTCAGTGTTCATTGACTTCCTGAAAAATGACCCCTTCTTGAGTTCAAGGGGTATTTGGGTTAGATTTCAAGGGTTTCAAGGGTACCTGCTGGGCCCCATCTATAAGAACTTCTTGGAAGATTCCACCGTATGTGCTTACTCAGTTAACTGACAGATTAGAAAAACTTGCATGTAGTATTTTAGCAATACAGTATCAGATTATATGAGCTGTTAAAAGGTGTACCTGTTTATGAGGATAAACATTGATATGGCATTTGATGCATTCCTGTCCCATGTTGGCCCAGGAGTTCCCACTCATCCACTTCCTCTTGCACTTAGGGCACTTGTATTCACCAAAGCACCTCTTCTTGCCTTGGTATGGAGTCAGTCCTTCACCCTTGGGTCTTGCCTGAGAGGACATGTCAGAGATAGAGTCTGATTAATGAGAGCTCAGCTCAGAAAATCTACATTCGTCCGATCAGCTGAAACAGTTCTTAGACTTAGTGTAGCTCGGAAGCAATTTGAAGCTTCTGTGGATTGTGGAAAATTTGTATAAATTTGCGACTGACCAAATTTTATGCAAATTAGTTAAAGCATTGCACACAATCTTTGATGTTATTGAGTGCAAGACAAAACTCTGTTGTTTCTCTTAAAACATTTGGAATGGTAACAGCTGGCGATCATCATGCAGTTTTGTTAATAAACAGCTTTGACATTTTTATTATATTTTAGCTGATACTGATAAGCCGATAATTATTTTCATGTTATGGCCAATAACTGATAAATGGCTGATATTAAAATTCTGCACTGTTTTGTTTAAATGAATTCAAAATAAAAGTGAATTTGGACATTGCAAACTTACAGAATGGAAAATTGGATATTCATTTTGAGACCTTTTACCTACAATAATCATGAAACGTAATTATCAAATATACAAGAAAAGAAATCCTGTAGAAAACTTAGTGAGCAAGAGAAATTACTAATTACTAAAATCTATAGGATTGGCTATTTTCCCCTTCACAGCAGAACATTTTCTCACAAGGATTATATTATGGGAGTAGTTTCAACAAAGCAAGTCAATGCTGACATCAATATCTAGGCCTCTATAACAGCAAAAAGAAAAGACTAAGTTTTTCCCTTGAGCATCACAAACATCATTTTGGTCAAAGTTGGTCCAAACCAAACACACATAAAATGCTTAACTCGAGTCTGTCAAACCCTGTCACAACTGATTCTATGCTGCTCTGCGAAAACACAGAAAAAACATCTAAACAAAATGTTGATGCGTACAGAGAGCTGCTAACTTGAAATGTGACACTGTTTTTTTTTTCCCATCTTCCTAAACTGAACAAGAAGATGCTATGTGTGGTATGGCAGACTTTTGCTGGAGAGTTCAAACTCCAAACCACTACACACATTTGAGAACTCTGTATTTGGGTAATTCTTATGATTTTAATTATGTAAGTGAATTCAAACCTCAACAGATAATTGCGGTGTGGTCTCAGTATGCTTTCTGGTCACAGGGTGTACATTATTACATACCCTCTGCTTCCTTTTTGACTCGGCTCTCCTAAAAGAGAACAGAAAAATGGCTAGTAGTGCATTATGAGCACATACTGCATGATTTTTACCAAATTGCTGTGACACTAAACAGGATTTAGGATGTGAATCCATGCATCCAACCGTGTGTAATCTTGCATAGCAAATCACTGGCTACCGGAGTGTTTATTCCACACTGGAATTATTAAGGGGTTTATTAAGGGGATAGGGAGGCCTAAAGCTGCTTTACTGGTGAGAGGATTTGGAAATGAAGTTCCAGGTCCCATATGAGCAAAAAAGAAGTGATATCATTTATTAGCATCTGCTTCCATCCACCCAGAGCCAACTGGCCAACTGACACGCTGCATGCAAAAGGCTCTCCTCCCCAACCTTAAACACCATGAGTCAACCACTGTCAACAAAACTGTCGACAACAGCTGGAAAGCATGACGGTTGTGGCTGTTGTTTTGGCGATACATTCAAACTTCACAGAAAGTCTGACGCAAGGCCATCCCTGTGATGGTGCCAGTCCCAGTGCTATCGTAATGCTGGTGGTCTGGTGGGGGTGAGGTCCTAAATCAGAGAACAGGCAAAACAATCAGCGATATCTAGTGTCAGAACCACTGCTTTCCATCACTGGTTTCCTTCAAACATTTAGTAATTAACTCAACATGGAGTTTGATTTTGGTGTCAAGGACTGCCATATGGTCTGAAACTCAGGTGTGTGCCAGATGCCCTGTTTTTGAGAATAGTATTAGTTCATGAATGGATAGAGTTAAAGCTTCAGTTCATAGAAGAGTAATATTGGGAAATATTATTACAAATTATTTGAAAATAACTGTATTTTTATTTATAATATAATTGAGTAACAAAACTGCAGATCACGTGACACTGACTGGAGTAATGACTGCTGAAAATTCAGCTTTCCCAACACAGGAATAAATTACATTTTAAAATATATTCAAATAGAAAACAGTTTTTGTTTTTTAATTATAATAATATTTCACAATTTTCCTGTGTTTACTATACGTTTGGTCAAACAAATGCATCCTTGGTGAGCATAAGAGAATTCTTTCAGCAAAATTTAAAAAATCTTTTGACCAGTGGTATATACAGTATATAGGGTTGTATAAACCTCGGTCACCTTGCCTGCTAAACTGTACCACAAAGCAAACAGTGGGCAGATCTCCTCGAATCGCAACTGGACAAGACCGGACAGGCACTCGTAAGTTACGGCATCTCTACGAGAGAGATTTGATCAGCAGTTTTGAAGAATTCACAACTCTGTGAAAAAGGCTCTATATATCCAGCACTGCAGAGGTCTCTGGGCAAGTGCCAGAGGACACACATGATTTTCTGTTTACAGCAGTCTGACCTATTTTGGTTGTGTTTTTAATAGATTTTAGACCAATAGAGATACACCGGCAGTGTGAAGGAAACCTGGCGAATTTGACATTTAGACATTCTGTAGCTCATAGAGAGGAACTAAGCTTTCTAGACCAGGAATGGAAAGGGGATAAAATACGAACAAACAAACAATGCATTGTTAAATATGAGTGAAATAAAAATAAAAAAGATGGACTTTTTTCTTTAAATAAATTACAGAAAATATACTATTTGTTGCTCATTTGAAACACATTAGTCTTGCACTAACCACCGGATAAAAAATCCACAAACCCAAGAACCCAAAATTTATTACCCTATTGTTTTAGCTCTGAGAATATTCCTCCCACAAAATAAGCAATTGCTCAAAACAAAACACTCATTATTTTCCAAATGCAACAATCTCAGAGGAAATAAGGCAATGGAGAGTACGCTCTACTTACAGTCACCACCAGGGAAATGACAAACTAATGGCGTTGTCAGAAATGCCACAGTCTAAACACATCCTGACCGAAGCCTGTGTGTTGCAGATTTGTGTTTACACAGTTCTACCCAGTGCATTGCTCTAGAAGTAATGTAACCATTTTAACCCAACCCGAGCTTAATGGACACAGCAGGTTTGTGTACATCAATCTGGCTGTTTGTCCAATGAAAACAGCTTAAAGATAGGAAAGGGAATCGATAAGAGCAACACTGAATGAATAGCTGATGTTTGATATGTCTCTCCCATCCTGCCACAAGTCAATGTTTACTTCAGAAGCAATATGCATTAGCTTTAAGAGGGTTTTTGAAGAAAGGGCCCTCACTATCCAGCTGTTCGAGGGAGTTATAAAGTTATTTTTTGGAGCAAAAATAGACAAAAACAGCCACTCACTATAAACATACACACAAAATATTTACTGACTGTCAACACTCAGTAAGGTGAATCTTGTTCCAAAGACCCCCACGTTAATCCTAGCAGCCTTAAATGACAGCGGGGTCACACTCTGAGGACTAAGCAGAACATTTCTGAGCTTTCTGAATGCTTATGACATCGAAGAGATCGAAGTATCCAGTGACTGCAAACACTTATGGAGAAGAGAGATCAGATCGAGGGTCTCCTCTCACGGTCCCTCCAGCTGTGTTCCCTATGGAGACCAGTCCTCGCAGCAGAGCCAACCTCCACGCAACAGGACAAATACCACAGCACGGCAGTCATCGCTCACAGCTGGAGACGTTCCTCCAATCAGGCCCTACAGGACTGAAGGGGGAAGGAAATCAGAAGCAGATGGGTTCCACACTGGTATAACATGAGAAACTCTAAAAGTCCCTTTTCAGATCAGCCCTCTGTTTTTAATTAAGACTATATAGATTAACAAAAGGGTGCCAGAGGAGAAAAGTGAGAGATAGGGATTCGGTGTTTGGAGAGAGATAAGACTTAAAGGAGCGGGAAATGTTACAAAGGGTCTGGTCAGGGCAAGTTCAAAAAAGAGCCCACTTAAATCCACTTTTTAAAGCAAGTAAATACACACAAACCTGTATCTCTGCTTGCTTTCTACAGTATAGTGTCTGCTAAAGTGCAATAAATCAATAAATTAAAAGATAAATAAATGGTTATAATGAATAAAAGAATCAAACAAATAATCCTCCGACAGAAAATTTACATTTGATGTATTTCAGTTGTCCTTTAAAAATTCAAAGGCAATGTAGGCCATGTCCACACGTACACGGGTATTATATTAAAAACAGAGTTTTTCCTTCTTCCGTCCACATGAAAACGCAAACCTTTCTACAGTATAGTGTCTGCTAAAGTGCAATAAATCAATAAATTAAAAGATAAATAAATGGTTATAATGAATAAAAGAATCAAACAAATAATCCTCCGACAGAAAATTTACATTTGATGTATTTCATTTGTCCTTTAAAAATTCAAAGGCAATGTAGGCCATGTCCACACGTACACGGGTATTATATTAAACATCAATATAATACATCAAAACATCAGTTTTTCCTTCTTCCGTCCACATGAAAACGCAAACGCATGCAATGAAACACTGTCAAGAGCATGCCAAACCAACAGGTGCCGATATAATCTCAACCGTAAAGTCATGTTGGCCAATCAGAAGCCTGAAAAAGTTTCCAGTAGGCGGAGATAACAGTGCGTGCTCCGACGTCACAAGCCAAAAACTCCGGTTTCGCTGTCTACACGATAACACTGCAACCGGAGTTTTTGAAAATCTTCACCCTGGGTGGCGTTTTCAAAAATGTTCCGTTTCAGGGACCTGGTGCTGCGTTTGAGTGTGGACAAATGGCCAAACCGTGTAGAAAAAGCTGCGGTTTTAAAAATAACCACGTTCGTGTGGACAGGGCCTTAAAAATAATAAAAAATCTGAACGTCACCTGATGACATCTTTCAAAACCATTAATAAAACCGTTGTCAAATGGCAGCAAAGGCAAAATAGTTTAACAGAATATGGAGGTGTTACAGGGTCTTGCCATCTATTTGAGAGAAAAGGCAGATCTACAGAGGCCACAAATTTAATAATAATTTACCACATTTAGCTGTTTTTTATGTTATTTGTCTGTGTGCAAAATGGAGGAATTCTTGGAAGGGTGACTATGCAGTTTAAGAGAATTCTTGGAGGTAATTGAAAAAAAACCATTTCTTTGGCCCAGGCTGCTGAAGTTTGGTTTTGCAAGGAAATGCATGTCAACTCTTGGGGCAGAGAATCAACAGGAGACTACAAAAATCCAAACACTTTTTTTTTAGGCCTTCACAAATGCAGTACAAAAAAAAGTTGTGCATAATGTTTGGCTAATCATGAAACCTGCATAGCTGGCCATTCACAAACATTCAAATTCATGCTTCTTGCAAATATCACCCAAAATCTGTCTGATTTAAGTAAACATGAACTCACTGAACTCAATAAACACTGATAATTGCTGAACAGAATATTTTCCTATATACATGTACACACACACAAACACATGTACAGTGGCCGCAAAATATTTAAACTATTCGGACACTTAAGCCACGCTTAAAACTGCATAAAAGTCTTTGCATTAGTCAACAAAATATTAAATTAATTAAACTTTAATAAGAAATTAGAAATGTAAAAATTTTAGATTAGAGACATTATGTATGTATGTATGTAATGTATGTATGTATATAAGTGTGCATATATTAGGGCTGTCATCGTTAACGCATTACATTCGATTAATTTTACAATCCTTAACGCGTTAAAATAATTTAACGCAATTAACGCAAAATTACTGAAGCACAATTTCTATTCTAACCCTTTAACCCAATTTTGCTACTCTGCTTGCGATTAGATCATTTTAAGCTGCTAAACTCCGGGAAAGTTTTCAGTCCAATGATCCAGTAAGCGAATGCATTCAAACAATCCGTCCAAAACAGCGCTAATATAAAGGAAACCAGGCTGATTACATCAGAGATTGCAGAGAGAACAGACTCGCGTAATTTAAGTGAATTATTCATTCCAGTGTGTTTCGCTTTAAAACACGAGCTCTGTCATATTCTGTAATTGTCTCTGAAGAGTGCGAGCCCTCACATGTCGTGCTTTGTGTGAAGTACACTGAACGGATTGTCAACACATCCCACCGCTGTATGGCCAGATGAGACGCAAACTACGTTTTCTCGACTGGATAACCAGTCTCGCTAGTAAAGTTTTGATGGATGAAGACTGCATTCAAGGTTCTATAAAATTCTGATTTTTTTTTCTTTCATATGTGCTTATATGGGCTCCTTATATCATTTGGTTCTTTGGTGTCCTTTTGGAGTTTCTAAGTGTCCTTTTTTGGAAAGACATCTAAATTTATCTTGAAAAAAGCTTGCAGAAAACATAGATTTTTGAACATTTGAAACAAGATAAATGGTCTATGCTTAATTTCATGAAGTGTGTGATTAATCGCGATTAATCACAGAAAAAGGATGTGATTAATCAGATTAAAAATTTTAATCGATTGACAGCCCTAATATATTTTCATTGCATTATTTAATTGTATTTTTTATTTTATTTTATTTGTATAGAAATTTTGATTTGTATTAAGTGTGACTTGTGTCCAAATACTTTACATAAATAGGTGTCATCCCAACGCTTAGCACATGTAAACAGACATGAATGTACCAACGTGTGTTACAGAGCTCTGAGTCATTAGCATCACAATGTGAGAACGGATCAAGTGGAGCTCTGTCTGGCCTGGATGAGGAGATTCAGCCAAGGCCAAGACAGAGCTTGCAGATGGCCTTTCCCACACACAAGAATGATAGTGTGGAGCTCATCAGCTGCGTCTGTGTGCGATTTCCGGAGTTTTCCGTGAACGGCCGGACTTGAGCAAGCATTCCAGTCAGGTGCATGCTGGTGTTATTTATTAATCCCCACTATGATGGCTAAATGAGGCTAGTGTTTTCTTGGGTCTCTCCGTGTCCTTTTCTTGTGGGTGCAGCTGTCTCTTTTTACGCCCGAAAGGCAAGGACAGCATCGCAGAGACTGACAAGAGGGAACAGGTGTGCTGTTAAATGATAAATCTCTCAGCTCACAATGCCTCAGTGTTAGGAAAAACAATCCAATCACGCACAGTCACTGACAGAATTTAGGGAAAAATTAGAAAGCAAGAAATGTTGACATGTTATAGCTTTAGTTGCTGACCTGGGGCCAGCCTTGACGTTTTTTATTGATGATTGGTGTTGGAGAGTCTAAAGTAGCTGATACCGGATCTGTGTTCATAAAGAGAAAGGGAAGGAAGCTGCTAATCACAAAGACTTAGTCATTAACACTTCCACACTATAATGATGTCACCGGTAACAGTTTGCAATATGATTCAATTTATAAAAATGACTTAGTTTATTAGGTGTCAACTAACAATGAACAATACTTTAACCTCATTTATAACTTTAATATTATTTAATACATTTTTAGCATTTGTAACAAGTTTTGTATAACATAAAAAATTAATTAACAATGAATAATAGTATTATAAATGAACATTAATCTAGATGTTATAAACACTGTGAAAAAAATGCATCTTTTTTGGTTCATGATATACGTTAAAGTTGGCGTGAAATGAAAATGAAATGTTCTAAACACATGATCTTACTTTAATTCATTTTTTGACCTCGTATATTTATTAAAATGCCATAACTCGCCATAATCTTCCATTGAGAGTCTACTAAATACCTGACCCTTTCTTACAATCAACTGCAAGCTCACATTTAAATCTGCCTCCGTTTAGTCGATGCATTGAACCAATTCCCCACCCTGCATATTCTCTTTTTTGATAATCTGTTTCACTCAGATACACATCACAATACAGAAGAAAAGATTTGTTGCTACTTTAACAAATTTAACAGTTTTGTAAAGCATTGTTCACCAAAATACAACATCAGACCTACAGCGATATTGAAATTCAAACACGTGTTGCAAAACAACTAGATGCTAACGCTACTCTCTTAAGCAAATATCCCTGGACCTTGCATATTCCTTGAAACAACTATTTTGAGTTGTGAAACCAACACATGTCCAGTGGTCACTAATAATCAGTTTGAAAATTCAGTGCAGATTTTGGCCCTTTCACTCTTTTCTAGGTTATTACAAAGCTAAGTAATGTTTTCCAAGTATTTCAGATAGCGCTGGACTGCTTCCTGGTTTTTTGGCGTTGGCCCCTGGAGTTTGGCTGCTCCCTCTGCCAGCATCTGGAATCCATCAGTATAAACAATGGAGGCCCCGGTGCTGGAGCCTCTCGCCCGGCTCCCATGGGACTGCACTCCGCACAGCACAGGAACACCAGTCCCACCAGATACAATGTGCTCATTTACCCCACATCGAAGTTGAGGGGAAGAAAACTCAACTTTCTACTAATCTGTGTTTGGTTTGGCCGGGACGCAGAAGAGATTGATTCGCTGATAGATGCCCAAACACACACAGATCAAACTTAGCCATTCCGGAGGGGTACACTCTCTACACCGCTCTGTTTACTCTGATAATTAGCTTCAAATCTTTTGATTAAGATTCCTATTGTTCGGTCCATTGTATATGAGTCACACACGATGCATTATGCACACAAATACGACAATTCCTCTGCCAAACGTTCAGTGATGGGAATCGCAGCACTCGCTGTCCCTTGACCTCCATTTTCTAGAACTGAAACATATGTTATATTACACTAAACAACAGACATTTGGCCAAAGTGAACAGCAATCTAACACTTGTTCTAAAATATATGGGTTTACAGAATCCTTTTGGGCAGGGGTTTCAAACATATGGCCCGCAGCACATACAGCCCGTGGAGAAGTCTAATCTAATTTCAAAAATTAAATTATGATGAAAACATTCATTTATTATATCTGTATGATAGATTCATAATATTCTACTTTTTACAGCAGGATGGATTAATTTGTGTTACAGCAACAGAAATTTTTTTTTTAAACAAACTGTGGCACTCAGTCTACGTCTCTTACTTTTCACTCAAAACTGGATCTGTAAATGACAGAGCAGGGATTTTTTGAGATTTTCTCAATTATCATATAATAATAAATAATTATAAGACATACTACTGTATATACATGCTATATTGTGGTTGCTGTTAAATTAACATTCCTTAATTATGAATGTTGTATGTACAGTATACATTATCTAAAGGTCTCCAGTCAAATTCCACATTAAGCCAATATTGATTCATTAATCCTGGATGTGTGAGTATGAATTATGCAAGCACCCTCTATGGGTTCACCAAGGTTTATCAAATAAAATTTAAAAAAAATCAGCCAGCATAAAGTGACGCCTAGTCCAATTTGGCCCGTGACCTAAAATGAGCTTGACACCCCTGTGTTAATGGTATAAAGTATGGTCCACTCACTTGCTTGAACATGTTGAGATTGCTGGCATTGGGAGTTGGCATTTCATAGATTCCAGACTAATATAGCTAAACCAAACCCATATATACTGACTAGTGTGAAAGAGACAGAGGATGCAGAGGTAGGCAGCTCTCATGCTTGGCCTCTAAATACTAAGCTAAGTGTGAGAGAGTGCCTTTATGCCAAATCGAGCTGCAGAACATAAACCTATTTATTCATACATATGTATTTATAAATTCCAGTATGTTAAGTACCACTGGGGTTAGGTCAGTGAAAGATGTACAGATCTGGTCGGACATAAATATTACATATGATTAGGTACAAAAATTATATATAGCTATATAGGAGTTTTTAGTTACACAAAGACAGGCATTGCTTGGGCCCTTAATTTGTTCACTAGCAGCTCCTCCTTTACAGCAATGACTGCTGAGATAAGCATTATCTTCTACAGTGCTAAATATAAAAGCTAGCCATTCACAATCACTGCATTAAAACAATTTACACTGGTGAATTAAAAAAACTACAGTGTTTGATTACTTTCTAAATGTCTTGATTATATTGTGTGAACTATATTTTTTAGCAAATTGTCGGTTAATAAAGCATTTAATAAGCCATGAAAGGACATACATTATAGTGATTGTATCTCAGCTAAAGGGTGTTCTCCTCTTAATGTCTTCCCAACAATTCCTTTAACTGTGATAAAAATCAATGTAACACACAACCTCATGTGGCTTATTACTTTTATAAAAAGGCAGAAACAGATATAACACAGGACACCAGTATTAAGTTAAATCAAATACAAAAATACTCAAATAATATAGTTCATAACCTTAACTGTCAGCTGTTTATGGTTGCCAAGCACCATAACAACTCTGTGTATTAATATAGATGGCATGGCTTTAAATGTAGCTCATCCAGTCAGAATTTATAGTTGGAACTATCTGTCTTATAGTTCACATATATAAATACGGCTTGAATAATCATTACAAATAAGCTGTTTTGGTACAATGACTCATTAAGTAGGTGTTTTACCAGACATTCAGAGGTCATTGTGAATCAGTCAGCTTCTGATTATGACACCCGCCCAAGTAAGTTAATAGAATATCCAGGGTTTCTGAAAAGGCTTCATGGGGCAACATCCTAAGCAAATGCTGTACTTGTGCAACATTTCCAAATAGCTTTCCAGTCATGAACAAAAAGTAACGATAGTATAAACTTCTCCAAAATCTCAAAACAAAGGATTTTATAGCAAAAACAGCAAAGAGCTCAATACTGCAGCCTCCACTGGAGGCTGAATAACATAACACTCAATAAATAATTTCTTGGGATCCAGCATTCTTCTTATTTATAGGCAATAAAATTGCATTCAGTCACACAAATAAATGAACTAGATATTAACATACCACAGTGTTTGCTATGTTCATCTCTTCCCCAGTTTCAGAAAGAAAACACAGAGGATTTCCAAGAGACCTGACCTGCCAAAATCGCACATAGATGACATAAAGCGATATGTAATATAGCAACACATTAATAATGACAATAGTGGGTCAAAAAGCACAATCGAAGAGACATGATACAGGTAATGTGCGCACTACCCCACAACATTACTCACATAGACACTTTATTTCTAGGTGAGAATGAAGTATTGACTGTCCTTCGTCAAGCTCAAGGAGGTCTATAATCTATCCGTTAGCATTCCCATTCATCTCAATGGCAGATTTTCAGCTGGTGCAGGGAAGTAGGCAATCTGCCTTTTGTTGTGCATGAGTAGCTACACAGTACTGAATAAATATTAATAAATAAATAAATAAATAAAAGTCCATTTTATTTTTTTCAAGAGTCCTAAACAAGAACTGCAACTAGTTACTAGTACAACACTGACTTTACTGAAATAATTACAAATTTGCTTGCAAATCAAAGTATTTAATCCGAATACACTGCTACTTCTGAATTACAATCAATCAAGCATTAGAAAGCTACAGTTATGGCATCTACTTTGTTAACTGAGCCATGCTGATCAAGCTGAAGTGAATGTTTAACAACTATAAAGGAGGATTAAATAAGAAAATACTATTTCAAGCTCACATAGTCTACTGGCAAAGCTGAAGGCATGAACATATCCACAAACTGGTGTTTTGTCAATTGAAACTGGTGACAGGCAAATAGCTGGCAAACCACTGATATTTTTCAAGAGGGCTTATCAAACACAAGCGTTAGCCATCATATGGGTAAACACTCTAAGTGGGCCTGTACTGTAGATCAAAACCTGAATCCAGGACCCAAGGGAGCCTAATCTTGAAATAACACTGAATTTCCCATTTAAATTTAGTCAGAACAAATGTGGGCTTTAATGAAGGCCTTTTCTCTGCGCACTGTCAGGCAAGACGGCTCGCTGTGCCTGTTAGACAGGCAAGTTTGGCATTCCTCCTCTAATTAGGAGTTCATCACACACAGTCACAGCAGTGTCAGTGAGGCCACTAACCTCTGCTGCTTTCAAACTAGGATGGTGTGTTAATTCAGACATGATTTAACATCCAGGGACCTTTGTTGTAATGCTCTCCTCCTTATAAAATAGCAATGGACAAATAAGCTTGTATTTACATTAGGACTATCATTCAAAAGTTTGGAGTCGCTATGATTTTTTACATGTTGTTAAAAGAAGCCTCTCATGCTTACACCAAGGCTACATTTATTTGATCAAAAATAAAAACAGCAATGTTGTGGAAAAAATACTACAATTTAAATGGACATTTTTTATTTTAAGATTTTAAAATGTAATTTATTCCTGTGATGGTAAAGCCATTAGTCCAGTCTTCAGTGTCGCATGATCCTTCAGAAATAATTCTAATATGCTGATTTGCTGCTGATTTTTGTGCTACTTAATATTTTTGTGTAAACCATGATACAATTTTTTTCAGAATTTTTTTAAGAATGAAAAATTCAAAAGGACGGCATTTATCTGAAATAGTTTTGTGTAACAATGTATAGGCCTTTGCTATCACTTTTGATCGTTTAATGCATCCTTGGCTTGTTGAATAAAAGTATAACCCTATAGTGAAAAATAAATATACTATAAAGTATTTGAAATACATTTATTATGTGATTAGTAGCACTAAAATACAATTACATATTTATGTACTGTACTTAATAAAAATACCCTGCAATTGTACTTTTGGTATACTAAACTGGTATACTAAGTCTGCTAAATTGGAACAATTAATCTTGCACTTTAATTGTACAAAAGTAGTGCTAAAGTCCAACTAAAGATATACTGAAGTATATTTGATTGTGCTAAATTGGAACTATTGCAAGTATACGTCAGGTAAACTGTAAATATTATGTATTTAACGACCAATAGTATTCAAAGATCTTACAATCCTCATCAATATTGACATTAAAACACATTTTAGGCTTAATATTAAGAAATGTGCATTGTGCACAAGTAGTACTCCAAATAAAGTTTAATTATAATTTTTATATCAGTAAGTCTTAAGCGATATGTCAGTAAATATGCTAATAGATTTGAACTATACTTAGTATGAAATAAATGTATTTTAAATATATTACTTTTTACTAAGGAAATTTCTTGGAAAAAAAAACTGGATCTTTTCGAAGAATCATCATATTTACAAGGAATCATCAATACATACAGAAAGCATTTTGCTCTTTTATCTTTACTGCATCTATAATTCATCTGCTGTGTAAATAATTAACTTGCATTGTTTTTCCTAAGATTAATAATCCACTTAATGAACACAAAAACAGTCTAGGCCAAAACCATATTTCTGCAATTTCCTGGAACCTGGATAAGATGTAAATAACCCAATTCATCTAAAGACATGAATGTTGGCTGCGCCTACAACTGCATAATTTCTCACACATTGCTGCTTCAAACCGACCTGCTATCGGTAATCGAGAAGAGATCAAGAGACATGTAAACAGACTGTTCTGAGAGCCTGCACACCAAGAACTGTTTAGTCTCTTCTCAAGGATCATGAGCTTCATTCCAGGTCATTTCTTTCTAGTTTTGCAGGAAAAGACATCACAGAGACACGTGTTGTTGGCTGTGTGCTGCAACTGCTGATCTAGAGTTATAAATGATGCGTTTCCTTATCGCAGAGGCTTGTCAGTCAAGACAGTAATCAAATTATGAGTGACATTTTATGAACCAGAGGTTATGGGAACCGCTGTTTCTGTCAAGGGTTCTTTTGTTTGATGTTGTAGAGTAGAAAAAAAGACATCTCAACAAAACTTTGCAGAGAACAGTGTCCTGGCAGAATACATTTCAAAAACATAATTCTCAAGCTGAAACCGAATGGCTGTAATATAGGTACAGTAAGCCCTCCATCCCCTAAAACAAACAAGAGCATGTTTACTTGTCTTAGCAAACTAATATGAATCATATCTGAAATCGCTACCGCTGTTTCTGTCAAGGGTTCTTTTGTTTGATGTTGTAGAGTAGAAAAAAAGACATCTCAACAAAACTTTGCAGAGAACAGTGTCCTGGCAGAATACATTTCAAAAACATAATTCTCAAGCTGAAACCGAATGGCTGTAATACAGGTACAGTAAGCCCTCCATCCCCTAAAACAAACCAGAGCACGTTTACTTGTCTTAGCAAACTAATATGAATCATATCTGAAATCGCTTTGCCTGGATTACCCTTTAATATCTCTCAAAACATTATTTTAACTATGTTATTAATAAAAATGAATCTGGGCTAACAGGTTCAAATTGGTGTTGTACTTGAAAAGAGTACGGGTGGGAGTTTTATTTATGAATGAGCACATTGTGTTCTTCGGTTTCCCAGGAGAAGGTTTTCTCTTGGCCCAATGTGTAGATAAATATTTTCTATGTATTCGGTTTCACTGGAAAAATGCATTAACACTAGCTGGCATTGGCAAAATATCTCACGCGGATAATGCTGACGTTTCTATTAATTGGTTCTGATCGGGTTCGAAATCTTCTCTCTCTCGGCACACGTACATTCATCATCTTAATGCAACGTGCGGTCCTTGAAAACGGATGACACACGAGATGGGAATTGTGGACTGTATCGGATGGTGGCATAGCAACCGTTTTGCACAAACTAAATCTGTTGCTACAGTCTATGACACAAGACCCTCAACAGCCCAATTCTCAATAGTGATCGCGTTTTAAAAATGTCCCCACATATTTCTCAAAATGTTCACATGCAAAAGATCCTTGTATCTGTAATGGTCAAAAATCCAATTCCCAAGGATCTCTGTGCCAGCCCAGCTAACCCTAACGACTTGTACAGCTGCAAAATGGGATTAAGTTACCGAAGCAATGAATGACATGAGCAGGTTGATTGGCTTGTGTGTAAAAAGATTGAGGTAATGTATCTGAATGTTTCCATCTTATTTCAGAGCACATGGTTGACATAGCGAAGAGGACATATTGCACCAGTTTTTTCGTAAGGGAGACACGTTTTTCTCTTCAGCTTAAACGCACGTTTGTTTTTGAGCACTTAGGATGTGGCTGTGCACATGTGAGCTGTTTTACAGTGTGGTTTGTCGCTGTATCATCAGGCTATCTGTTTATCTGACTACGCTATGATAACGGCGAGGGATTTATTGTGCAGTAAATATCCATGTAAACGCATGTCGTTCCTCGGATGAGCTGCTCTCAGCCGTGTCCAGAAGAGAGGGCTGTCTGTTATGTCTCCAGCCATGGAGATAAGCTCTATCTGCTTACATTTCAGCCTGTTTCACCGTCTTCTCTCAGATAGCCTCGCCAGTTTCTCTCTCCCACACACACACACAAGCACTAAAACTATATATACTATCACTGGAAAGATGTACACACAGTAAAGTGGGCCCAAAAAGTACAGTATTTGGACAACTAGAAATGTATTACTTGTATTGCATTAAATAGTAAACCAAATGGCATCTGCAAACAAATGACTCTACAGAATAACCTTATAGATATTTTTGCAATGAATTTTAACCAACTGGTTTCACAGGGATTTTTGGTGGATGTGTGAAGTCAAGTTCACACAGGTGTCCTAGCAGAGTAACCATAGATAGTTTATCACCATAGTTCACCATGATAAACCATAGTTTATCACATTTACTATGTGCATGTGCCACTAACATTGGACGACCAGAAAGTATTTAAATACTTTTTGACTTAATTTCGAATCTATTGAAAAATGTGTCTTTCTTTAAAATAAATGCCATTTGGTTTGATATTTTGACATTTATACATGACTAAGTGTCCAAATAAGTTTTTGGGGGCCGCTCCAGGACCAGGAACCACACAGATTCAGTGTGTCAGAGAAGGACTGGAGCAGAATGGAAGGAAGATCACAGGTCAGACTGTAAAAACATTCCCATACTGCCCTTCCCCCCTCAGTCATTCTCTCCCTCACACCCCCACTACTTCCCTGAGCCCTTCCAGCCGCCACAGTGACTCAACAACACAGGCCTTCCAGCTCGCTACAAGAGCCTCTTTTGTATGTCCTTTGTGCCGGGCTCAAGAACCAGTACACCACAGTATGGGTTTAACTCTGTCATTCTTACAACATCAAGAAGTCAATTTTTGCATACAAACAAAAATAACAATCAGGCATATTGTTTTACCACATATCTGGAAATAAAAGTTCCGTTTCATTGTTTATAATGTGGCAAGAAATGGTCAGCCACTTGAGTGACCAACAAATATGATACCATCATCATCAAAAAATGTGGAACTAGATTTGCTGATCCAAAGGTAGCTGTGCTTGCAATGCTGAAAAATAATATTAATAATGGTTCTGTGTAAATTAAACAATGCATTAAATGCATGCAACATTGTCCTGTCAGAAATTAGAGTGCAAATAAACTGAGAAAAGAAAACCAATCCGATTTCAAAATGCACACATTACAGTAACATCACCTCTGTCATCATTATGATTACTAATGCCAAACATTTTAATGTAAGTCAATGGGATATTTTAAAATATGAATTTAAATAAATAAATTCATGTTTACAACACCCCACAGAGGCAGAATCTATTTTATTTACAGAAATAAATAGTTTGTAAATTTATTACTTCTAAAAATGTTTTGATGTAAAGAAGAAAGAAGAAGAAGAAAGAGGAAGGAGTAATATTAATAAAGTGGTGGTCTTGCAACCACTGCAATAAAAAAAACAACAGTTTGAGACAGCTACCTGGCTTGAACGCCTCTCCTCAATGATTTGTCAGCCTGCAGAATGATATCCTGTCATGTTATAGACTTTCTCCAAAAAACACAACTGACTGTCTTTTCCCTGGTCCTCCATAATAACAGACTCTATTGCTAATAGAAGATAAGTCCAACAGGAGATTGCCTGTTCTGTGATTAAAAAAGAAAAAATATCTGTGGCCCCCGCTTGTGCTGTAGTCAGCATCCCACTGGGTGAACAATACGAGCTGATTTCCTGACCCCTACGTCTGGGGATCCTAAAGACAAACAATGGGACCCTTAATTAACATTGGCCATTCCCAGCACTAGGCCCTTCCTGACGGTCCCGATTCAGACCTGAACACAAAGCTTGCTGTTATTCCTCTGACACCATCTTACTGTGCTCGTGTGCCCTCCGTAATATTCATTTTGAATAGAAGACTCTCGACATCAGCCCTTTCACATCCTGAGGTCAAAATATGAGTGATGGCATTCAGTTTGGAATCTAGTGACTCGGGTGAGAGGGATGGATCTGTCAGGGATATCTGTTTATATGATACCAGATGAGCTCATGGTTGTACATCATCTGTTCTTCTAAGCTGGGCAGGATGTGTTTCCATGTTAGATAAGGACAAACAAATGGTCATTCCGCTAAAGTTATTAGGTTGGTACAATGTAATCAAAGGAACTTGTAGGTCGTACATAGTCTTATAACAACAAACAACCTCTTGGTAACAATTCCAATGACCTTGTGCAGGTTTATGGTGGCATTGTCTATAGTTTAAGAGTTAGTGGCACACAAGAGCGACTTTGAACAATAATAATTTAGAAGGTGACTTCCTGTGACGAACCACTGGAGAAATCTTAAGTGCTTACATCACTTTAAAGGTATAGTTCACCCCAAAATATATATTTGTTTCTTCTGTAGTTCACAAAAGAATATTTTGAAGAATGTTGGTAACTAATTAGTTACAACTTTTATTGCATGGACAAAAATCACTGAGACATTTCTCAAAATCTCTTCTTTTGTATTCCATAGAATAAAGAATGTCATACAGATTCGGATCGACATGAGGTGAGTAAATAAAGACTTTTTTTTTTTGGGTGAACTATGCCTTTAAGAAATCAGTCTGGCCTCAGTAAGAAAAAGCCCAGAGAACCAAATACAACCCAGATGAACTAAAACTTGCAGAAAATCTCCTAATCATAATCAAAAGCCCACAAATCAAAGTTTATCATGTCATTTTTTACAAGCAGATTGTATAATATTAGTGTTGACATCCACTTCTCATATTTGTTTTCTTTCATTAACTTTTGTTCTCACAAGACCAGACATGACCACAACCTCTCACTGAGAAATAATTGAAATCTTTATGAAGGATTCTGGACAAATAAAAGTTAATGAAAAGATAATTACGACGGATTTATTGAATAATTATACTCAATACTCTGGTCCACATCAGTGAAGGGTTGAATGTCTTAGTCTCTTTATCCAAGCAATATACCCTGTCTGCACAAAGCAGAAATCTCTGTCATTATTTTGAGGGTCTTTTTTAAAGACTGGGAATGCCACTGTGCCCTTTAATTTGTCCTCATTAATCTCTTTGAGGAAAGCATGCTTTAAAAAAAACAACAACAACAACAACTCTGAAGCAGAAGACCAGTCACATTTGCGGTCTTCTCATTTCTAAATATGACAACAGATCACAACTCTCACTTATGTTATCATTATCCTCCTCTGATTGTTGACATAGAGGTCTCATGCAAAGGGACATCTACAGGCCAGAAAGACAGAAAGAGGGAGCATTTTCTGTTGTATCAGCAAAAATCAGAGGAAGAGTGCTATTCTCTGTGTAGAGAACACAAAGCAGCTGGCAGGAAACCAGGTTTTTTATATTCATTTAACTTTGATTTCCGTTTTGAGGAAGTGTGTTAAGTGTGCTCTCCCTAGTGCTGGCCTACATCATCTGACTGTTTTCAAATCCTGACAAGGACTTCTTTAATCACACCATCAGCGAAACTGATGCTTTATTAAGATGTATTTAAATAAAGAGGCACCCAATCACTGTCTATTGCACTTCTTACATTTCTAATTTATAAATATACAGTACTGTTGTATATGTACATTACTATCACAATCACTATAAGCTTGGGGTTGGTAAATTTTTTTATGTTTTTGAAAGCAGTCTATAGTGTCACTTGATCCTTCAGAAATCATTCTAATATGATCATTTGGTAAAAAATAAATAAATAAATAAATAAATAAAACTTTTATTATAATGATCAATTTTGAAAACAGTTCTGCTTAACCATGATGCATTTTTTTAAACTATATTAATAGTATAATAATAATAATAATCAAATTAGATGAATCATTATAGTTCAAAAAGACTTTTATTATTGTACACAATTATGCTATACATAAAAACAACCAAAACACATGCTTTGGACCATGAATGTGAGCACTAAATCTGCATTGCAACATCAGACTGGTTGTTTCCCAGGACAGCAGATTGACAGGCTGTGAGAAACACTGAGCAGCTGGTCTGGACAAACATGAATACAAACAGATGTAGGAAGCAACATCATGCTCAGTTTCAATTACTAAGTGCAATTTGGCTACAATAACATCAATCTCTGTAGAAAAACTTTAGAGCTGATTTTCTCTGTAACAATGCCAGTAAACTCAGTCAATAGCAGACAACTAAGCTAAAAACTATTTTTCTTTTCAGTAAAACCATACTGTATGTGATCCCTGTCAGTTTAACTGCACAGTAAAGAGATTTTTTTATGAAATGACACTAAATTCAAACCCAAAACGGTTGAAGTTAATTGTTTCACTAAATCTAAATACTATGTATATCTAAATACAGTCAGTTGAAGTTGGACTTCAAAACAAAAAAGTCTTAAAAAAAGATAGTTTATAAAGATAAATATTTCTGAAGCAGTTTTACATCATTATTCAGCATTACCAGAAATGTTTGACAGCATGTTTTGGTGCAGAAGAGAATGAACTCTAACTCAGTTCATAAATCTTTCTAGATTTAAACAACTGCCTGATTAATTGTCCAGAAAACAGATAAAGATAATATATATTGTACAACAAAAGGCACACTTAGTCAAATCCATATCTGACCAAGGGTCCTGTGATTTATATCAAATCACTGAATGTATGTGGCTTTTGATACAGTCATTAAAAGTTTTCTAGCGCTCTCAGAGCAACAGAACTGTCAAATGTCCAAGTACGCACTATATATTACAAAGCATTTTAACAATACATATTCACACCTCATTACTTGAGCCTGACATAGCTTCTGATTGAAAATGGACTTGCTTATGTATGCAGTTACAGCTATTTATTTGTTTCTATCAAGAAGCAGGAAATGCATTGTCATTTTGGCTCCCTATTAGAGCCATGTTTATGTAATTATCTCAGCAAGAGACTGAGAAGTAGGTGACTGTCTCCTAAGAGCTCAGTGATTGCCTCTTACATCAGAGTGTTTTCCTTTCACAGGCGGGAGCAGTTGTAATGGAAGTTTTTCTCAAACAAAGGTTTCTTGTCAAACAAAATAACACAACCCCAGGCTAATGTTTACAATTTCACTATCTTACATAATGATAACAGCAACAACAAATCATAAACGCTTTATCGCTTTATGAAATAAAACTTGCAAGTTCACAACGGTGTTTGCTTTGGTAGTAATGAAGTTGGCAAACTGTGAAGTACAGTCTTTTACCATTAAATTCACGGTCATTTTTTACAGTGTAGGGTAGATTTCACTCATGCTGATGATGATGGGGCACCATTTGTTTAAAATAGCCTCCAGAGTGTTGAATCTGCCACGTTTAATCAATAGACTTAAGTGGCCCAAAACACTTAGAGGAACTAAATAATGCAACATACGGGTAACATTTGTGTTATGCTGAAAAGAAAAACAGACTTGAACGAAAGCTTCATCACAAATGGCAAATTATGGGATTAATTAAAAAAATAAACATAAGAAATTACAAAATAGTAAAAAGAACGATATTTTAACTATATTGACTATTTAAGAACCTGCACCATCAACAAACCTCTAAAATTCCACATAAATTGAATAGTAGCAGGCTTCAACTGTAAAAAGCTACTCAAAAACAGAACATTTGGGAAACTGGAGGAAAACGAAATAAGGCTATATATATATACACATTCCATTTCCATGATTACAGTTTGAACAAGAGATGCATTATGTCAAAAGAATAATGAGAGCTCTGTATGAAATCAATGGCATTCATGTGTCTTTGATTAACATAAGAGAATCTACAATTTTCCCATCAAAGGATATGAAGACTACAGACCCCAGCTGAGTCTACTCTACTCTATCTGGTTTATCGCTGAATTTCATGCAAATTCAGTATGCAGCATTAATCTTGTCAATGAAATTACTGACAAAAATGTTCAGGAACAAAGGCTGTTTTTATTTTATAAGAGATACTGAAGACAAGACAAAAAATACACACGCTGAACTACTTAGTTTCAACGATATTATTGACAAAATATGATGAGAAAAACACTGCAAGACATTAACAGGGCACTAACAATGTTTTTTGAAGAAAAAAAATCTAGAAAGACTGCGATTGTTTAAAAAAAATCCAATAATAGTAGCTAATAATGATTGAGCTGCATGAGCTGAAGGAAAACAGGGAATGAACTCCAATAAAATGAAGTGCATCACTGGAAAGTTAATTAATTAGACCCTACATATATGAGATTAATTACATAAATCCACAACATAAATATAAACAGCATAAAACTACTGTATTGCATTTAAATGAATGCAGAAGTCAACCTGAACTAAGTTACATGCTAGTCAGAATGTGCTAATCACATTGTGAATATGCTCTTACTACAACAAAGTGCTTAAACACAGACAATGAATAACTAAAAATAAAGAATTCACAATATTGGTATTCAGGTTTTCATAAGGACAGTTTTCACTCTTTCGCTATTTTTGTTAAATGTTGATGCATGTTTAAATTAATACATAAAATTTGTATTTGCATTTTCCCGTCAACTAAAATGTTATTTTTATCAACCAAACATGCAATGTTAAAGTCAAATTGGATTAAAAAATGAATAAACATTTTAATTAAATTTAAAGGATATTTTCTTTAAAGGGGTCATATGATGCGATTAAAATTTTTCCTTTCTCTTTGGAGTGTTACAAGCTCTTGGTGCATAAAGAAGATCTGTAAAGTTGCAAAGACTAAAGTCTCAAATCTAAAGAGATATTCTTTATAAAAGTTAAGAGTCAACCACGCCTACCTAAAATGGCTCGTTCTAACACGTACGATATCCGCTTCGTCATGCCTGGAGCTGATCCGTGCTGGTCGCTGAGGAAATACATCAACTTCGCCGCCGCCGCCGCCATGTCGTGAAGGCGCTGTGTGCTTCGTTGTGAAAGCGAAACTAGTTTGTTTGGTCTTCCAAAAGAGGACACGACTAGAAATCAGTGGTTAATTTTTATTTACAACACTGTTCCAGACCAGTTCAACCCAAATATTCAGATGTGTGCAGCACATTTTATGGAGGACTGTTTACTGATCCTGGTAGAGTAGACTACAATGCTGGCTGTTCTAACTCACAGACTTTAAGTAAGTTTTTTATATTTAAAGAATTTGCCAGTGACGATTCAAATGCGAGTTTTGAGCAAGGATAGCTGGCCAATCAGAGCACACCTCGCTTTTCAGACCGATGAGCTTTGTAAAAATCGACGCGTTTCAGAAAGGCGGGGCATAGAGGAGAAACAATAATGTACAGTATGTGGAAAATAATGTTTTTTTTTTTACCGTAAACCGCATAAACACATTTCATTACACCAAATACACAAAATAATGTTCTTTTTAGCAACATAATATGACCCCTTTAAAAAGATATTTAATATTAATAACATTTTCTAATTTCTCAAAAGAAAAGACTATGATTAAAATGTAAAAAAGTGAAATAATGAACAATGGCAGTACGTTCTGCGTGATTAAAGTTTTCTAGTATGTTTTTAACAACAAAAACTCAAAACATCCAACATCCCATTTGTTGCACAGTGCCACTAACACAACACATCAAGCAGGGTAAATGTAAGTAGGAGACAGAAACATGATTGTGACCCTGTAGTAATTTCTCCATACAACAAAAGGCATTCTTTTCTGCATCCTGTACCATGTTTCGACAATTTCCTAACAAGACTCACATTGATGGGGTGAGGGTGGGAGTCAGAATACTTGCAGTGAATGACATCCAGTGTCACTATGAGACTGTGACACAAAAAAGGGCATTGGCAATAGGGATGCATTGCAGAGGACATGACTCACGAGCTGAGCTTACATGCAGGGCTCTTACAGTTCTACTAGCCGCATTCCAGCGCACACATTTTCCATGAGGAAATCCCACCACACCTCTGTATGAGGGGTAGATTGAGCCTCATCGGCTGAAACAATCAGATATTCGACTGGCATAATATAAACAAGTAGAACTGGGCCACAGCTTTTCGAGGTCTCGGGAATTCTGGGTAATGAATGACAGGGCAAAACTGTTCCCCCGTTTAGTTGAGCTTGTTTACATTACTCTCACTATAGCTGCCCCTGGGCAGAGCAGAGTTGCTCAAACAGCTGCCTGCTCAATGGTGTTCTTTTCTAACTAGCGCTCCCTGTGGAGCTCCGCTAGGGCCAGAACCACTTCCTCTAGGTGACACATTTGACAGTCCCCGGGACGGCTGTGCTTTGAAACTCGGCCCCTGCCCTGACTGAGGAGCTTGGCCCATTGCACCTCGTCTGCAATGGGCTAAAGCCAGTGCTGAGAATCACATTCTCATGCGTTCTCCCAGCGCACCACCTAGATGGTGCGCTGGGAGAACGCATGAGAATGTGATTCTCAGCGCTGGCTTTAGATCACAGGTCCCGCTGTGCCCTGTGAAGTCAAATCCTCAGTGTTTGTGTTGGCAGGGAGTATGTAGTCCTCTGGACAGGACAAACCTTTAGTGGGGACCAGCTTACCCAGGAATTCATTTCCTCTGAGACAAGATCAGATTCACCATGTTCATAATTTTTCAACTGTCCTTACCGGCAGGAATCGAGGGCGAATCGCTACGTCCGGATGAGTAAATACGTGGATGCAGCATATGACAAATGGAAAGTAAATCACAGAAAGTGAGACCCCAGGGGGAGGTAAATTGCAGCAGTGTTGAATTGAGTAGGTGTGGACACTATCGAGGGACAGGACTTTTCTTGTGTTTCCACTGGCATTCACACAAGCAACTGAAATTTAAAACAGGACAGTTCTGACAGTGATTTACTGACTGGTCTCAGACTAGTATTATAGCCTGCGGTGTTTTGTCCTAATAAAACTCAGCATTTGTTCTTTTAGTATTTGTTTCTCTAAGCTGTTTAACATGAGAGGGTGATACCAACGTAGTGAACCCCATTGTGCAGATTCCTATAGACCAGGGGTTTTCAGACTTTCAAAGCAAAGAAAATTTGAGAGGAAATTTCCTATTTTCATTATGTAGTTTTTATGACTGTTAAAGTTAACTGTAAATCTGCTCTAGAACAATATTTATTTTGAACATATCACAGTCAACGTAATATGACCATGAGTGCTATGTTGTTGTAAATTAATCCACAATTACATCATAACACTGATACAAATTCAGTCCAATCTGTTATAGGCCTAATGGCACATGAGCAATATTTTCCATCACCCATCAGGAACAGCAAACGCCCTTATAAAAACAAACATCAGTGTATTTCAGTGCACCATGTTGACAACGTCAAAGGAAAAGTCTGTAAATTACCTGAGCTGTGCACAAAGAGGTGGAGATATTTTATCATGATAGGACTTTTAGCAGTCTGCAGGGAACCCTCATCATCTTTCATAAAGGGAGGTTTGCCACTTTAATCCCACATCTGGTCTGCATTACCATTCCATGCAGCTCTGACTTGAGTCTGGGCCTGAACAAGAACCTCACCCTGTCTCAATGTCCAAAGACTATAAAACACTAAAGGCTTCAAATTAAAGATGACACTCTCTCCTTCACAAACACTTGTATTTTATCTTTGTTTCTGGAACTTTTGCAAGTTTAACACTATTTTGTATTTCTGAAATCAGTATTGGAATTAAGAAAGCGAAAGATAAGACAAGGAAAAAACTCAGGAACAAACAGTGCTCTACATTAAAACTACCAATTTGTGTTTAAAAACTGAAACTAAAATAGTTTTTAAAGAAGCTTGGACATATTTGTTCCTTGTCCTGAGGGTAAACATCGTTCTGAGAATGCTGTTGCAATAGTCGAAACAAGACAATTAAAGGTCAGGGAGTGGTTTCTCATTATTTCCTATGGTTTTCCTAGTAAAAAAAAAGCACATAAGCGAATTTAAATCACAAACTTGTCACCTGTTTATCTCGAGGGCAAAACATTCTCACTCCGGCATCTCTGACTTTTGCAGCATTTCTTTTCTCACTAAGTCCATTCATACTACATTAATTTGACCATTTGTTTAAATGTGTTGCTTTGTAAACATATTGTCATGCATCTACACAAAACCACTGCTTTATGAAGCTTTTAGTTACATTTGCTAGAACAACAATGGCTAATATCACCTGCGAAACACATGTGGCTAAGAGACTATTTCTGAAAATGACTGTATGCCTCATTTCCTGCTGAACACATTTTATGTGTGATATCCCTGATGTTAATGTTTTTGTTATTATCGACTAATGTCACTGTCAGACGCCAGAGAAAGTTAGATTTTAAAAAAAGAAAGAAAATCAGATGATATTCATGTTTAAAAAAAGATTGTTCAGTGACCTGGTGTAACCTCTCAATGCTCAGCACAGTAGCTCTCTGAATTAACTTGATACACATGACTAAAAAGACAGAGAGATGTCTGTTTGACAAGTAGGTCAATTAAGCAACATGTCTCTCTTTCTATCTCCCCAGGGTGCGCAGAGTTCGTTGGCTGCTTACCTGCGGGCAGTCTTTGATATAGTGTCCCTTGTTGAAGCAGAGATGGCACAGGTAGTTTGGTGGAGGTCTCTTGCTGGGCTTGCGTGGCTCAGAGGACAGGGAGAGGTCGGAGAAGTGGTCCGTTAGAGAGTTCAGCCCGTCCACTATGTTATTAAGAGAGCCGTACGGTGACACACTTTTGTATAAACCATTATTCAGGGCCTGCAAAGCATAACAGGACATCCACAATCCAAAAATTAGCTTATCCCAATGTGAACACGAAACTGAAGCACACTATGTCTTCATACAATGTCATAATATGCTGCTCTTAAATACAGTATAGGCTAAAGCTGTAAGAAAAATGTAAAATATGATTAAGTGCATAATCAAAAACAATGTCCTCAATTATGTGGAACTTGACTCTATTAGGCATATTATCGAATAAATGAGATTCCTAATTCAGGATCAGTTCCTAAATTGGGGCGACATAATTCACTAAAGCCATTGATAAGTACATGAGTCTAAGATTTGCAAATCAGATTGCCATTTAACCACAGAGAGTACAGTAGATAATCAAACACACGCTACAGACGGTTTGGATGGGAAGATGTTGCTTGAGTGATGTCTTCCTCTGGTTATGCTTTGGAAGGTTATGTTATTGTTGAAGTCTCATGTTGAACAGTCCTGAAACTTTATACTTGGCAAGTCCAGATAACTGTCATCTAGTTCTCAGCAAGCCAGGACAATAAACAGTTTCTGCACGTATCTCTCAGACGAGTCTGTTTTCATCAGTTAGATCAACTCTGAATGCAGCAAATAAGCTTTTTTAGATCTTTCTTTTATAGCTGTACATGTGACGTTCATTTTCCATCCTGGCCAGTCACATCCAGCTGATATTCATTCTCTGTGAGAGAAATTCATGAGAAACACACAAACCAATTCCTCCTAAATTCAAAACTTAGAACTGAGTGTGTCTGACAAAAGATTATGAGTTCTTATGAGAAATCTTTAGACGTGTTTATTTTCAAAAAATATTAGGCCTATAAAAAGTTGTGTCATGAGAAACTAAGCATCCAGCTACACTGTTATTCTGCGTTATGACCAGCAGTGAAGTCTAAGATCAACAAGAAGTATATGAAAAGGCAATGGAAATTTATGGAGTTCTGTGTAAACAAAAAAACAAACAAACCGCACAGCCATGTTTTAAATGTCAATTTTTAAACATCATAAAAATTAAGATGATCAGCTGTTATGTCTGAATGCATTCATGCACTTATTATCGATTGTCAATGTAATAATGCAACCGCAATATTGATTGTAGCTGATTGTAGGAATTTGGTTATGTGTCTCCTGAGGGATACGGCTCTCACACACATTTACACCAGTGGAGGACATCTCTCCTCACCCCTTCACACAGCTGGAGAGCCAGTCAGGGGGTCACTTCTAACTACTGCCATTCACCACTAACACACACAATCCCAGTTAACACTTTCTAAGAAACGTGTAGACAATTTGGTAAGTTATACAAACAAAGATAATTAAAAAATCTAGAATTCTAGTTCCAACCTTCTTCCTTAGTTGTAAATATTTAACAGATTGATTTCTGGCCTCACAAGAGGAAGAATAAAAAGCTCTTTGTGTAATATGGAATTTTTTAAAAGCATTCTTAACCCTCCACATATGAGAAAAAGAAAAGAGAGAGGAAAAAAAGAAAGGGGGAGAAAACTAAAGAGGGGGAGGGAGAAAAAGAGAGAGAACTTGTCATAATGTTTTTATTAAAAAAGTTTTGCCCTTCCTCAAACTTTCCACTAAACATCAACACTTTACCTCTGTCTCAGCCACAACACTGTCATTACATCATTAAAAAGAAAATGCATTCATATGTTCAAGCTTCTGGAAGTAACTCTCTCATTTAGAAAAATAAATGGAAGAGTACAAAAGGATTCAATAGACTTTTAGTTCCATGTGCTCTCCTTTACCATGCAAATTGTCATAACTATTATATTTAATTAGAAAAGCATTCCTTATTTTAATGATAAGTGAAAACCATATTTGTTTCTTCTTATCCGTTTCATGACAATATTTCCAGGAAATATAAATATAGCAGTATAAGTAGTTCCCAAAAGTAGGCCTACATTAATCTCACTTGAATCTTGAAATAACTTTTGAACTATAAAACACTTAAATACAAACATACTAATTTATGAATTTTCCTTAAAAATTTCTTCTCATAAATTGGCACAATCTATTTTTTGATAACACAATCAAATCTAGTTATTCAGAGAGGATCGCTGAATAACATATTTCTTTATGCGATAATAATAATACAGATTGAAGTGTTATATGTCTTCGGCAACTATTACAACCTCAGAAAGGAGCATCATTTTTGATTATCCCAAACTCAATTATGGCAGCACACATTTTAGGCCTGAGATCAGTAAGCAATCATCACAAATTAAATGCAAGTAGTCTTATGATCAAAATAAGAAACTTTCATGTATGACTGCCTCATTTGGCTGTACACGTGCTGTTACAAAATACAATAAACAGAGTGTGCAAAGCTGCACGCTGGCACGATTTTAATGATCCTTGAAACTATAAATTATTTGCATAGTATTGCAATAAAATATATAAATACGATTCATTATTATTACACGATAGAAATGAAAAAAATATTACAAAATTATTGTTTCAAGTTTCCAGAGATTAAAAGATTATGTAAGTCTCCTAAAGCATTTGTGTATTGTACAAATGTAGCCAGACTAGACGCGCGCTACATTAGATACATAGTCAACTGCGCTTTACATAATAAATCTTATTCCAGTCGGCAGGGACCGTTATCTCCACGAAATTATTTCCCCCCCAAAAAATCATCTGTAGGAGAACAGAAAACGAGTTACCTCATTCCTCTGTAGCTGAAAGAAGTTGTTGAGATAGTTGGAGTTGAGAGAGGAGCTCAGGTCATTGGCAGGAGTTTTGCTGTAGTTCAGGTCCGGATGGGAAGAGTTGGGCTCGGGTCGGAAGGCATCGAAGGCACTCGTCTGATGCGTGTCTTGTAAAGAAAGGTAAACCCAGTTGAGAAGCTGTGCAGGCTGGTACACTGAGGTACTGGTGTCTATAGCAGACAGCAAGCTCATGTTGTTACTGTAACTTTCACTCTTCCACTGTTACTTTTGAAAAAGGCAAACTGAATGCGCCGTCCGGTTTTCCACACCCAAAAAATCAGCGCTTCTCTCTCTTCTTCCAGCACAGACCCTATTCCTTCGCTGGGATCCGTGTCCCAGGTTTATAATTACACAAAAGTCATTGCTCTGATATGTCAGAATAAAAAGTTTTAGCCCGCTGCCCACGGCCCGTTATCTCGTTTTATTTGCACTGTAACAGCAAGGAACTCATTGAATATTCATGTAGCGTCTGCGCGCGTCATTGTCTCACACGGCCAATCAACACGCGCTGTTTAACATACGGGCTTGTATATAGCGACAACCTGTTGATTATTGGCTACTAGTTAATTTCAACAGAATATTCATATTGATCACGGAACGTATTTAAAAACACAACTATTTGAAAAATAGCTTAGTTCGTGATTTCATATAGCTTAAAATTATTTTAAACGAGATCATGTCTAAAATGCAGGTCCTGCAGAGCAGTTATAGCAAAGTACAATCTATTTTATAAGCATTTAAATAGTGTCGTTTAATGATACTTTAAGTATTTTACTACCATACTTAATGTAAGGGTAAAGAAAACCACTAACACGCTTTAGAAAATCCCCCCTACAAAACAACTTAACTGACACCAGTTCACATGGAAGAGTTTAGTGGTATTTGTGAAACTAAACACCTTAAGGAAACCAATAGGCTGATGTAAGCAAATGGGTTTGTTTATTTAACAACAGGGGTGAGATTCTTAAGTGATGACCCACAAACAGATCCCAGGGAAACGTTTCTTAAAAACACCTGGAAAAAGACCAATCACATCAGGTATTAGTTTATTGAATGAACATTTGTTTTCAATTTAATCAATCATATTTAAGCAAAAGCGGTAAAGAAAATAAAAGGCTCACTAAGAAGAAGAAATAAATACACCCAGAACATAACGGCTGCATTTTGCTGGACCAGATGGGTTTTTAAATAATCTAAAGGATTCTCACACAGCAAACCAACAAAACAACAATTTATTAACTCACCTGAGGTATTCTGGCCTACAATCTCAAACTGATTAGTGCGCCACCTTGTGGTGTTGTTAATATACTCACTTGCCTTTCTGCAGGCACATTTGAACACTTCATTCACCTGACTGATCTAAATTGAACAGGTAACATTACCCCCAAGAATGTATCTGGGATTTGATTAGATGCACAGCATTCATATAAATGTATACATGTTTAGTAACTAATACATTTTTTTTATAAGTCAAAATGTTCAAGTTTAATACATAAAACTGAAAAAATATCTTTGAATTTAACATTATATCTAAAACATGGATGTCAAATTTACATTGTACAATTAAAGATAATTAATCAAAGATTCAATCAATTCAAACCATATTTACAATACACACTAAATCTTTTAAACAACAGTGATTTCCTTTAGAAATCAAACTTGTCAGCAGAACAGTCATTATCACTGCAGAATAGAAATATAGAAACTGTTTCTGTATGGGACTTAAGGCATGCACCGGTAGCAAATCACCAACATGTGACTGTGATCTTTGCAGACAGGGCGACTGCATTCACTGCAGAACTTGCTCACTTTTCTGTCTCTTCCAGATGGACAGTAATAACATCTTTTTCTTATTCTGTTCTGACAGCTCTGTTCTTGGAGCTCGGAATAGACAGCTGACAATGATGTGGGCATCCCACATCTGTCCATGGCCTCAAGGATGATCATGGATAATCCAGGGCTTTCTTCTCTGCGCCTATGTATCTGAGGCATTACAAGCTCTTTCACTAGCTCTTTTATGAACAAGCGCTGGGTGTTATGACCACCTCCCATGAAGCTTGGGTGCTGAGCAATGAAAATGGAGTAGGAGTTTACAATGGCAATATCCAACATGTTATACCAAAGCAGCATAGGCCATCTCTTTGTTTGCCGCTTGCAAGTATAATTTTCAGCCATTAGCTTAACACTGCTGACTCCTCCTTTGGTGCGGTTGTAGTACTGAATGACCTCTGGCTTGTTTTTAGCACTCGTTTCATTCAACGCATCGCTGGTATGCATTGTACTCAACAGAATCACTGCCTTTTTTAGTTTTGGCACATAGCTCACCATGAATACTGTGCCACAAAAACCAAACTCAGAGGTATGTAGTGCTCGTAACTTGGATGGCTTCATAATCGGCGGCACATGTGGATTCTTATGGCGAAGGGCCCCAACCATGGTCAAGCTTTTCTCGAAAAGCTTCTCTGCCAGAGGGACACTGGTGAAGTAGCTGTCCATTGTAATGTTGAGATCTATCATGAGAAACAAACACAAAAGGCAAGGTCATTAGGTAACAACAACAATGATGGTCTGGCACAGTGTTTGTGGCTGAGGGCTGGTATCAAGAAGGCTGCTGGTTTGATCCCTACAAGAAGTAAACTATAAAACTATGTGTGCACTGTAAAAAATAAGTGTAATTTTAACTGTAAAATTTTGTAAAAACGCTACGGAAAAAAACTGTTAATAGGTTAACAGTAAGTTCCCGTACTATATACAGGGAAAAACTGTAAAATATCTAACCAGACATTTCATGTAATTTTACAGTAAAATGCTGTTAATTTTACAGTTTTTAGAAGTAAAAATAACAAATCAATGTATAATTTACAGTCAAAAACTGTAAACTGATATTCCCAGAATTCCCTGCATGACCCTCCACATTTTAAAGTATTTTGTTTAAATAATCATGTTTTTTTAATAGTTTTTGTTATTAGTTATGTATATTTGGGCTTTATGTTACATCTTCTGTTGTTTAATGCATTATTTAAGTATCATGTGTGTTACCATGATGGTGTTTTGTGTTTGCATGAATGACTCTGTGCACCTTCTATATATTAGTATATACTTCTGCTTGTGGCGAAGCTACTTGTGATGAGCTTTGATTCTTTATGTGGCTTTCTCTTTTACCACCTGCATTATTATGGTGGTTGTCAGTTTATGTTAAAGGTACAAAACAGATTTTAATAGCAGTGTGCATTGTTGAATTTACTGGTTTACATTCAAATTTTCTTGTTTGTAAATTACAGTTTTATACTGTAAAATATACAGTTTTTGGCCGTAAATGTGTTTACAGTTTTTCTGTATTTTTTACAAAATTATTCTGGCAACCACAGCTGCCAAAATTATTTTGTAAAAACTACAGATTTTTTTTTACAGTGTGCTTTTAAGGAAGATAGTTAACCCAAAGTGTCTCAAATGGAAAATATACTACTAGTGGTAATCTTTGTTGAAAATGTTTACCTTTTTGCTGAAGCCCATTGGACAACCTCAGGACTGTGTTCACTGCAAGGTTCTCCTCAGTCTCCTCTCCTGGCTGTCTGCCTGTGTAGATGACCCCATCAATGGCGTAGGGGACCTCGGTATCGCACATCCAAAAGATTTTTATGCCACTCTTGGTAGGGCGGCTTGGCACGTGTTGCAGAAACTTACATCTTCCCTGGAATGGCACAAGCTGCTCACCCACAGTGACACAATCCCTAGGGATAAACCTTTTCCTGCAGTTGATCAGGAACAGGTCCCACACATTTCGGAAGGCTGCCATGTGGTCTGATGCCTCTCTTGCCACTCTGGTTTTCTTGTTATCAAATTGCAGGAATCTGTGAAGGTCTTGATATCTACCAACAGACATGGTAGCTCTATATAGTGGGTTCTGTAACGGATCCATAAACAGTTCCCGGATTGGGACATCACAACTTCTCTCCACACCAATGAGAAGGCTCAGACCAATAAAGGCTTTTAGCTCTTCTTTAGTGATCTTTTGCCACACTTTGCCTTTTGCTAATGCTGCTCTCAGTCCACCTAAGTTGGTGCATTGCAGGATCGCATCAATGATGTTTTCGCTCATGAAAAGTTCCCAGGCATCTTTAGGTGTCTCTACTGAAGACCCTGGTCCAGGACCTGGACAGCTCTGTGAGGATGTCATGGTTTCACTTTGAGGAGGATATTTGCTCCAATAAGAGTCTCCTTTGCTCCATCGACTCAAGCGATCTTCACTCTCCTCGTCACTAGATTCCTCAGATGAGAACTCGAAGTCTGTGAGGACAGTTTTCTGACATTCTGTCAAATCTGGGCCACTGTGGCATTCTGGGCCATCACTATCAGAGACCTCAGATTCCAAATCAGGGGCAGCAATGGATTCATATTCTTCTCTTAGTGTATCTGTAACCTCAGCTGCAGGCTTTTTAAGGCACGCCATAGACAAAACTGTAAAAATACAAACACACAAGCACAAACAGTTGTAGTGTCATCAGTAAATTTCAGAAAAGTTACAAATATGCATCAGTGGTATTATTCATGTGAATTACGCTTTTAGTAATTCACTTACATGAACTTCCACCATAGCGCACACAGAACATTCTCTTTCCTCTTATTCCGTATAAATCCATGTTATCCAACACACTATTGATGACTCTACACTAAAATTATTAATTTGCAAAAGATGACATTTTTAATATAAAAAAAATGCAATATTTGTGCTGTCATCATTTTGATATGAATAGTTAAATCAAACTGGCTGCATACTGGGCATTTGCTTGCTCAGCAAAACTCAGGTGGGGTCAGAATGTGCAGCATTTGGTCTCCCTCTGGTGGAGAAATGGCAAAAGAATAACTCACCCCAACATTTACACACCCTCATGTTGTGAGTAAATGATAACAACATTTTCACTTATAATGTTCAAAAATTTGGGGATAGTAAGACTTTTTTTTAAAGAAATGAATACTTTAAGCAAGGATGCATTGAACTGATCAATCTTAACAGAAAAGACACTGTTACAGATTTCCAATTTAAAAAATGCTGTTCTTTCGAACTTTCTAGTCATCAAAAATTTTTAAGAAAATGTATCACAGTTTCATAAAATTTTCAACATTGATAAGAAATGTTTCTTAAGCAGCAAATCAGCATATTAGAATGATTTCTAAAGAATCATGTTACACTGAAGACTGGAGTAATGGCTGCTAAATTTAGCCTTGGTTAGCATTACAGAATTAATTCAAGAACTAAAAAAAATCCCCAAAAATACCAACCCCAACTTTTTGAACAGTAGTACAGATAGACATGTACATGTACAGAACATGGGTCATCATAGCGAGATTACCTTTATTTCCAAACCATTATCATTCTATCATTATTTCACTCAAGAAAGGTTTGTTTTCACAGTGTCGCTACTTTATCATAAACACTTAATTCTATACCAATTTGTGATATCTTCTCTATGCAACATTTGATTCTTCTCAACTGAAACATTTCTTCAAACACAAAATGTCAGAAAGAGAATTGAGACTTAAGTCTGTAATCCTCTCATTTTAATGCAAGCTTGCTACAGAAAGCCGCTTGTAAAACATTAAATATGTGCAATAAGCAAGAGCATTGTCTATTATAAATTACTGGACATCTACGGGAATAAACTATACACTCTTCAAGAGTGGAACAAAATCATTCATGGGGATGGGATGATTCTTTCAAACCACCATAAAAAGCATAGATAAAAAATGATTTCAGTCAAAAAGCCTTCTCAAATCAAATACTAGAACACATTTTCCACTTTACATAAGGAAATATTCATCCTTTAAGGAAGGAATACAAATTTAAACCCTTTTACTGTTACGAAAAATGCCGATACACATCATGGACCCTAATCGAGATGGTTTTTCAGATGCAATCTGTAACTGTACCCATATCTGTATGCTTTACCACACACAGAGCACTGGAAAGGTCTCTCCTTTGAGTGGGTCCGTTTATGTTTGTTAAGTATGTAAACACGTTTAAAACTCTTCCCACACTCAGAGCACATATAAGGTCTCTCTCCAGTGTGATCTCTCTGGTGCACCCTTAAGTCATAGATGTCAAAAAACCTCTTCTCACACTGGTTACATGGAAAAGGCCTGTCACCGGCATGTCTACGCAAGTGTATTTTCAAATAAGAGGGCTTGGCAAACTTCATTTCACACTGATCACAACCATATGGTTTCTGTCTTCTGTGAATTTTCACATGATCCGTGAGAAGATCTGACCGCTGGAATTCTTTCCCACAGGTTTCACAACTAAATCGCTCTTCTTTATGCTGTTTGTTGGATGTTCTGCCTTTACCTGCTTTCTCTGGATGTTGTGTGGCGTTTCCCTGCATTATTAAAGATTTCATTCTGTCACTTGACACATCAGAATTCATTTTAGTTGGTATAATTTGTTTTGTTGGCTCTGTTGATTTTCTTTTTCTTGATGTTCTTTTCTTGTCTGTACTTTTTTTTCTTTTGCTTGATGTATCAGTTCTTCTGTTCAGAGGTTTATCTGGAGAAGTGTGCGTGTTCGCTGTGATTTCAAGCTCTTCTTCCATCTCAACTGGTGGCATTAGGCCAGTTGGTAAAATTTGCAGACCAAGGTCCAAAAACTCCTCTTTAACATTCCCCTGAGAACGAGAAAACGTTCCTAGCTCGTTCACATCAAGCATTGAAGAGTCATCTTGATCAGGTTCCACTTTAACTTGTATTTCTGACTTAATGAAATCTGATTGCAAGGTCAGTGAACTGTCATCTTCGCTTTTTAAGCATCCATTCATAAAGTGCTGGGAAACTGCTTTCGCAGATGGCAAACCTTGCTCCATTTTAACAAGTCTTTGACTTTCGATGCCCAGCTCTAATTCAACGAGTTCTTCTTGAGACTGGACGTGAATTCTTCCAAAGGCTGAACCAGAACTATAACAAAATAGGCAGATATTAATGCTCTGTCCAACGATGTATTTGTTGTTGTTTTTTATATCAAAATTACTTGTGAGATTGCATTATTCTCTTCTTATCATCACAATACAATTTCATAGCTTGCTAAACTAAAACAACCATAATAAAATACACCCATGGTAAATAAACACTGCATTGACTAAACTGAAAAAAATGTCATTTCTTTTTTAATGCTGATTTGTTTAGGTAATAATTAAAACGAAATGTTGCCGTTGCGGGCATATGACACACCACTCACCAGTTATTTGCATTCAGAAAAGTAACTTTTTTTGTTGACGAAAAAATAAGCCATGTTTGCGTTGCTGAATCGTCTTCTTCGGTGACTTTAGTAACGAGTTGAGAAGCAACTACATATGTGTATACTGCCACCTACTGGGCGGGATTGAGAATATGAATTCTGCGTAAATTCTGTGCTCAAAGAATATTTATTGTTTTTACCTGCAAAGTTAGAGGGTCTCATTTGGACAACTGAAAAGTAGGCATACAATTTAAGAACAGTTTCTTCCTTATCTAAATTAGAAAAACCTAAATTTTTCATTCCATTTTGTAAGTTTATAAAAACAGAAAACTTTATAAAGTATAAGGCATGTTTAATATAAAAATATTTTCAGATAAAAGTATTTTCAGATCACAAAAACCAATTAACATTTGTGCAAAGTACAGGCATATAGTGAAATTATTTGAAATTCTGAGATACCCACAAATCAACACTTGCTGAATGTGATTACCGTACATTAAATTGTATGGCATTTTAAACATTTGTCATGCAGTACAATCGTAAGTAGCCTACAATCGCCATTACATTCAGATTTTCCTTCTATTCCCCTTATTATAAGGCACAAAATCCTTCAGACTCATGAAAATGACTGTCGATCCTTCCCACTCTTCAGAACAGGAGGACAGTTTTCATAGTTTAGATGAGAATGACCCGGCGGCAGGAGTGTAGTGAGATGTAAGACGCTCTGCTTCTCTCCAGCCACTCAGCAACGCTCCATGAACTGTAGAGAAGAAAGACCTGTGTGTGGCTTCTCCTGCAAATAACACCTGCAAAGACTGCAAAAATAAAGTGTCACTCGTATTATATTACCAATTAACAAAGTAAAGAAGTGTCAAGAGTAAAGAGAAAATGTCTATATATAGCGTACTGTTCAAAAGAAGAATGAAATCTAGTTGCTTGAACAAACATTGACAAAATGAGAGTAGTTGCACCTTAGAATTTGAGCCTTTCAGCGGCAAGGGTTCAGCAAGGTTATCTATGTCATATCCTGAGCAACCTTTGGCCACATAGGTGTAAGATCCACAGGAATAGGGTTCATGGAACCACTGAGATCTTAAAAGCTTCCTTGGTGTAATAGTTGGATTTCCTGAAAATTATGAAAAATTTCAGAAGTTATTTATTTCTTTATTTAATTTTTTTTTTACATGTGATCTGATCTGTATATTTCCAGGTATTAAATTAGATTTTTAATCCCACATTTTTAGTGTGGTCTCAGACTTTTGGACCCCATCAAATGATGTCCTATTAAGCTGTTAACCTCTAGTACATAGTAAAAATGTTACCAGTAAATATGCGCAGGAGCTGTGTGGCACTGTGCAGAACTTCATGTTCAGACAGAGTTTCCATGTACTCAGACTCCCGTCCTGCGATCCATCCACAGAGCACATGCCCATATCTGCACAACAACAGAAAAGAAATGTCATATTTATTATGGCATAAATTGCAGTAGTTGAAGCAAAATTAAAGACTATGTTTACCTCTCTGTGGGCTTCAGCACAGTGAACCCAACTAACTTTCTGATCCAGGAGTTCTTTACATCAGAAACAACATCAGCAAGATGTGTCTTGTCCTCCCAGACGAGGTAGATCAATTCACAGTCTTCATCCCAGAAAGGCTGCTCGAACTCAAGAAAGATCTTGTTGTTGGTCCCAAAGCCCATTCTCTGGATAGAGTGCAATTTATGCAGTGGAAGAGGGGGGCTCAGAAAAGTGCTCTGGTGCTTCTTAAGGTACCCTGTAATGAAACAGCACATCAGATGAGTTATAGGTCTTGCAGATATTGTAGCAATAAAGGTATGAAGCAACATTATGAAAAATATTTTTTATTCATATAAAAATATGAAAATATATTATTTTAAAATAATGTTATAAGCAATATTATGAAAACTAGAAAGACCTAAATCAATCATCTGACCTTGTAAATCAGACAAAAAAAGCAGTACTTTTTATGAACTTAAAAGCGCATGCATTTAAAGTGAACAGATTATGCTAGTTGCAATTACCAGACCAATAACGTTAATTACAAATAAGTGTTAGATGCTAATTGTTCACTCGTTCACATTAAGTCTATCTATCTATACATACCCAGTGGGACAGTGACAATAACATGGTCTGCTGCAAATGTCTCTCCATTCACACATTCAATCGTAACAGGAAATGATGTTCCTGATGGTCCATTCTTAGTGTAGTTCCAGTGAATGCACTTCACTGGCTTGTTGTACAAGACTATGTCCTTGGGAAGTTCCTTCATTATGTGATCGATTAAACCTTCATAACCTATAGGAGGAAAAAAAGAATGCATGAACATGTTTAGTTTGCAAACTTTACAAGATTTGGCATTTTGGAATTGGATAATTGAGACACTTCAAAATGTACAAGAAAGGCTCTGAGACTTTGGGAAAGTGCAATCTAATCCTGGGAGAGTTTTATACATGCCGAAGGCTCCCAGGCCTACATCATCCATCGTGTGGGTTCCACTGACACAGCACTCCACCTTCAGCAGTGTGTTTATCTTGGCCATTTTTACTGCAATGTTAGCCTGGTCTTCCTTCCACTCCTCTGGGGCCAGTCGTTCAACCTCAGCCTTGACAAACTCCTCAACGCTCGGCAGAGGTTCTCCACCACTGTCATGGAACTGCTGACTCCTTTCCAGTAATTTCATGAAAAACTCCACCACTGGCCCCAGTTTCTCAGGCCCCAGTTTCCGACCTGAACTGGTAAACCAGTTGGGAACAAACAGCGGATGACCACCAACATCAATGGCCTGGTTTTCTTCAGACATTGACTCTTTGTCAAGGAGCTGGTTGTCACATGCCAAACAAAACACTGGGTTTTCCGTCGATGGGCCATGGATCCAGTTGGCCTCTACAATCTCTATAATGTTATCACCTTGAACAAATAGAAAAAAAAAAAAAATGTGATATGCATCTATGGAGAATACCATGGCTAGCTTTTTACTGTACTGAATATTTCTCAAAGTACATTCTAGTCTTGGCAACAAAAATTTTTAAATATTGAACATTGATTAAAAATTAGGCAATATGCCTAAATTTAAACAGTAAAACAAGTATAATACAAAACAATTAATACAAAGAGATATATATATATATATATATATATATATAAAGCAAACAGCAAAAACATTGAAGGTAAAAAATTATATCAAACCATTATTTGTGGCCAAGAAATACTGTAGTTAATAAATTGTATAAATTTGTAACTTGCTCCTGACATTTACAAAGAATACCTTTGTCCTCAGAACATGATTCAACCTCTCTGTTAAAATGTACTTTCATCATATAGTTGACACTTGCCTGACCGTATTCCAATGTGGTTTTATTGGGTTCACATGGAAAATTTGGACTTTAACTCAAAACCTTTGTAAAATATATACTAGTACTTTTTAACGTTGTTGACTCAAAGGCCCCCAATATAAGGTAATTTCAACTGGTATTTGTACTGCAATTATGACAAAGCTGTTTATTTTCCTACACTTAATTTTGTCATTCCTGGAATTTCAATATATTAATTAAATAAGTTTGCTGATGCCTCTGTTTGAGAACCATTTTGACAACTTGTACAGCCGGAAGTGCAGTTAAGCTCCGCCCACGAATACAGCTACATAGTTGCAAAAGACACAATTTTAGAGTACTACTGAAGGATAAATATCAGTATAATTTTACACATCATTAGATTCTAAGTAAATGAAATCTGTTAACCAATTTTCATGTAGTCCATACATATGAAATGATAAGAGACGGTTATCATCCTATAAGATGACGAAAATAAACAAATGTAATCAAATTATAAAAGCTAAATTTCCCCATCAGTGATTTCAGACAGACGCAATAAGCCTGTACATACCCAGTCTGCCCGTTCGTATTCTTCCCCCGCTTCTCGCAGTTGCTTCTATGATGTGTACATTATGAAAACCGTGTTTATGTAATTTCTGAGCGGCACCAATTCCTGAGATGCCACATCCGATTATAAATATCTGAGAATCACGAGCTGAACGTAGCGCCATTGAATCGGTTCGTGCACGACCATAGACTGTAAAAAACACGGAGGACCGAACTAAAGGTTTCTCTCTGCTGGGGACTTCCAGTAGCCCCTCACTGCAGAACAAAGATCCAGGGGGCGGGGTTGGATCCACATCTAGGGGGTGGAGATGGGTGGGTTTAGGGATCAGGGGGTGGAGACGAGTAGGTTTATGTATAAGATGGGAGGAGTTGGATCTGGATCCAACCTCGCCCCCTGGATCTTGTGTTCTGCAGTGAGGACCATCTCGGGACTTCAACAAACGCTCCTCCCCGAACTGTACTTGATCTCCGAGTAGCCTATGTAACGTCGCCTAGACAATAATCTCAATCATTCTATGGAAATATGACTGTCTGCATGGTTCCTCTCTGTTAAATTAATCTAAAAATAGTAAACAAGTCCGCTTTCACTGCACATGACGACGTCCTATAGCCCGGAAGTCATTTCCGTTTATCCTTATCATAAACACTTCATACTTAATTTAACATTTTTATTTGATTATTTTTAATGTTGTCGTCATATGTTACCTCCAATTAAGTAACGCCGGTCATTTGTCATATATGCATATCTATTTATTTTCCGTATTAATATATTAATTTTACCATGGTAAATGTCCATGCTCAGTTGTTTGCGCGTATACGCGTAGCCTTCTCTTTGTAATGAAATATTTTCTTTTAACTTTTTCTTATATTATTAATTTTTGGCTGAACTTTTCATTTTTATATATATATAAATAATGTCAATTATAAACACTATGAAAACAACGACAGGTCTTGAATTTATACTGACCATAATTTATAATAATAAGCAATTTTGTAAACCCAACGTCCAAAATTTATTTTACAGCCTTTTAAGTCTTTTAGGCCTTTAAATAATAATATAATATAATAACACAATAACTGTTTCTCGCCAGAAGGGGGCAGTATATTATTATTTGTCGATGCCATACGTTTTGTTTTTTGTTTGTTTGTTTTTTTTAACAGGTAACAGGTTGTTCGTTAGCAACCCAACCAGTTACAAAGGTAAACACAGCAGACAAAATCCTCGTTTACTGCATACAAGTCGTACAAAAGGCGACTTAGGTTCCCAAGGTTTCCTTAGATAATAGTGCTAAAAAAGTAGTCCTACGTAAATTAAAAGCTTTACTAAATCCAGAAAATGCCCTGCATTGTTCTCAAAAATAATAAATATAATAATGCATTTCATTACATTTCTGCTGTCATTACAAATCACGTTATTAAATACAATAAACATTTCAAACCATTATTTAAAAATCACATCTAACATATTTTGTGGCATAAAAGACTGACAAGTGAAACACAAGCACAAAGTTAATTTTTTTCTCCTTGTGCTACTTGTCCAGGAAATGGGAACCACCTCAAGTAATGTAATGTTCCTTGTTCCCAGGATGCCTCCCACTGTGTAACATGGGCACTCGAGCCAGAAGGCACTGACTGCATGTCTTAGTTTCAATACCATGAGCTTTTATAGCTCGTGGGAACTGACTCAGTGCAAGGGTCACTCAAAGAACAATAAGAAATGCTCATTGTGAACATGAGGGAAACAGCACGAGCGCAACATTATTTTTTCTCAAGCAATAAAACAATGATTTAAGATAATGAAATTAAGCACTAAGAGATTGTATTGGAATAGGATCATATGCATCCATTTTAAATATAACTATAATGGCAAACTGACTTTTAATATTGTCAAAAGTCTGGAAGTGATTAAAGATGTTATGAATTAGATATTCGATATGTGAGTACAAAACTAACATGACACTGTACAATATGTTAGCAAAACAAAGGTGATACCAAATGAACACAATTCCTCATATATTAGTTTTATTTTAAAATGTATAAAAGGTCATATTGTTACTGTAAACATGTCAGGGGTGTATATGTTCTAAGTTTAACAAAAAAAAATACAGTAGTTTGTCTTTTAAGTCATAGAGCATAAGTGCATCATAAAATAACATTCTAGGTAATTTGTAACGCCTGAGAATTGTGGGTAAAAGTACTTACACTGCTAATTACTACTTTTTATACACTAGTTATTGCACTCATGTCTTCACCAAAAATGAAAAACCTAAAACTAGCAATCTGTGGATCACTGATGTTGACTGTACAACAGAGAGGATGCCTTTGATCTAAACAGTCGACATTTTCTCACGCATAATTTGCAGTGTTAGAGATGCCATCCAATTTTTGCAATATCATTGATCTCAGTGCACTGTATCTGTGAAAAACAAAAGTACAACACAGATTAAAATGAATACATTGTTGTTTTGTTATAGGAACACAGATATTTGTGAAACTTACTTTCTTGTTAGTTTTAAAATCTCTCGCTCTTCCTCCTCTTTCAGTTTCTTGATGAAACTGCCCAAAACAGGCATTTCAAACTTAATATACTGTGCAACCTGTAAGACAATGCATTATTGCATTAACCACTGAGATATAAGCAGAGAGTATTCTGAATATTAACAATAATATCACAGAGAACCTGCACATTTGCATCAACATTTTCATATTACAACGAATGTTGAGACTGCAATAGAAATATTTGTACTATTGTTAGTCCCCAGGATAGGATCCTAAAATTAGACTTGATATGTAGCATCTGGAAGTGACATTATTGTTTACTGTGTCTATATTTGAACAACAGAATGTTAGTTTGCCAGGGGAAGCACATTCTGAATATCCTATTGTGAACTTTAAAATGTACAAAATACTCACATCATACGTAATCTCTTCACCAAGGTCCTTCTCCATAATAAATATTCGGGCGATTTTTTCGCATGGACCATGTAACAGACGAGATACCAAAGGATATTCTGTGTCCTTAAGTTTTGCTCTCTCTACAGACAAAAGATGGGAAAAATATAATAGTTATAATCTGCAGATCAGTTGACTCTTCTTAAAAATAAGGTAAAGTTAAGAATGAAAAGGCTCACCCCCTGATTCATGGACTAGGTAGAGGCCAAACTCATCTGCCTTATTCTCAACCTGTACAGAACAGGGAATTAACATCAAGTAAAAGATTGTAGTATTCAGCTGAATAAGGGAAAACTTACCCGAAACTTATTAAGGAGTAGGTTAAGAACTTGCTGTGTTGTCAAAGTGCTTTTCACTCGCACATTAGTCACCGATCCATATGACGGAGTAAAAACTGATGTCTGTAAAAAAGGAGATAAATTTCAGCGATAATTAATTGTGTAATATTTCTTAAATGATGTGGCACACACACAATTAGTGTAAAATTTGGCAAATGAGATTTGGAAAAAATAATATAAGCTACAATAAAATTAATATAATGTTCTTACTATGACAGGTAATATAATCTGTGGTCATCAATTTATCTTTGTCAACAGACAATTGTTTCATTCAGATAAGGAAGTAGTAGACACTTTTGTTCACAATAAAGTAACAATAAATTATCGTGTACAATTGCTGTAAAAACCATAACAAAAAAGGAAACAAGAGCAGCAATAAAATAAACAATTGTAGAATTAAAATAAAATATTAAAAAAACCATAAACCTATTTTATTTCAGCTAGTTGCCAAAGCAACATTTCTTATTTCATTCAGTTTAACTTAATGTACTAAAATAAGTAAAACTACAACTGAAATAAAAATAATAAAAACCTATATTAAAAAAACAATAACTAATAAAAATGAGAAAACAAAACAAAAATACTAAAACTAATTAAAATGAAAGCAGAATATCTATCTATCTATCTATCGAAGCACCAGGCCAACTCATATGACCTTTAAGGACCATTTATGAGAGAGAGGCAGGTGACACTCGATAATAAAAGCACATGGTGCAGCCGAGGGGAAGGCCTGCACAGGAAAACACTGCCTCTCAACACCTGCATCCATCTCACAACACTGATGTACAACATAAACACTTGCACAGATGCTGCTGTGGTACTTTATGAGAGCACAGGCCCCTTGCCAGGCACAAGGCGTGCTGTCTTTCACTGAGCACTATTGTACTATTGTCCTGAACTTGGAGCATGGAGGAGTTCCAACTCATCCCTGCCTTCCATCTGAGACGCTACACTGCTGATCTCTAGGTGAAAGCTTTATAGTTCAAGGTCAAGTGCACTAAGGTTAACTGTGCTTTTTTTATTATATTAAAGAAAAAAACGTCTTAACACAAAAGTTTTGTTTAAATTACTTTGTGGTTGTAAAAATGGCCGTTGATGGAGAAGCGGTGTCTTTTTATCCTCTGTGAATCGGCAGTGTTGTGGATTTTGGATCTTCTTTGGATATTCACAAAGCTTGCGTCACTTCTCGTTCTCAGCAGTTGAGGGATGTCCTCCTCAGCTCCATCCACACCTGCAGCAGAACAGCAACCAGAGACGAGCAGGCTAATATTAAGATGAGGCATTCAATGATGTGTTGGAAATGTGGTGAACATCTAGATATGCATTTAGTTCCGTTAAAACTTCTAATCTATAACAACCACAAATGTTGTCCATTTTCCAACACGAATCAATAACATTTTTGATAAGATTTTCCTAACTGTGTGTGGAATGATATGGATCATTTTCATACTCACTGGGTATAGGTGAGGCACTGATTTTGTTGTTGTTGGGCTCTGAACAAAACTGGTGTTCAGCAGTTTCATTCCTGTAAACAATAACCACATAACTAAAATACATAATGGAAGCTTCATAAAAATAGTTTTCGTGGAAGAAAACATTAAATTTAGTTATTCCATCTCAAGAGACCATACTACATATTATGAGCTGTATTGTTATTTAAATGAAGTTTGGAAACTTTTTGTTATTAATATTTGGGACATTGGGACATGTTACTAAACATTTGTGATTTTATTTTCTAGCAATAAGCTTTACTGATCTTACACAAGCATCTGATTTCACACTTTTTTAGATATCATACAATATTTTATCAATATTTAATACAAAATTTATAATTTTCTCTATCTTTTTATATATTATTCATGGAAAGTGCCATTGTTATTTTAGTATCATTGAGATATGGCAGGCTAATATTAAGATGAGGCATTCAATGATGTGTTGGAAATGTGGTGAACATCTAGATATGCATTTAGTTCCGTTAAAACTTCTAATCTATAACAACCACAAATGTTGTCCATTTTCCAACACGAATCAATAACATTTTTGATAAGATTTTCCTAACTGTGTGTGGAATGATATGGATCATTTTCATACTCACTGGGTATAGGTGAGGCACTGATTTTGTTGTTGTTGGGCTCTGAACAAAACTGGTGTTCAGCAGTTTCATTCCTGTAAACAATAACCACATAACTAAAATACATAATGGAAGCTTCATAAAAATAGTTTTCGTGGAAGAAAACATTAAATTTAGTTATTCCATCTCAAGAGACCATACTACATATTATGAGCTGTATTGTTATTTAAATGAAGTTTGGAAACTTTTTGTTATTAATATTTGGGACATTGGGACATGTTACTAAACATTTGTGATTTTATTTTCTAGCAATAAGCTTTACTGATCTTACACAAGCATCTGATTTCACACTTTTTTAGATATCATACAATATTTTATCAATATTTAATACAAAATTTATAATTTTCTCTATCTTTTTATATATTATTCATGGAAAGTGCCATTGTTATTTTAGTATCATTGAGATATGGTTATAGTTTTTCTTAATATTATGAGCTAGTTTTGCTTTTTATATTTTATACTTTTAGTATAAAGTTTTAGTGATTTTCTTTTGTGTTTGTGTTATTTTAAAAGTTTTGGGTTTTTTATGTCTATATTTTTTTTTCTCAATTTAAACTACATGAAATTTTTTTTTAAATATATTTTATTTTATTTTATTTCATGTAATAAAAATGTTTTATTTATGGTTTTAGTTTTACATTTAGTTAACAACAATAACCCTAAAGTGCCAACAATGAACTAATTAATTCAATTATTTACTCATGTAAATAATTTTTACTTTAACTTGATTGATTTTCTATTAAAAAGAGTAACTGGAAACTTTCATTGGAATAAGAAACATCTGATTACTCTGACGTATCTGTTGTTGCTATACAATAATACAATCACAATGACAATCTTTTTATGCTCACGTGCTGAATCTTCTTGCTCACAGTATCAAATCAAGGTCACTGCAGCTTTCAACATTAGAGCTGATTAAAATTTCCATGATTCAGAAGACTACTGCACGTGAGAATAAGAAGTAGCCCAGGACTCTGAATAACCAGTTGCTCTGTTGGTGAAAGATCAACACCACATAACCGCAGTTTTCACCCAGTTTCACCCATGTGCCATAATGTTCCTCAAAACAAAACTTTCTAATAATGACCTTGACCACGCCATCAACCCCTTTACAGAAGTCCATCAAATTTCAAAGTAATAATTTGTTGGCTTTTTAAGAAAAGTACACAGCATTCTACAGTATGATCAAATCTGAGCTGAATGAGAATGATAAAGGAGCAGCCATTTAACCATAAAAAGCTGTACACACTTATCAAATCCTGGCCCATGCCTGGAGACGTCTATGACTGAGTTAATGAGAGAAACAGATGGAGTTATGACCTAATGAAGGAAAGGACACATCTGGGGGTGGTGTAGCAGCAGCATTCAGGCGGTTCCACCCACCTGCTGGACTCTGAGCTCTCCGATCTCCACGCACTCATGCAGGCATAGCGGAAGCGCTCGTTGTCATCGTGCATTTGCAGTCTGATTGGCCTCCTCAGGCCCCAGGAGATGTTGAGTAAACCCTCCACGATCAGCTCGCTCTCTTCCTGCAAGAAACAATAATAATAATCATTAACTCCTTTGTCAGATGGAGGAAATCCTGCTGGCTCATGTCTCAGCTCTGTTTCAAGTGTACGTGCTGGAGAGGCAGTTGTAAACCGCAGATATTCAATTGGAGGCGGCGAAGTTATGGAAAGTCACTTTGGGAGGAGTACAATACAGCACACGTACTAGATGCATTATTCGAGGGTTTGATTCTGAACAATAATGTGCTTTCAATTCAGTAATATTCACTGTCAGTTAATATATATATATATATTCATCGCGCTCAGAAGTGCTAAATGAAAATGTTACAGTGCTGTAATAGGCCACAGTCAGCACAAAAGGAAATATACTTACATTGTCTAATCAAATTGACAAGACATATGACAATCGACTACCGGCTCCAAGGCTTGGGAGTTGTTTTTTGAAAGAAGTCTTTGATAAAAAATGCAGTATAAATATTAATATTGTAAAATTTTTGTACACTTTAAAGCACTGACGGTTTTCTATTTTTGATATATTTTAAAATGCAGTTTATACTTGTGATGGCAAAGCGATCCTTCAGAAATCATTCTAATATGCTGTTTCGGTGCTCAAGAAACATGTCTTGTTGTTGTTAACACTGTTGAAAACTGTTGTGCTGCTTAATATTTTTATGGAAACCATGATACATGATACATTTTTCAGGATTCTTTTCTGTTTATTTGAACAAAGTTCAAATAAACAGCACTTAAAATAGAAATCTTTAGTTACATTATGAATATCTTCACTATCACTTTTGATCAATTTAATGCATCTTTCTCAAATAAATGTTTTAATTTCTTAAAAAAAAAAAAAAAAAGCATACTCCTTTGAATGGCAACACCCTGACGTTCTGCGCTATTTGGAAATTACATTAATAAATTTGATTCAATAATAGACAAAAGTAATGTCTATCAAATGTATTATTAAAAATTTATTAGATATACAGATAGATAGACAGTATGATCCTTTCAAGCAGAAACGTGCCACTTAATCACTGTCTTAATCCTATCAAGTCCTAAATCAACAAAGTAGATAAGTCTCTTCCGTTCGCATACAAAGCACGATACTGTCTTGACAGAGCTAAATATACCACAGAGATTAAACCGCAAGGTTTCATTCAGGACAGCTGCTTAAAATAAATAGTTGTAGCAGTGTCACAACCTTCTATTTTTGTACAATTAAAGGATTTGACCTAATTTGATGAGCACCTTTCTTAGCTGTACTGTATAGTTTTAGTTTTAACTGAGGGGTGAATCTGAGGTGAGAAAACACAATTCACTTGTGAAGATTATAATTTGCATTTTATATTATTACCACAGCTGCATTTCAACTTAAAACCCCACAGTGACACATTAATTCAACAAACCACAAAGCCACTGTGTTTCAAACAAACTCCTTTATGGTGACATTTACATAATTATATAGATGGAAGATCTTGTGTCAATATCTCATTTCAGTCCTAGGCTATTTACGTTCCAAATTCACAGAACTTTATTTAATTCTCACTGGTTCAGTCCTCAATTGTACAGGAGATTCTTGTGATTCTTTAAAGGGGTCATATGATGCGATTAAAATTTTTCCTTTCTCTTTGGAGTGTTACACGCTCTTGGTGCATAAAGAAGATCTGTAAAGTTGTAAAGACTAAAGTCGAAATCCAAAGAGATATTCTTTATAAAAGTTAAGAGTCAACCACGCCTACCTAAAACGGCTCGTTCTAACATGCCCCCAACATGTCTACATCACGATGTGGGAAAATTTGCATAACGCCACCCAAATGTTCACGCAAAAAAAAAGGGCGTAACTTTTATTCTCGCTGTAGTATTGTTGCTGTTGCCATGTCGTGAAGGCGCTGTGTGCTTCGTTGTGAAAGCGAAACTACTTTGTTTGGCCTTCCAAAAGAGGACGATATCCGCTTCGTCATGCCTAGAGCTGATCCGTGCTGGTCGCTGAGGAAATACAAAAACTTCGCGGTGTGGATCGCCGGAACGGCTTTCACCGTTTTCACCGCTCCTTCGCCAGGACCGCCGTTCTCGACCCCGCCGCCTCAGCTCACGCTAAGCCGGGGCTTCCCCTCACGCTAGGCCGCTGTGTTTTTCGTTGCCACTGATGATTCAAACGCCAGTTTTGGGCAGTAGAGTAGCACTTGTTGTTTGTCATTTCTCCGATCACAAATGCAGACATGGTTTTGTGTTTACGCGGCGCGATGCAACACAACACAACGCGTAAAAAGACAGTATAAGTCATTATAATCAGTAATTATGTCCCCACTGGATGCAACAAATGCCTAGTTT
>NW_015626033.1:1279399-1282206 GCF_001515625.1 Sinocyclocheilus rhinocerous | reverse complement strand
GGGCATAGAGGAGAAACAATAATGTACAGTATGTGGAAAATAATGTGTTTTTTTAACCTTAAACTGCATAAACACATTTCATTACACCAAATACACAAAATAATGTTCTTTTTAGCAACATCATATGACCCCTTTAACTAAATAATCATTCAACACAATCACAAAGCAAGACAGAGGTCAGAGCTGCAGCCCACCAGACTTTTCCCCAATGGATCTCTGAGGACCTGCTCTTCAACAAAAACCTGTGACCAAAATAAAATATTGTAATGGTGTTGGCAGCTGTTGTAATTGTGAGTGAGTGCAGTCAAGCGTCATGTAGGTGGAGGGCTGAGTGCTCCTAGGGCCTCATTGTTACTGCAATGTAAACATTCAGGGCAGCTGCAGCGGGGTCCCATTGGTCAGCTTCCTCTTTACTCTCCGTTCAGCACACACACTCTTCCTGTCAGGCATGTAAGGTCAAAGCTTAGCTAAATTTAGTGCCATTAGCCTTGGCTTATGGTCCTTTACTGCCGTGGCCTATAAAAGGCAGTGAGCTGCCTCTAAACCAGATCAAACCAAACACAGTCTCAGACACAACCTCTGCACAACAATCAGCACTGCGATCCTACAAGCTTGTCCTTCAGGTAAGTTTGAGATATCTGATTTACTGAATGGTCTATGTTCATTACAACTAAACATTTCTTGACTCTTTAAAAAAAAGGTTCTTTATTGGCATCTATAGTTCCATGAAGAACATCTATTGAAACCTTCTATTGCACAAAGGATTCTTTGCAGTGAAAAATCGCTCTTTAGAATATTAAGATGCTTTTCACAATAAGAAAAAAAAGTTATTGTAAGAACTATTCACTAAAAGGTTATTTTAGAACCCAAAATTGGGAACCCCTTTTGGATGCTTTATTTTTCCATTGCACAACAGGCTCTTGATAATGGAATAATGGAAAAGATTTTTTGTCTTAAATGTTCTTCACACTAAGAAAAAAAAATTATTTTAAGAACTGATCACATAAAGGTTCTTTGGTGAACCAAAATTGGTGCTTCATAGTGGAAAAGTTTGTTAGAATTTTAAAATGTTCTTCACTCTAAGAAAAACAATGGTGCTTTTAAGAACAGTTTACTATATAGGTTCTTTGGTGAGAAGAAAACAAAAATTGGTTCTTATATTGCCTTGTTGCAAAAACCCCCTTTTGGAACTTTTATTTTTAAGAGTGTAGATACAGAATACAAGAAATACTAACAATCTCTCATCTCTCTCCAGGATGAAACCCAGAAGATTACTCTTGTCTGTGGCTACTCTACCGACAATAATAGAGTCGCATGAGGACCTCTCGCAGTCCCTGGAGGAATATATGAACTCCATCAAGGAACTTGCCCAGCCTGCTTGCGGCCCTTTGAGGATATCCAGGACTCAGAGGCGTAAGCCCATGGGGAAGCATGCTGGTTCTACCTCAACGTCACGCAGCGCTTCCCGGGCTCTGCACCCCCGCCGCACTTCCCTGGGTCTGGACGAGGTCACGCTGAGGTTCAACAGTCAGGTGGACAGGGGCTCTAAAGACCCACTGGACTGGTTGTTTGCGCAGACGCATTAACAGTCACACAGAGAGGATTTGCGCAGGACTGTCAGTGCACCTGCTGCTTTGCGGTTACTCTAATGAGCCAAAGCATAACGTCATATTGATGAGAGGATAACACTGAACGAGTGATGGATGAACTCATGAACTGAACTTCTTAATTTATTGTCTGAACAGACTTTTTGTACAAAGATGCTAATGTTTACACGCTGTTAAAGACATGGTTTTCTATGTTATGTTTTTAAAATAAAATTTAAGAATGTATTTTGACTTGTTTTGATATGTCCTTTACTATCTATCTATCTATCTATCTATCTATCTATCTGTATGAGTGTGTGAGTATGTTTGTTTTAACCTGATAAAGTAATGCTAATGATTTAATTATAGTCAGTCATGTATGTATGAATATACATCACATCATCTAGATGTGCATTAAGCACGTATGATGGTAAGACTAGGGGAGAAAAAGACAAAAAAATTGCAACATACAATATTAACAATATTACCATCAGCTTCTAAATATGTTATGGCAGTTCTAGCTATCACGGACATAAAGATTTCTGCACACTTTCATTTTCACAGATCAGGAATAGCTTCCCACCGTATTATCCCTTAAGCAATTTATGCAAATAAAACAAGGCCAGGGGCTAAATTACAACAATAACTTTTCTTTGTGGTTAGAAACACATACTGTCATATCAGGTCCCCAATTCAAGAGATGACATATTTGTGAGACATAAGCTTAAAGGTGGGGTAAGCGATTTTTCAAAAATGCTTTAAAAAACTGATTCGGGCAGACTAGCAAAACAAACTTGAAGCCAATCAGCAGTAAGGGGCGTGTCTACTCATGATGTGGAGGAGAGCGTTCAGTGCACAGGACAGACATTAGCGAGCCGAGCGACAGAAAGATAGAGATGGCGGATAAAAAACAAAAGAGGAAAACGTCTGCGGAACAAAAGAAGGCTTAAGGCAATAAGGCAAGAAGTAGGACCCGTGTAAATATCGGATCAGCTTTCCAGCGCTGGAGAGAACTCAAGGAGTGGAAGGCCTGCGATCGGACGCCGAGGTTGCTTTGTTTCTTCTCGATACGTGAGTAACACTATTATCACTATTAACACTATTATCATTTGAAATTTGTGTCATGAATAGAACGCAGCAGCAGTTTTCTGTCGGGGATTTGTCGTGTCAATACCGCCACATCCAGTGTAGACCATAGATATGTATATATATCTATGGTGT
>NW_015626033.1:1243654-1279299 GCF_001515625.1 Sinocyclocheilus rhinocerous | reverse complement strand
CCCCATATGTCTACGTCACGATGTGGGAAGATTTGCATAACGCCGCCCAAATGTTCATGCAAAGAAAGAAGGTGTAACTTTTATTCTCGCTGTAGTATTGTTGTGCCGCCGCTGCCATGTCGTGAAGGCGCTGTGTGTTTCGTTGTGAAAGCGAAACTACTTTGTTTGGCCTTCCAAAAGAGGACGATATCCGCTTCGTCATGCCTGGAGCTGATCCGTGCTGGTCGCTGAGGAAATACATCAACTTTCACCGTGGACGAAGCGGAGTCCAGCCCGGGGTCGTCACGTGTGGTTGCCGCAAGCACGCCGGCCACGCTGTTCTCAAGTCCGCCGGCCTCCACTCACTCTAGCCTGCCGTGTGTGACGCTGTGTGTTTCGTTGTGAAAGCGAAACTACTTTGTTTGGCCTTCCAAAAGAGGACACAACTAGAAATCAGTGGTTAAGTTGTATTTACAACACTGTTCCAGAGTCGCTCGGCTCGCTAATGTCCGTCCCATGCGCTGAAAGCTCTCTCCTCCACATCACGAGTAGACACGCCCCTTACTGCTGATTGGCCTCAAGTTTGTTTCGCTATTCGTCCCGAATCAGTTTTCTAAAGTGTTTTTGAAAAATCACATACCCTGCCTTTAAACCGCATAAACACATTTCATTACACCAAATACACCAAATAATGTTCTTTTTAGCAACATCATATGACCCCTTTAAAGGGAGAGTCACCAAAAACAAAATTCTGTCATCATTTACTCAATGACATTATTCAAAATATCTTCTTTTGTGTTCAGCACAAGAAAGAATTTCGTACAGGTTTGGAACAACATGAGAGAAAGTAAATTATCACAAAATCGTTTTTTGGTGAACTATCTTTTTAAGTTCAGTTCCGAAGCTAAGGGCGACCTCTGTTGGCTGCATGCAATTTTACAGCATTGTCTAAACACAACCAACAGAGGGCGCTCAATGAACGCTCTGATTCTGACCTGCTGCCTGAGGACAAGGAGGAAACATGTTGGTAAGAAAAGTGTTTTCTTTTGTAGTCTCACCATGAATCATAAAAATGTTACAACACGTAATGCAGAATAGTAGATGTTTGTTTCATTTTAGTGGCTTCTAGTGTTTTCCACCCAGTTCTGTCACAATAATACCAACATGAAAAGCTCATCAAACAGATATATTGATTATTTAAAATAATTACACAGCAAGTCTGTACAGAAAGGAAAGTAAAAACAGTCGAAAATATGTGTAGACATGAGTTTCTGTCTGTTTATAACCCTGCTGAAAAAAAAGCTTAAAAAAACAGCTGGTTTAAGCTTGAAGTAGCTGGTTTTATCTGGTCTCCCAGCCTGGCCAGCTAAAGAAGTGGTCAAGACCCCACTAAAACCAGCCTGCTGACCAGCTATAACCAGGCTGGATGACCAGCTAACACCAGCCAACTATCTTAGGCTGGTTTTAGATGTTTTTTGTTTGTTTTTTCAGTAGGGATGTAGTAGCCTAAGTACAGGTTATTTCACAGAAATTGCTTACAAAAGTGTAATTTTCATTCTTTCGCTTACAGACCTGCTTGTTACTCAGACAATAATCTTTCAAAGATGTGACGCACCAACCTGGCGAAATGTCAGGTCCAGTGATTGATTTTTCCTTAAGTGCATTGACTTGTGTAAGCATGTTTCCAGAATTGGTGCACCTCAACTTCTGTAAGTTGTGTAAACACGCATTTTTGCACGCAACATGTACAATAAGCTCAGCGAATAGATTGTGGGTGGTTGCTAGACTGAAAGGCCATCAAACTGGGTGCTTTTATTTAGGTGTTTTACAGTATGTGCCTCTGGTTGTCTTATTTTTTGTGTGTCTCTATGAGTGAATGGTTTACTTTAAAATCTTATGTGACTGAATGAGTTCATGCTCAAATATTTCTACAGCTTACTGTTACACATATTTTGTATTTTTTTTATTATTAAAATGTACTGTTGAATCAGAATAATTTACATTTGGCAAAGTTCTAGGATCTAAATGTTGAAATGCCTGTGATGACAATCCTGTTTAGTTTTATTTTTTTCAAGATTATCACATGAGACTGAGTCACAGGTATTGTGAGGATAAACAGATACTACCACGTGATAATATCTGTATGGAGAAAGAAAGAGAGAGAAAGGGGTGAGGGGAGGGGCAGATAAGCACAGATTGATGAAAGACACATTAAGATAAAGACTAAAGGTCCAGCGGAAAGTGAAAGTGCTGAAAGGAAATGAGTAACTGTGATAGATTGCAGGAGCCTAGTAAAGTAAGTAAGTATTGATGTAGCAAGGTTTGTCATGCTCTGGGTTCCCTGATGATAGTGTACTTCTTATAAACCAGCTACTTTCTGTGTAGAAGCCCTGGCACTGTTACACCTGTGTCAATTTATGTGACAACAGGCCTACAAAGGTAAGCCCAGATAAAAAGTGACTATATCTTCAGAGAATATTGCTTTATACAAGATCAGCACAGGTTTTTGAAGACCTCCACTTAAAGAGATTGTCTAAGATATTCAGGTTCTATTTTATTTAATTAATAAGACAAAATAAACCTTTTTTTTGAGCATGTTGTTGTGAGAAGACCTACTTGAACCTGGGAACAATTAATGACTTCTGGGAAGTTCTGTGTATTATGATAAAATACAACGAGTAAAATGAAGATGATTTACCATTGTCAGATTTATGTTTGAGGACTTTTAAAAACAGGATAGATTACTTTTTCCCTTCTCAATTTCCTTTCACGTAACTTGAAGGCTTTTAACTTGGTCCACGGATAGCCGAGTAATTGACATTGAAGTAAATTTGTCTAGTTTAACCAGCCTAAACAACTGTTTATAAATGGCTCCATCTAAAAGTTATTGTAAGAAAACACTTCAGTTCAAGATCACATTTTGGTCATATTGCTTTTTTGGTGTTGTTTAGACTTTAGTTTTGGGAGATGAGAGATTAGTCTCAGATTCCGCAGAACGCATTTATGGCATTTAGTTGCAAAAAGTGTAATATATGATGCATAGTCACACGCAATGACAGTTATTTTAAAAACAGTTATTTTAGTCACTATGTGTGTCTGAACAGTGGAAAATCTCTTTACTTTCAGTATCATACTGAGATTAAATTTGACCTCGTTCTAAAAGCACAAGCAGCCTGCAGGGATTTCCCAGAGACTGTAACAGATCCAAAAGATCATAACAATGTGAGCACAAACACAAACCTCCTATTAAAAACACTTGTCAAGTTACTTGTCGAGATAAAATTGGAAATAATTAGGAGCTTGTTTGTACTGCCGGTCATGTTCACTGACAGAAACAGATTGTAAATAATTTGTAGATAGTTTAGTAAATAATTTTTTCGAGATAAAATTGGAAATAATTAGGAGCTTGTTTGTACTCTAGGTCATTGTTACTGACAGAAACAGATTGTAAATAATTTGTAGATCGTTTAGTAAATAATTACATCTCTCCCCGTGACCTTGCAATGGCCTTTAGTGTGAAAACGGATAAAGAGACTTGTTCACTAGCTGTGCATGTACATGTATCTGTGATTTCACTCAGAAATAATGATTCATAAATCTGTATTACGTAATCAGATTCCAAAAATTAGGTACTTGTAATTAGATGAAATTATATTTTAAAATACTTGAAATCAGACTAGTTAATTTTTGTTGATTACATGATTACATATTATTCACTTAATAGCAATAAATTATTCATAATTTGTTGATTCTCCGTAATTCTTCTTTTTCATCTTTTAAATTGTACTTTCTAAAATAGCCTATACCACTACCTACAGTCAGAAAGTCTTCTAGTCTTCTGCGGACATTCACACAAAGATCAGTCACTAGTCGGGTGGCTGTAATTACACAGAAAATTGAGAAGCCAAACAGCATATCACCACTGGATTTAAAGAAATCATTTCAGTTTTAAGAAACGTTTTCTTAGCATTTCAACATTACATCAACTATGGATGAACTATGGTTATTTAATCATGTATTACTTTGTCTTTGGAAGGCTTTTGTCTTTCAAACACACTAAAATGCACAAATTCACATGATTTCTTATTTACATAAACAAATTAGGTCAAAAGTAAACTGAAAGTAATCAATGTGAGCACAAACACAAACCTCCTATTAAAAACACTTGTCAAGTTACTTGTCGAGATAAAATTGGAAATAATTAGGAGCTTGTTTGTACTGCCGGTCATGTTCACTGACAGAAACAGATTGTAAATAATTTGTAGATAGTTTAGTAAATAATTTTTTCGAGATAAAATTGGAAATAATTAGGAGCTTGTTTGTACTCTAGGTCATTGTTACTGACAGAAACAGATTGTAAATAATTTGTAGATCGTTTAGTAAATAATTACATCTCTCCCCGTGACCTTGCAATGGCCTTTAGTGTGAAAACGGATAAAGAGACTTGTTCACTAGCTGTGCATGTACATGTATCTGTGATTTCACTCAGAAATAATGATTCATAAATCTGTATTACGTAATCAGATTCCAAAAATTAGGTACTTGTAATTAGATGAAATTATATTTTAAAATACTTGAAATCAGACTAGTTAATTTTTGTTGATTACATGATTACATATTATTCACTTAATAGCAATAAATTATTCATAATTTGTTGATTCTCCCTAATTCTTCTTTTTCATCTTTTAAATTGTACTTTCTAAAATAGCCTATACCACTACCTACAGTCAGAAAGTCTTCTAGTCTTCTGCGGACATTCACACAAAGATCAGTCACTAGTCGGGTGGCTGTAATTACACAGAAAATTGAGAAGCCAAACAGCATATCACCACTGGATTTAAAGAAATCATTTCAGTTTTAAGAAACGTTTTCTTAGCATTTCAACATTACATCAACTATGGATGAACTATGGTTATTTAATCATGTATTACTTTGTCTTTGGAAGGTTTTTGTCTTTCAAACACACTAAAATGCACAAATTCACATGATTTCTTATTTACATAAACAAGTTAGGTCAAAAGTAAACTGAAAGTAATCAAAAAGTAGTCTGATTATATTACTATTAAAATGTGTAATGTAATGGATTATGTAACTAACTACAATTTTTGTCATGTAATTTGGAATCAGTAACAGATTACAATCTGTTAGTAATCTACCCAGCTCTGCTCATAAATATAATCGCAATAAGTTTTTTTGGTATCATTCACCAATAGTTATATAAAGCCACATATTTTTTAAAGCCTAAGGACTTCATTTGGACAACTTTAAAGGCTATTTTCTCAATATTTTGATTTTTTTTGCACCATCAGATTCCAGATTGTCAAATAGTTGTATCTCGGCCAAATATTGTCCTATCCTAACAAACCATACTGTACATCAGTGGAAAGCTTATTTATTCAGCTTTCAGGTTTGATGTTTGATGTATAAATCTCCTATCTCCAATTTTTAAAAAAAATGACCCTTATGACTGGTTTTGTGGCCCAGGGTCATATAATTATTATAATATAAACATAATAATGTTATGCTTAAAGATGCAGCCAATCACATGTCATCTAGGCCCATTTAACCAGCATTTTTAGGAATGCCACACTTGGATTTACTCCAATGTCCCACATCCATATTCTGAGACAATAATCTTTTTGTTTTGCTGTCTCACACACTCTGACTCAACTCTTGGTCAGATTAGATCTATTAATCACTAACCAGGAAACAAAAGATTTGATTTAGGTCTGCAGTTAGTTTCACTTCCTGTGATGTAACATACCTCACGAATCCGAAGCTGGAAGCTTTTTCCCTCGTGATAACAGTTGTACGTTTTTAGAAGGGACAAAATATCAGACCTGAAAAAGGGACAAGATTTAACAACAAGGGCTTTTAGTTAGAAGGCATGTTTCTAATGTTCAGTGTGTATCAAAAGTGGAAATCTTACTTTGCAATTACTTTCTCCTCATTCAGCCTCACATAGGAGGTCTTGTCAGGATCCATAGTGGGGTTCCTCAATAGAAAGGCTTTCAGCTAGAGATAAGCAAGACAATGGGAGAGAAAGCAAGGAGAAAGAGATAAAGTTAATAATGTCAAGAACAAGAACAATAATACCTTGTGTTATGTGATTTCAAAAATACTCCTAATCCAAATGAACCATTTATGTCACTATGAATCTTGTGCAGGAGGACCAAGTGAAAGTAATCACAGGAATATGAGGAAATCACATGGTCCTACAGTTAACAGAATGTGTAATCTTGCCATAAGGCTTGCCATGGCATGTTTTCAGACCTTCTGAGAGGTCACAGAATAGTAATACATTCTTCAGTGGAAAAGTTTTGAAAATTCTTCACACAGCTGTTTTCCTGATTAATACAAATCCTAGTAAATGCATCTGACAAGCTCCAAAAGAGAAAAAATCATCATAAAACTAGCCCGTATGACTTTAATTAATTAATTAATTAATTATTAATTAATTAATCATTTAATTATTATAGATATAATCATAATACATTTTTTCACACCATACTGTATATAATTATAATTTATTTTTTGCAGCTCTCAAATCTCTTTCTCTTTATCAGTATTCAAAACTGCCCCTCCATGATTTGTCACGTGAGAATTAGTGGCTGGTTTGAGACGTTGACTTTGCACTTTTGAATCTGGCACAGATGCATATGAGATTCCATTTTAGGAATCTGTTCCATATATTAAACTACAATATGGATTCAGAAGTCTTTCAACAATGAAAAATAACAGCATACAGGTTTGAGATGACATGAGGGTGAGGAAATCATGACAGGATTTACATTTTTGTGTCAAATGTGAATAAGGAATTGCTCATAGCCTGCATAATCTATATGTGACCAAGTTTTTAAAGATTCCTGCAGTAGTGGGCTTTTGTAAATGCCTCTCTATTATCTGTGTTCAAATGGCTTGATCCCGTGGGAGTAGCGACAAAGCACTGGAATTTCCAGGAGTGGCACAAGAGCTGGGAAGTCCCTCATAGGAGTATAAAATGACAGCAAGCCACTAAGCACTTACACTCAGAAACACTTTCATCATGACGCTGACAGTGTATGCTTTGCTGACTTTCACCCTCAGCATCCTTCTAACAGGTGAGTGTATCAGAACAGATGTACTGTAACTGAACTAAAACAATAACTGAGCACCTGTCGGGTTATAACGGAGTTGTCAAAATCTCTGCAAAACTAGCTGTACAAGTTTAACTATAAATTACTTTAATTAGAATAATAATTTAGATATTTTAATTATATACTATCGTTCAAAACATTTTTAATGCTTTTGAAGTCTTTTATGCTCACCCAGGCTTAATATATTTGATCAAAATACAGTAAAACAGTAATATTGTTAAATATTTTACAATTTAAAATTACTTTTTTAATGCCATTTATTCCTGTGGCAAATCTGAATTTTCATTACTCCAGTCTTCAGTGTCACATGATCATTCAGAAATCATTCTAATATGCTGATTTGTTTTTTTTGTGATACTATTTTAGGATTCTTTAATAGAAAGATTACAAAGAACAGCATTTTAAATATAAATATTTTGTGTCAAAGCATTTACTGTCACTTTTGATCATTTAAATGCATTGCTAAATAAAATTATTAATTTCTTTTTTAAAAAGTACAAAAATCTACATCATGGCTGTTTAATAATTTCACTTTTTATATTTTCCTAAATACAGTCCAAGTCGTGGAGAGCCAATATGTTCCAAAGACCTGTCAGTGTCCACAGGTCAAACAAAGAGTCAAGGGACCATTTTCAGATTTCAAAGTCACTCTAAAAAGACCTAACTGTTTACAGGATGAGATCATGTAAGTAGTTCACATACATTTTACTTCATAAGATTCTAAATGTACGTGCAGAATTGGGTTTACATATGCTATTATTTTCTGTATTTTTCATTAGAGTCACACGGCAGAAGAATAATAGTCTCGTGTGTCTCAGTCCAGATGGTCCCCAAGGCAAAAGACTGCTGAAATGTTGGCAAAGGTAAGAGAGTGTTATTGCTGAATGAGTCTCTAAACTACAGCACAGCATATCCAAAAATCACTCACTCCAAACATCTCCAAACATGATGGTGGTCTGCAAGTCTTAATCTGCTGAGCTTGATTCTACTGGGGGGTTTTTTTCCAGCATGCAAAATGATGGCAAGGACAGCAAAAAATGCATACGCCGACAAAAGCAAAAGCCAAGGCGAAGAAACAGGAAGCAGGTTAAATCCAGGAAGGTCAAGTCTTAACCTCAAATACTAAAGACACTGAGGCAAAGAACGTAAGAGATCCACAGGAGAGAATACTCTTCAACGCTTGTGCAAAGTGCTTTAGCGCTGCTGTACATTCATATGCACTAAACAAGCCAAGGACATAAGAAAAGGCTGAATTCAGAGGAGTGCACATGTGTATGGAGGCCAAGGGACAATAAAGACATGTTACAACAAGGACAGCATCTAACCTTGACATGTTATACAGGGATGAGCCCTGCTATGCAGGTCTAACGTGCCGGCCAGTCAGAAGACACAGCTTTATGTTCTTATAAATTCTTATACATTTATATATTCTTATTGTTCTCATAAAATATATATATATACCAAAATATACCCAAATGCAAACAAAGTACAATGCTGATGGTTTAACTTAATGTCAGGGTTTTCACAAGGATCCAGGCCTGGAGAAGTTACATTTTTGGAAATTCTATACTGTTAAAAGAACATGTTATACAGGGATGAGTATGAGCCCTGCTATGCAGGTCTAACGTGCCGGCCAGTCAGAAGACACAGCTTTATGTTCTTATAAATTCTTATACATTTATATATTCTTATTGTTCTCATAAATGTATATATTCTTATAAATGTGTGTTGTTCAGTGATCACAGAAAATGATTTTTTTTTACAGTTTACAGTTTAATATAAACTAATATAATAAACATGAACTAACTCAAAAAAAGAGAACTTCAGTGTGTTTCTCTACTTTCTTGTGTTCTCATGTCTGTTTACATAGGACTAAATTCTGCTATACAATTCTTAAATTCTTGTCTTAAATTTAACAGTTTTGGATGTCAAATCATGTTACAGACGTTCGATACATAGAAATCAATATAAATGTAAAAAAAAAATAATAATAAATATATATATATACCAAAATATACCCAAATGCAAACAAAGTACAATGCTGATGGTTTAACTTAATGTCAGGGTTTTCACAAGGATCCAGGCCTGGAGAAGTTACATTTTTGGAAATTCTATACTGTTAAAAGTGCAATGCAATTGCAAAGGAACTATTAAACACTTAAATATTACTTGGTATAACCTAATGCAGCCAGATTTAGTCATTTAAAATAATAGAATAGAACAGAACAGAACAGAACAGAACAGAATATATCACATGAAGCACATGGTTATCCTGATTTGGAATTTTTTGTATATTCACTGGTTCAATGTGTGGGAACCCTTCAGTTTGAACAATTAATTCTAGATGGATACAGAAAAGCACATGATCAAGTAAAAACTTTCTGAACCATATAACCACTGACAGAACAATAGCATTCCAGACCCAAAACCAACATACACAAGGTGGTTGAGCAATCACCTCTCATTTACCTGAAATCATGTGACTCTGATCCTGCTTAATATGGCAAAACAGGAAATACTTTAAGGAGGGAAAGTGAGGAAGAACAAGAGTACAGTTCTGTGCAAACACACTCGAGAGACATTCTTGTGAATGACACAGCTTTAGAGAAATGGCTTTCAGGACTCTGCAATCAAATGTCTGCCTGCTTCTCCTAATCTCAATCTGCTTACACTTCATCACAGGTACAGTAGCATTTTAATACTTATCAGGACAGTTTACAGATTTTTGTCAGATATTGGTCATGGAGGTGATGTGGGTTTACACATGGTTTTATGTTTCTGGCTTTGTTTTTAGATAACAGGACCGCTGCAATGTCCCATCGTGAAAAATGTGAGTGTGTTGAGGAAACTGGCTCAGTGCAATGGAGAAAAATTACAGACTACACGATCAGACAGAAAGAACCTCTTTGCAACAAGGTTCAAATCATGTGAGTAAAAAAGCATAATTCCCTTTCAGGGGTATCTGAATGTGTTGTGATACATAAGATTTATGAGACAAGTGGATTTTAAGTGCAGCTTCTGAAAAAATGTACCTTTGATAAATTGTCATAAAAAGTGTTTGTCTAAAACACTTTTGCGGAAATCATGTATAAATTTGGCAATTCCGATCGAGTCTCCTTCCACAGATCATTTGCTTCAAACTGAAATTCTGTCTTCATCTATTGCCCTCATGTCACTCATAACTCGCATGACGTTTTTTTTTCATGTGGAACACGAAAGGTATTTTTATGTCAATGTTACTCTTTTGCATTTCTGAAAATGCTTGGTGATTACTGCCTGTCGTGGCAAGATGCAATTATTGTTTTACCATCTTTAAAAAAAAAAAAAAAAACATATTAAGTAAGTTAATGTGACCTCTTAATGTGTATGATGCCCCTGCCTCAAATCTAGTACTATTCTAATAAATTCACTACTTTACTGTAACTATAAGTCTGTAATAATTAACATACAATTATATCCCTCCTGGACATTTTGCAATCCATGTAATTGTTAACAATGTGTGAAGATATTACACGATATCTCATGTTGAGGCATGTCGCGAGTTGGGATAATTTATCTGGTGGGAAGCACAAAGCAAGGCCATGGCAAGATGATTTTTGCATCAGATTAGTTTCATTTGAAATTAGGCATGAGTGGGCATGATAAAACAAATAATACCACTGAACTCTGGAAATATGAGCTCTCTTATGGCAAAATCTAGTGAATACAGATGCAGCGGGATAGGAAATAGGAAAAAGGAAGAAATATGAAATGCAAAACTAAAATGTCTCACTTTACCTGGTTTAAGTTTGTTTTAGTAAAAACACTTTTACAATAGTCTAAGCATTAATAAAGCGATGCAAAGATTAAATTAATTTTCGGTATGATTAATATAAGACTTCAAATTAAGTTTGTTTGGAAGGGTGGCATGAGTAAATGCCACCCTTGATCAAATGTTGCTGTATCTTATTGCTTGCAGTGGTTTGCACACATTTAAAACACGCTGTTCTCCTCCACAGACTCCAGCTGTCAGGTAAACAAGCTTGTCTAAATCCAGACTCCAAGCAGGGGAAAAAAATGCAAAAATGCTGGAAAAGGTATGTCAACAACATGTTTCCCTCTAATGACACTGCAAACGATTTGATTATAATATTAATACACTCATTTAAAAAAAAAAGTTTCAATTAAGAAGTACACTGATTTCAAACCTCACTCTGTGGCACATATACTCATTCTAAAGATTCACTAGCTCCCCTCTCTGCATACCATAGCTACAAAAGCTATAACTGCATATTAATACATTAACAATATTGACAATCAAATACATAAAAAAAATATTGACAAAAAATATAAATAAAAATACTGGTTATATGCAGCACTTGAAGCCTTGCGTTTTACACATTGTATACAGTTGCTGATGCTTTCAGGGATGTTTGAGACAAGATAAATATGGTCTCTAGAGAATTTTAAGTGTTTACGTTGCCATTAATGGTGTGCATTGATTTAGGGTTGAGAATGTGTTTTAGCTTGCTCAGCTTTGCGGGCCTCCCCAATAATTAAACCCCTTCACTGTTCTATTGTCCAGGATTAAATTCAACACACAGAGGAGGAAGGTCTGTCTGCAGCTCAAGAAGAAGAATAGACCAAAAAAGCCCAAGAGGCTGTAATTCAACAGTCTCTACCTTTTCTGTATAGAAAGACTATGGGCCCTATTTTAACGATCCAAGCGCATGGTCTAAAGTGCACAGCGCAATTGCGCTTAAAGGGATAGTTCACCCAAAAATAAAAATTTGATATTTATCTGCTTACCCCCAGGGTAACACAATGGGTGTGTTTTGGGCGTAAAGTGCCATAAACCAATCAGAGTCTCATCTCCCATTCCCTTTAAAAGCCAGTTGCGCTCGCGCCATGGTGGATTCGCTATTTACATGGCGGAATTAGCAAGTGGAAAAACTGAACGCTTCTTTAGTGAGGGAACGGATCTGCTCGTGTGCGTAATTCTGATACATGCAAAGACTATCCATTATGAAATGTAGCCATTTTTATATTTATGTACACAATAATAATCTTTTACATTTTAATCCTTTAATTTTTCATTTTTAAAAATGTTTGTGTGCTGCTGCGCATCCCTGTGTGTGTAATAAGCAACGTGTACGCGCGTTGTTCACACGCTTATAGGCGCATATTACTAACGCGCTCTTTAAATAACAAAAAAATAAATATAAATATTGCGCCAGACTTCAGACCAGGTTTTTGTTGGTCAATGGCGCAGTCTATTTTAGTTGCCTCAAAATAGCAATGCGCCTGAACACACCTCGTTTTCAGACCAGCACGCCTATGAGCGCACGAATGAGCGCAAATGCATTTGCTATTTAAACAACGTGGCGCAAGACGTGAAAATGACAACTGTGTCGGGCTGAAACTAGCAAAAAAAACACTTGCGTCGTGCCTGGCGCCGCATTGCGCCGGTGTATGATAGGGCCCTATGTGTCTTTGACATTTATCCTGCCTGCTTTTTATTTGCACAGATAAATGATATATGTATTATGTAGATGGAATTTGTATATATTTTGTACTGTTTTTTTTCTAATAAAACCTTGTAAAAGTTTTTGCATGGTCTTTGTGCAATTCTCGATCTATTTTATGTCCATATTTGAAATAAAGCCATTTGACATTTAATTTTAAAAATACAATTTACACAAATTATCTGAAAGTGTCCCAATTTACCTGTACTCACCTAAATACAATCAACAAAAGCTTTCTATTCAGTGAAGGAAAATAATTTGAATATTCTATGAACTAACCCCACCTCTGTCTATGTCCATTCTCATTAATTATTAAATACGCCACTTTAGTCTCATGGCAAGAAACGCCTTTCGAGAAAAAATAAAAATAACACAATCTACTGTGTCTACCAGAAAGAATCCCACTTGTGCATTAGACTGATTTAAAAACAAGGGGTCATGTCTAGAGATGCTCTCCACCTGCATAAAGAAATTACACTGTGAAGCCCCCTGCCCACCACCCAGTCAATTACTGCAAACCAGCTGCGACTCTGCTGCAGGAATATATCAGCCATAGAGTCCTTAACCACTTCTGGATTTCTGTCACTATTTTGGAGAAGCTGGACGGATTTGAAAGACACCGGTAAAACACACAAGTTTCAAATAGGCTATTTTTGATTTGCTTTCATTATGAAAAGGAAACATACAGAAAATATCACAATCCTGACACATCTGGTAAATATGTGGCCTGTCAGATGGTTCACTCAAGTAGGCCTACAGTTTGTTTTGACAGCTGTACAAAGACACGCACCTGAGAACAGTTTCAGAAGAAGTCAAGGTAGCCTTCAAAAGAAGACAGCGGCACATAGGCTACAGTTCACCTGCAGAATTAATTAGAAAAAAAAAACATCTCAAATGAAACCATATCCATTCACGCACTCTTGTCTAGAGATCATATCTTTTCTGTTTCCTTGCATATATTGTCCTTACCATCTCATGAAACGCCGTTCCTTTGTAAGAGCCGACGAAGCCCAGCTGTTTTGTAAGACACAACGTCTTATCTTCCACTTCACCCTGCTGCTTCCTCGGGGAATAGACGGTCAAAATAACGCTACTCGTTGAGAAGAATGGCAGCTGTGTAAACCAATCCGACACTCCGCTGAGTACAGGAGCCAATCAGAGACGTCCGTGGGCGGGAGTCTTCTGCGGTTGCCCTGGGAAACGCCGGGACCGTTCACACCATTATTAGCATGTCTGTGAGATAATTACCACTATTCTTGCGATAACCACCACGAGACAATTAAGCTGCAAATGAAAGGTTGCCGTTAAATTGCATTCGGTCCACCTGTCATATTACAACTTCATTAAGCTGTAGGATTTTAATAATTTTTAAAGCTTCAGTTAAAATCAAATGTGTAAGGATTAACACTTAAGCACGCATATAAATGCAACGCTAGATAGTTTCTTTCAGTCTGACAACTGGGGCACATGAGCTTCCTGTTTTTAGCTCAGTCTGAGAATACCATCTAGGAAAATATGACACCGAAAGGTCGGATAAAATATTTGAGGAAGTAGATGCTTTGAGCTGCCAAGACACTTCCCTCATGGGAAGACAGATTTGTTTTAAAAGGGAAATGATTATATCAACGGCACTTGCCAAATAAGGGAACTTTTTATGAATTTAGAAACAAAGTGAATACACTGTAAACCTTATTTAAATACTCAAAATATTTCAGTGTGAACTTCACAGTGAATTTAAACCTATAGCCTATGACTCTCTTTCCCATATACATTGAAGAATAGTGCTTGCTTGGTAGCCTAACCAAAACAGTTTGATGACCACTGACTTCTGTTGTAAAAAAAAAAAAAAAAAAAAAATCTTCGGAACAACATGAGTAATGATAGGAATAAATGGTGACAGATTTTTTATTTTTGGATGAGATTAGCTATAGCTGCAAGTAGAGTGACCTCAGATTTGTGTTAAAATATCATTGTTTCAACGTCATTTGAATTGGCTTAAATTTAGAAAAGATCACATTTTAATATTAAATATGGACAGGAAATTATGACTCTCAACCATACATTGAATAAACTTAACTTCCCACAGAAGTACACATTAAACTGCACTTCTGCTATTCATCTGTATGGAGACAAATGGAAAGCATTGAACAGTAATGTTCACTAAAAGTAACATTAATCATCTTAATAGTGGCCCAAAAACATCTATTTAAAACAACAAAATAAGAGTTAATCTTTTGTGAATTCTAAGGTATAGCTATTTAGATCATCCAAGTACAAGGGCCTATGGGTATTCCCCACTGTCTTCATTTTGTATTAGATCATTTTGAGCTATTAAGGGGCATTTTTAAGCCAAAGAAGATCAAGGAAGATTTGCTGTATGATGATTTACTGGGTTTATTTGCATCTGTCATTCTCGTTATTGGTGCAGAAAGCATTATTGCCTGACCCACTGATGCTCAGATTTTTCACTCCAGTTCTTTTGAACAGTGCCCATGTGTGACTCTCCATTTGCAAATGCCAGTAAAACACTGAAGCTATTTGATTAGACCCACAGCACAAGTGCAAATAATTTATTTACTGTGTGATTGAATATTTTTCCATGAAGTACACCAAGAACAACACACATGAATGCAGCATACTCAAGTATTCAGGATGTTGAAGTCATCCATACAGGTTAATGGAGAGGAATACCGCCTGGGGGTTGCGGTCCAGTCTTTATGCTGAAAACCCTCTTGTCTGGGTCAGTATGATGAATGGAATCTCTTAATTGTATTGACGTATGGAGACTGGATGCAGGAGATCCAGGCTTAAGGTTACAGACTGGAATAAAAAGCAACTCTTTGGCTGACAGTGTTTAAAGGTTGTTTCAGGAGCTCAATCTTGTAAAAAAAAAAAAAAAAGATGTTAAAAACTATGAGCATATATTAAAAAAATTATTCAGGTTGATTCAGTCCTACTACATTACACTTTAATAAAACCCAGTTAATTTAGATGTCACTACACAAATAATTTTTTTTAGGTTACTCAATATTTTTACAATGTATTTGCTTTTGATCTGCTGCTGATTGTTTTACAATAGAGATGATTGCCATTTGGTGAAAACAAAACAAAACAAAAAACATTGTGTAAAAAATAATTTTTGTATATGCAATTTCTTTGTTCAGCAAAGATGCATTAAATTTACCAAAAGTGACATTAAAGCCTTTTATATTGTTTTAAAAAATGATATTTATTTCAAATAAATGCTATTCTTTTCAACTTTATCCATTAGTCATGTGAGAAAAAAAAATCATGGTTTCTACAAAAATGCACAGAACAACATTTTCAATGTTTCAACATGGATAATAATAAATTCACCATAATGATTTCTGAAGGATCATGTAACACTGAAGACTGGAGTAATCCATCACACGAATAAGTGAACATAAAGAAAAATAATTTTCATTCTTTGAATAATTGGTCAGATTTTGAGTAGAGGTATTTGTACCGTCTTAACTAGCACCTCATGCCTAAAATTATTTATAACACTATGATCTCTCATGTTTACAGTCTAATCATTGGTGCTTTATCTGACGTGGTATCCACTGGTTCCACTTCATGGTATTCTTCCATTTCAGTATCATTATGTCTGAGACTCTCAATGAAGTGCACATTTCTTGTGTCTGTTTGTCTGTTCTTGCGTTGGGTATTCTTCACTGTCTGAGCCCTGTCTGTGCGCCCATGCAGTCGGCTATTGCTTGGAAAAAAAGATGCTCTTTTGCCTGAAATGACGTGGAAGAAAGAGAATGTGTGTTCAGTGTCCTCCCTGTCTGTGACACAGACAGAAGACAGAGCCGGGTCTCTATACGATGACCTGGAATCTTTAGGCGGATCTGACTTCTTTTTGCTCAGTATGAAGTTAAAGAATCCAGTCACTACCAGCATAATTCCTGCAAAGAAACAGACAAAGTTTCTAAATTCATGTTAACCGTTATGTCTGTCCATAATATGTTTGGTTGGGGAGGGGGGGGTATTTTTACAGACTAAATGACTCCCAATCAAAAACTTTAAAAAAATAATACTACTTTATAGATCTCACCAAGTCCAAATGAATTGATTTAAGTTTGTCTATATTCTAGTGTATTCACTGGCAGAAATAAGCAGATATTTACCAATTCAAATTGTTTTTCAATCATGCTTATCATTTTGTTAAATGTATTATGTATTTATTTACTTTTCAAATATATAATTTATGTAAAAAGTGAAGCACCTGGTATTACAGCATGCCATACAAGCACCGGATGCAGGAAACACATCAAAGACATCATTGTGTAGTACAGAAACTTCTGAAAACCCCCAACATTAGCCATCTTCTTCCAAAGAATGAAAATCTTCCATGTGGGTGGACAACTCCAATCAAGAAAAACAGATATGTATTACTATTAATGCATTGATTAAAATAGCAATAATACCACAGATTATGACATAACAAGCACAAGTACATGATTCTTTCATAATTTGATTGAACATACGGAAGGCACATTGCCAGCAGAGCGTCAATGAAATAGGCAACTTCAAAAATCATGATCACCACCGAAGACAGCCTGAAGAGAATTCAAACAGAAGTAAAGCAGTGGTTTATAAAATACCTAACTTTTTGTTAGTAAAAAGAAAAACAGTACAAATAGTTCAATAAGAGATACCAAAACATACTTTAAAGTAAAAACGAAATAAAAATGTACTCTGTTTACTTTATTAATACATGTTCTTGGTTTTATTATGAATATATTATTTAAATGTAACTCCAACTTTTCAGTCTAATCAATTCCTGAGAATAAAATGAAGTCCCACCTTACAAGTTTCCTCATTTAAAATCCTAATTCACGCCACAATAAAGTAAAATGGACTGTGAACATGAACTAATGTTGACTTTAATCACTGCTTGTTATTAGACATTCATTACCATTTAACGGTTACTTGATCATAAACTTCCTGGCTGTTTATGGTATTCTTTTTTTAGTTTTTTTTTAAAATAATCTTCTTAGTTCATATTTAACTTTTTACTTAGCCTATTTAATATAATTTAATTATGTCCACTTTAGTTTCTTTGTAGTCCTGTGTTCTGTGTTTTTGTCTATGTAGCACCTTGGTCCTGGAGAAACGCTGTCTCGTTTCACTGTATGCTAACTGTATAGAGCTGGAATGACAATAAAGCTACTCTGACTCTTCTGGTGTTCGTGCATGTGAACAGCCACTTTATGTTTAATCCCAATGGAAATATCTCCCCGTTGTTCATGCAGAAGCTCTCTGGTTTGGCATTGAGCACGGAAACATCAGATAATCTGGGACAAGAGGCCCATTTGCCTCCATCTGTGTGTAATTCCCAAGGGCGCTACTGTATTGCCTGCTATAGTTAGAAATGGAATGACTGTGGCCTTCAGTGACCATGTTCCTAAAGGTGATGAGCCATCGCCTGTTTGTTTGTGTAACTAACTTAGAATGATTCTGTTCGGTTGCTTACACCACCCTATGAGTGGCGTCAAAAGCAGTGATAACTCCAAAGTCAACACTAGGATTGACCAAGATACCAATACTGTGTGTGCATAATAGGTGGATTCTAACAATTCAGGCAAAAGTGCCTGAACCATTGTTGTTAACTAAAACTAAAGCCATACAAACATTTTTGTTACTTAGAATAAATGCTTTGAAACTGAAAAACTTTTAAAATTTATATTTTAAGTCGAAGTACTAAAATAACTTAAAAAAAGATAATAAAAATTACAAAAACAGACTAAACAATTCTAAGCATTTACCTAAAAAAAAATAAAATAAATAAAAACAGAAACTATAAAAATAAAAACTCATTCAAAATATTAATAAACACTATTACTATAATACATTTTTACATTAGGAAAAAATAAAATAATAATAATAAAAAAGAAACAGACATGAAGGACATGTCTCAGAGAACTTTCATATGAACACTCTTGAGTAAAAAAAGCTGTCATTGGGGTAGTACACTTTCAAAAGGTACTAACATGTATACCTCTGCAGGTGCTATTATATACCATTTAGGTGATAATATATACACTTTAGGTACTAATATGTACCTTTAAGGTACTAATATGCACCCTTTAGGTACAAAGGTATACCTTTGGAAAATTTACTTCCCCAGTGACAGCTTTTGTACCTTCTTTGTCTGAGAGTGAATAACAAAGTGCTACGCCTCCCACAGCAGCTCATTTTGATACTCACAGGAGATAGACAGCCAAGCTGTTGAACTCTCCCTGTTTCTGAGTCTCTAAACCCACTGCACAAAGCACTGATGAAACAAACACACAGCACTCACATTAAACTTAACCTGCAGAAATCATAATCAATAGAAATAAAAATCTATATTCTGAAGCATATGCTGTAATCAACTGAAAAATAATAATCACTGTGTTTTAAATATGATATATACATATACTTTTTAACAGTTGAATAGCAGGCAAAACCTTTGGGATGCAATTTTTATTGTGGCCACTAGATGTCAGATTTGCCACACACCACTGCTGGGCAAATTAACCTAAGATCAGTATTGTTGTGCTGGTTTTGAAAACAACATACAATGTACAAACCAAAAATAAATATAACTGAATAAAATACATGTTATTCAACATGAGAGAATTGTGCAGTTCCCTGTGCAATGCAAAGTCTATGGCAAATTGGAGAAATCCTTAAGCACATTTGAAACATTTACTTGAGATTTGTGAATTAAATACTTCAAAAGCATTTTTTTTTGTATTACTAAAATTGTATTATTACTCATTATATATTATAATATTAATATACATTATTACTTGTATATTATGTATTACTCTTAGTATTCTTATGTATTTAATAACACCTTTTAGTTTTACTCATATTAATCTACATCTTGAAAATTAGATTTTTTTTTAATTTCTTATTTCTAGAACATTAACAATAAAGCAAGCAAAAACATTTCACAAGCTAAGCATTGTGGGTTAATGTGGATCTAATACTTCAACAGTCTCTTAAACATTTTTTATTTTAAAAAAGCTTGGTATTTGTTTATTTTATTTTATTTTTTAAATTGGGGAATGATTGCAGTAACATATAACAGGGGTTATAATTGTTGGACTTTAAATTTAATTTATACATCCCTACTCATGGCAATTTTTTTTTTTTTGCATATACATTTATGCTCTATTTCAAATTAAATGAGTCATTACCTTTACAATGGAACAGATCAGCCTTTATTTCCCTCATTTCAAAGCAGGTTATGTTGGGTATTGAGCACAAAATGCACATTTTAGAATTCTATACTTCAATCACGGGGTAAAACATTGTAATGACTACTAATGCATAAAATATATTTTTATATTTGAAGGTTATGTATAGCACTTTCAGTGAAACAATGGACTACAAAAGAACAGTGAAGACACAGTCCTACCTGCAGCAGTAGAGATGCCAAGAACTCTGCTGGCACATTCCACTATAACCCACAAAGCTGAGCTCTTCATGACCAAAATCAAAAGTTTTTTTTTCCTTTAGAACATTTGTTGATAGTTAAAGTTCTCAACTGATAGTTCATTTATTAACAGTTTCGAGTCAAAACTTTGTGCAAGGACGGCAGTGCCATGGTTAGAAATCTCCTCGCCTAAACAGGAGGGCGTCCCAGTGCAGATTTTACCCTAGTAATCAGCCTAACATAGAAACTAAAACCCAAACACTGACCACCCTCTGCTTGTTCCTGCTGCATTCCACCTCTACTCAAGGTGAGGGGACCAAACAACAAAAAACTTTACAGTTAAAGATTACCTGACTAGGTACTAGCATAGAGCACAAATAAGCCATGGAAAACTCTCTCTCACACACACACACACACACACACACACACACACACATACATAACTGCACACTTCTGCACACAAGCCTGTTGCAGGACACTTAGAGGTTATGAGCAGTGTGACCTTCATGAGGAGGTAGTCCACCCTCCATCCCTTTACAGCTGCTGAGGGACATATTCAAATTAAATTACCTTCAGCCAATCAGCCAATTAATCAAAAATGTCCTTGCCCAAGGTCAGATGTGTTTTTACAAAGTAAATGTACATGGAGGGAGTCTCAACTCGATAAGCCCCGTCCTGAACCAGATGATTAATGGTGGAGAAAGCAGCAGTACTTTCATAGCCCAATCCTGACACAAGACAGATGTTAATCATTCTCCAGCAGACACACTGAACAGACACCATCTCTTCCAATCTTTAGTTACCTGTGTCAAAGGTCAGACTTTTCTCAGTCATAACAGATCACAATGGATTAGAACCACAATGCGCCCGCATGACAGCATGACACAGTAAGGGTCCATCTAATTAAATGTGATCGCATGTGACTACAGTATTGCTAGGATTTCAAGCCACATAACTTTGGCATTACTTGAAACAGCATGTCTTTTTTTCTTTTCATATTCATATTTTACAAAACTGAACAGAATGATAAATAACAACACCAGTGGCCTGTAGCACGAAGCGAGATGAACAAACTCCGAGTTGCAGAGTTGAGTTGAGTTGAGTTGAGTTGACCAAACCTGATAAAGCCAACCTGGTTTAGATCAGGTTCACCGGGCTCACAAAGCTCGATATAAGCATTCTCTGTCAACTCTGAGTTTGAACCAGAGTTCGAGAATAACTCTGGAGCGCGTGCACCTGAAAGCGTGACACGTGCAGCAAACAGCCAATCACACGGAACATGGAGAGCATCAGCAAAGCATCATTTGGATTCACGGTTTGTGATCTCTAACCCAGAATAAAACCTGCTCCGGAGCAGGGTAGCCGTGTAGCGTAAGTTACCATGGTAACCCATCTTCTTAAGCCCGAAAACTGGCTTCGTGCTACAGGCCACTGGGTGCCAAAAATATCAATAACTAATAACAACACCAGTGGCCTGTAGCACGAAGCGAGATGAACAAACTCCGAGTTGCAGAGTTGAGTTGAGTTGAGTTGAGTTGACCAAACCTGATAAAGCCAACCTGGTTTAGATCAGGTTCACCGGGCTCACAAAGCTCGATATAAGCATTCTCTGTCAACTCTGAGTTTGAACCAGAGTTCGAGAATAACTCTGGAGCGCGTGCACCTGAAAGCGTGACACGTGCAGCAAACAGCCAATCACACGGAACATGGAGAGCATCAGCAAAGCATCATTTGGATTCACTTCTCACGAGAGTCAGCGCAATTCACTTTTCTGCTGAAGATTAAGAGATGTCGTTATTAAAAATATAATAAATTTAAATGCATTTACAAGGCAGGAATACACAATTCTGTTGCAGCAAAAGTTTGACAGCAGAAAGAAAATATATGACTATGCAGTACAGGCCACTGGGTGCCAAAAATATCAATAACTAGAATATACAACTGAGTTTAATATTTTAAATAATAATAATAATAATATAGTATTTTAATATTTTAAAATATTTTATTGTCCTAAAATAATTATCTTTAACACAATTATTTATTATAAATGTTGTTGTTGTTGTTATTGTTATTAAACACATTATAGTTTAGTTATTATTATTATTATGTGCTTTTATTATTTTCTAGCAATAAACAGAAAAATAAACAGAAAAACTAGACCAAATAACTAAAAAATAGACCAAATTTATTGATTTAAAAATACATATATGATTAAAAACAAATCAAGACCAGAATGGAAAACAGGGTTAAGTTAGGAAATTATTTATTTATTTGTTTATTTATTTATTTCAAATCAAACAGATTGTCAAAATATGACATTTATTTTCTGTTAACCATAATATCAAATATATCTTTAATATCTAATATGAAAAGTCATGTGTTTTGTGTTAATGCTTTAAATGCAAGTCATAGGACACCAAAATGCACCATATCATGGAATGCGCATATACATATACACTTGACAGCCGTTACAACATAACTGAACACAATTGTAGAGAAATTCATGGTCTATCAAAGAGACAATCAAAATCATAACTTCCTCTGAGGTTAAATACCTCGCTGGCCAGCTCATCCTTTAAGAAAACATATCCTGGATGTTCATAAATAAGTAGAAATAACAGGGGACATGTGGGAGTGGCTGGGAAAATAGTACAGATGTGAAATGTAAAGTCTTAAGGCTTATGTGACCTGGACATTTGGAGGACAAAAGAGGGACTCTGGAACCAACGGATGAAATTACTTCAGTTCTCAGTTAACTGAGGCCCTGGAGGAGACATTATGTACTATACATCTTATACCGTCCAGAGTCAAATAGGCTATCTTGGCAAACACTTGGAGAGTTCTGCTCTAATTTACAACTCTGATATCCAAGTTGACTCCTGCTAAGAGGAAAAATGTAAATCCCCTAACATTAGAACAAGGCTACCTTTGTTTTCTGCCTGGATCAACAGTTTTCCAGATTAGCTGCATATTATTCCAGGTATGTGTGTGCATTTTTGTGCTACACTCTTGATTCAGGCTGTGAATTTAGTCACGGACCACTAAAAACAAGTTGAATAGCTTGATCGAAAACTGTATTATAACAAACCTCTGCACATATATATGGAATGTGGCTCCTTACAAAATACAACATCTAATAAATAATATACCAAAACATAAAATCACAAGAATTACAGTCAGAGATTTTCAATGTCTCAGACATTTGAGGGATTTTTTTATCATCTGCCAAGGAAAGTCCAATAAGTTAGGAAAGACATAGCAACCTGAGTCAGAATATGATGATCTGTGCTGAGTTTACTGTAGTGGGTGTAGTTTGAAAGCTAGAAGAGTTACATTTGGAAATATTGGTCTCTGTGATGTTGAAAAAGCCCTAACCCTAGTTTACTCTAGATTATTATGTTGATTTTGTTAAGACAGCATAATAGTAGTATTGTTTTCTTGCAATGAATTGATTGTGTCATTTGTTTGTTGCTTTGGATGAATGTGTCTGCTAAATGAATAGATGCAAATGTAAATTTATCCACTCAATGCATTTCTAGCTATGACTCTCTTTGTACTACTTGCATCTTTCAAGCTAACAGCATAGAGTTGTTGTCCATGTAAAATAAAATGCATGCAAGCAGAAAAAATGTCACAGAATAGCTGTACCAGTACCACGGGAACATCATTTAACCTTTTGACAACTCCAGTGCTATATGATAAACAGTGCAAGAGAAAATAAATCATTTGTAGCTAGTGAAAATGTCATGTTACTGCATGCTATGTGTACTATAGACTACATAATGCAAATATAGTCTGGTACCGTAATAAATTATTTAGAATATTTATAGAGAAAATAAATAAATCCTAAACAAAAGATATTGATAATCTGAAAGGTTGGTTTAAAAAACATGGGGAAAAGTAAGTTTGTTTAGAGTTATTCGAGTTCTGACATTTTGATTAAACATAGGTCCAAAAAATAAAAATAAAAAATGCACGCATGGAAGAATCATGCACAATAAGATCAACAAAATGCATCTAGAAAATAGACAGGATGGATTTTCATGTCATGCCAACCATATGCCGTTATGACAACGAGAATAAAACAACACAACAGATAAATATCAATTACTTGTTCCTAAAGAGCATTAACCCAGAAATCAATATACATAAATACTTGGCATTTAGGTTTTGGTTTGTATCTATGGCTGCAACATGTCTGGGTTTTGTTTGCAAGGACACATAATAATTATTTTAGTCAGAGCTGAACCACATTGAGCTGTGATGCTGTAAAGACTGACTGGTTACTGACTAATACATATGCTGCCGAGTCAAAATGACCCCTAAATCATGCTCTCCAAACATTCACGTTCATCACATTAATGGGCCTTGAAATGATTTTTACTCATTTGTCCCATTCATACATAAACACATGCTGGGTGTGAATGACTCCCATAAGGAATGATATATGGAATTTGATGGCCTTTTGCAGCACTTGATATATTTCTTTACCTCAACAAGAAAAAATCTTATCTTTAGTGAAATACAAACATCACATATGACACAGAGCCATTTATCTTGCTGGCACACAGCTGACAGACCTTTTCTACAGCAAATCTACTGCAAATCATTTAATGGCGACGATGGTGTTAATGAGCTTGATAAGGTGTCATGGTATAGCAGTCAGTTATAACACAACATTTCATTAGACAGCCCAATGTGTACTTGTGTTAATCATATCTGAGGGATCACTGTGAGCTGTTGGAATTTCCCAACCCACTGTTGTAATAACAAGAGGTTAGAACTCTGTGTTTTGCAAGCAGTGGTTTAATCATGATTTGTAGAAATAAAGTTTAAATATGATATTTAGATAAAAAAAAGAGGTGATTTGCAATAAGTTATAGGAGAATATGCAGCTGTAGATGAACCATATTGTTTAATGTGTGTTTCTCCCCCTCGTTTCCCATTCTATAATGAGATCTCTGCCATGGAGCTGTTATTCATCACGGCCTACTGGGGTACATTTAATCTTGATTACAATGGCAATTTTATCTTGCTTTGTAAACATCTCATGAGATGTATTCTTGTTCAACATCAAACTTCTCTGCATTCAGAAAGACCTTTGCTTTTGTTGCAACATGAAGTGAAGAAAAAGGTCATTTTTCAGAAGGTTTTGTACTTTAAGTAAATAATATCAAGATGACTGATCACTAAAATACTGATGCCTTTTTTCTACACGATCACATGCACAAAGGCTTTGTCTAAAAGATGGAAAAGCCCCATGTCTGCATTTCAGCAGTTAAAATAATAATTTGCTTTATTTTTATTTATTTTTAATATAAATGCACTACTGTTCAAAAGGTTGGGGGTTGGTAAGATTTTTTTAATGTTCTTGAAGTCACCAAGGGTGCATTTATTTGATTCAAAATACAGTAAAATCTCAAACATTGTGAAATATTATTACAATTTAAAATAATTGTTTTCTATTTTAATGTATTTTAAAATGCAATTTATTCCAGTGATATCAAAGCTGAATTTTCAGCACCCATTACTCCAGTCTTCAGTGTCACATTCAGAAAGCTTTCTAATATGCTGCTTTAGTGCTGAAGAAACATTTCCTATTTATGAATTAAAGTATTAATTTATGCATAAAAAACTTTCCACTTTCATATTGACTTAATTTCTAATGAGAAATGAGGAAATGAGCATTGCAGTCACCAATTATTTGCTTAGTCATTACTAAAGCTCATTAGTTCAAGATCATTAGACATATGACATGCAACTTGAAACCTGATCTGAAACCAGTTTCAATAAAAGGTACCTTCATTTAAATCTAAATCAAGTGGAAAAACCCCAAGCTTTATGCCTTGGGACACACCATTAGTAAGGCATTTCATGCATTTAACAAATTTGATGGCAACACTGACACTATGTGGCTGCAGGGGAAATAGCTTTTTTTTAATTTTTTTTATGGCTTTCATCAAAGCTTTGTGTATTGCACTATTTTCAGACTCTACTAACAGGAATATGTTTCGTGTGATCATTCATGAGAAACACTGAGAGGATGCAGAAATAGGACTCGTTGACCTTTGCCTTTTGAGGGAGATGATAAATGAGGTCAGAGGAGTGGTGGCATCAGCTGATGACAGGAGGAGCATCAGTGGAGTCTGTGGAGCTTCATGCTGGAAGGAGCCACAGAGCTCCAGCTGTGAGTCAGAACCACCATCTCAAACTGTCCTTGCTACAGTCTATTGCTGTGATCTCCAAAACACAGCTATACTCTAATAAGATGGTAGAGATCATAACTGATCCTGGACTAAAGAACCTATTTCATCTCTGCCATTTCCCAGCCAAAAGGATCACAAAATAAATTACCCATGAGTCCCCTCCGGGTACAGAGGGATTCGGAAGTCTCTCGGTGGCTTATCTGATGAGTCAGTTCATACTGGGAAAGAGAACTGATTCCTGTTAAGCATTAGTAAAGAAGAAAGTAATCTAATTACAAGAAACTGAAGTCATAGTTCATGCTGTTACGCAATCTTTTCAAGCAAGTCTTGAAATACAATAAAATTGGGGGGAAAATGAAATAAATACACAAAAAACATTTGTTCATCAAAACAAATCCAGCAAATTATAACAAATCATGATGATCTATGAATATGATTACTAACATTTGCATCTGCATCTTCCTAAAATATAGGGGCTGCTATATATTTCCATTTATACTCTTTAAGAAAAAAGTGAATTGTAAAAAGTGTCTATCAAGGGATGGATGGACGGATGGACGGACGGACGGACGGACAGACAAATAAATATTTGCCAAACATGAATCTAAAATAATAATGTTAAAAATTTTATTCATATCCTAAGTGCACATTTTAATTTAACTATAGTATAGAGAAGTCATATTTTAAGTGTGCATTTATGATATTAATAAATCTGTTAAACGTACCATAATTACCATAAAGTGTGCACTTAATCTGAAGTCATAGTTCATGCAAATCTTGAAATAAAATAAAATGGAAATAAAATAAATCAAAAATACACACAGACACACACACACACACAAAATAAATATATAAATAAATGTGGATGTAAAATAATCATGTTAGACATTTCCTTAATATCTTAAGTGCACACTTTAATTTAACTAAATGTGTGTGCGTGGTGGGGTGGGGGGTCCTACAAAAAGTCATATCTTTAGTGTGCACTTATGATATTAATGATATATGTTGTATCATGTACCATAATTACTCAAATTTGGATTGCAACCCTTTGCGGCAGAGGTGTATCAAGACTGTTTGCACACTAGATGGGCCCCTGTGCTCAAATTCTCGTCATTTAATCTCTGGGTGATCCTCAGCTTTAGTGAGTTACTGGCCTGAGACCTTCTCATTATTTCTGATTGTTCCACTCTATGTTCCTCTAAGCAGCGCTCCATAAAACTCTATGAGCGGAGATAGAGCCTGACAACCATGGTGTTTCTGTGGGGCCCTCGCTGCACTTCAGATGGATTAGAAAAAGCCACAAGTGGATGACTGCAGAGCCTGCCGTGCTGATGAGTATGTCCTTGTGAAGGACAAGACTAATACCCTGCAGCTGGGATCTATTAGATCACCATATAAAAGAAATCGGTGGTGTTTTATCAGCAGTTTTGACAAGAGCAGACATTGCATGTCTACTGTACAATATGAATCTTTGCTAAACTTCAGACTATCACATTTAGAGGTTCTTAGGATCATAACAATCCATGAGAGAGCCAGATGAGCGCTTCAGGTGCACACACATGCAGATCTCAGTGCTGATTTACTCCAGTTAAAAGGAGAGCACCACATCTCCTCCTCAACGTCCCTGTAGGTTGAGTTGAAGGACACCAGAGGAATGTTTCATAGCATTTGACATCTGAAACGTTCCCTGTCTGTAATAACAAGGGGTGCTCCTGCACCTTCTGACTTTGTGGTTATTTTTTGCTCTGATTTTGAAGAGCGCAGGAAATCATTACAGTTCTTACGCAAGATGGTAAGCTCATCATTATGTCAGTCAGGGCTTTGCTTTAAAATGAAGACATCTGTTCTTCTGACAAATGGAATATAAATGATGGACTCAAATAAAGGCAAGCACAATGAAAGTCATCTTAAAGTAATATAATTTTAATTTCATACACTGATGATTGCAGAAATTGAGCAATTACTAACAACCTTCATTGCACTTTAATGTAAAAATATAATATATAATAGGGAAATTGGATATATATAATAATGCAAAACATACTATGGGGGTTCAAAAGTCCAAGACCACACTTAAACCTGGAAATAAACAAATTATCTCTCTCTTTCTCTCTCCCTATATATATATATATATATATATACTGTGTGTAAGATAATAATTTCCAGACATGTATTCCAACACTAAAAACTGAAATGAACACCACAAGGATTTACAAATTTATGTTTTTCAATACATCATCTTTTTTAGAAAATGTATGTATTTCACCAAAGTCATTTATACCTGGCTAGCTATGTCTAAGGAAAGCCGTGTGTGTCAAAGGAGTAGCATCAATCTCTCAAAAATAGGAAATGGAGGAGAGATTCTAGCCGTGAGGAGAACAAATAGGTTTTAAGAGCCCATAGATCTTTTCTCTCACTGTGGTCGTTTTTCTTGAGAAGAATTTTGTGGAATGCAATATTTCACTAAGCCAGAAGCTGCACTGTAACACGCTACTTATTAAAATTATACCTGTGTATTTCTTAAAGAAGAGGAAATAATTTCACAGTTTAAATGAGAAACAGCACTGAATTAGCAAGATGGAGATGTTGTACAGAATTATGCCATCCATATCCTTCAGAAACAGTCTCCGTAGACTTTTGTTTGAATGTGTCTGTGAAGAGATAGAACACCGCCATATGTTTCTGGAATAGAAGAACCGTATAGTAAAAATGACCCCTAAACTATTTATTTGTTTAGTAATGACTAATGGGGTTTCACTTAAGCAGATCTCGCTTTGCTTGTTCAGAAATGTGTGGTGATGTATTTCTGAAGAACTATTGACATAGTACTAGCAATTATATATAGCAAAGAAATATTGGAACATATCTGCAGAACTGAATCCCATCGGACAGAATGACTTTAACAAGTGGATTTTAAAGAGATGTTGCATGTTTATTCTCCATTGCACCTCGTCTTGCACCAGTCACATTACAGATAGTGGTGATAAATGAGTCAATTAGCTGTGGGCGGACTTCTGGAATCTTGGATTAAAAGAGAGTCATGGAAGACTGTAATGAGCCAGGCTTCTGTCATTGGACTGATTTGTCAGGAAGATTAATGAGTGTAAATGAACAGCTTTTTGTGTGGAAGAGTGTAATACAGCCCAACAGTTTAATTGACATCAACTACAGCTATCAGACAAAAGAGCTGCTTCCACAAACAAAAGCAATGATTAATACGCATTTATTAAACGATCCAAAAATGAAATGTAGCTGTAATTTGCAGGTAAAAGCAAATTGCTGTTTATCTGAAAGCTACACTGCCCCCTTTAGGAGACTTTCAGAATGGTGACGCTCTCCAGAGAACAACATGATATACAGTATCATTACCATTTGCAATGTAGTGTATTACTAGCTCAGCAGAAAGTTGATTAGGACCCAGGTGTACAACATCTCTTAAACCATAATTCACCTGTGAGGTTGCCAAATCCCTGTCATGACAATTATAGCTGTAATCATGTAACCAACTGTTGCACCAGTATTACATCTTTATGTCTCAAAACGGCCAGTGCACATAAAGAGAAAACACTCTCGTAACCCAAATGACCCTGAAGTGCTATACCAATAAAGTCAGAATGTAAGGAACCTCCTGGCCCAATTTTACCCACTTCATTTGGCTGTATGTTGTGAATTTGATGGATCATGCATGAGCCAGTCTGGAGCCCGGTAAAGTCAGCGGCAGCTGGCAGTCACCAGCACAGTTGCTCTGCCAGTCTGGCTGTCTTTAGAGACTGAACATTTCTGAATAGAGCTCAGTGAATTCTGTCATGGCTCAGTGGTGCTCCAGAATTCAGATTGCATGCAGCAATTAATCAGGATCTGAAAGGTAATTTTTCCAGACTGCTTTACTGCTTCACCTAAACAATGTATTAGCTTAATTTGCTTCCTGTAAACCTAGTGTGACTTTGCTCAAAGACAGTTTAATGGCAAACAGGATGCATTATGCTCCCAAAAAGTTGTAAGACAAGTGTTTTGGGCCAGAGGTAATATTAAACAGTATGTCAGAAACACCCATGCAAATAAATAAAATAAAAGGTTGGTTAGTTATGAAACCACAGTATGTAGAGTTTAAGAAAAGTGAAAGGAGACCATGATGAGGCTTGCACAAGACTTTGGCATTACGCCACACTTGACAGGACATTTAACATGCTAATACTCAAACATGTAACTCAAAATGACTGCAAACCTTTTATATTCTAAAATTACATTCTAAAGAAAAGAATTTGCTGGTTGTTTTTGTTAGAAGCCTGAAAAACCAAATACTGACTATGAATCTATAATGAAGCATTTTCCCTTAATGAAAGGAACAGTCAAAACCTACAGTGTGAGCAGTGACAAATCAATGAAAAAGAAAAAGAAAGACTATGGTGTAATGAATGAAGACTTTGGTAATAAAATACAGCTTGCACTGACAGTTGAAACAAGTGTAATGAGATCAACACAGTAATGGTAGTTTTACCATCCTAAATTAACACAAGCCTAAGTATGGTTAACTGGCTAAGTGACAAAATCTAAACTAAAGACAGCGATAACCAGAAGAGGTTTGGTTACTTTTTCATCTTAGGCTGTTAAGTTACAGATGAGATTGCGCAAACATTCATGTCAAAATAATGGAAAGCACCAGGCTCATAAAAGGTGTTTGGGCACAGACCAAGAGTGCTGCATGGCCTTCATTACACATTTCTCTTCAACAGAATTCTTTAAAAATGAACTGAAAGAAAAAGGATCAGAAGAGGGTGAATTTCTCATTTTGCCTTTGAGTTTATGTTTGGAAGCAACCCCAGACTCCTTACTCTGAAGGGAGCTGTTGCTTTCAGACTCTTGATCTAACCCTTACCATAGCAGTTCCTGTTCTCTATGACGAGGTCATCTAATAAGATTTGAGATTCTAATAAGAGTTTTCTTGGAGAGCTTTACATTACGTTTAGTGGAACACAGCTGAATTAAAGTAGTAGCCTATTTTAGAGATATTTTCTTTGTCTGCCATGAATTCGTAATAAATAACAAATGTTTCAGAGATTTAAGTGCATGTTTTTGTCATTTATTCTAATATTTTAAGTTCTGAGCCGAGATCTGGGTCTATAGAAGCTTACAGGTTGTTGCTCTACAAATGTTATGGTTCTGTCAAAAGACAGATGGGAGATATCACTACATAAGCATTACATGAAACACGACATAATCCAATATGTCCATCAAGCACTGATGCTTTATTTACCATAACACTCCTCAACCCTGTTACAAATAAGTGAGTGCGACCTATCCTATCCTATAGGTTTGCTGAATGGAGTGCGAATTATGTCTGCTTATTCTTCTAGCTTATACTTCATAATAGTTCTGTTGTGTTTTCTGTTGTGTTGGAAAGGAAAAGTCTTTTCCTTTCCTTTCAATCATTGTATGAATACCATGACAAAGACTTGTGAAGTCATCATTCTTAAAGTGCTGCATTGTTTTTAGGAAAAACAAAACCCCCAAAGCTCTATAACCCTGTGTGCCATGAACACTGATGTCCTAGGCATAAAACATAATCATTCTTACAATCAAAACAGGAAAATAAATATGAATGACTTGACAATAGAGGTGAGCGGCTTCCTCTAGAGGACATCTTTCTGACCCTGAAAAGGCAGTGAACTCTGATCACGGACGTTGTGACGGCCGTCAACATTTGCTTATGATGGGGCAGACTGAAAATATTTCCACAGAATAAGGTTGCTTCGACCCATTCTCCAGAAAGTAGATCATTACTCACAGATTTTTGATTTCATGCCCAGGATTACAAAATTAAAACAAACAAACAAGCATATAAACAAAAACAAAAAATGACTATCTGGCATCCAAAGCCCATTTAAACGCAGTCAAGCAAATATGAGGGAATGACTAAGGCGACCCCTGAGATTTTTTTAGCCATTGATAATGTGTTTTTTGGAAGGCACGCTGAGCACCCTATAAAACATAAATTTTTAAATTGTTATTTGATTAGCAAACACTCTTATGACTTCTGAGTGTTGTAATTTGTAGTCCTAAATGGCCTTATTAACCACAAGTATTTGCACTTTGATGGAACATAAATTAAATTTTTATGCATTCCCTTTCCTTCATTTTAGTTAGAACTTTAAATTATTGAACATACTGTACTGGTGAACCAATAATGTCCCACAAGCTGATAATAAGGCAGAGCCAACAGCTACAGTTAAACTCTTGTTTTCACAGACGGAGGACTGAACGTGCCAAAAAAGAACTCCCACCTGCAATATAAGTTTGAATACACGGATTTAAACACCGGCAGGATAAATGGACGGGGAGCCAAAAGAAACAAACAGACAAGAACAAGCATATGGAGCCAAGGCAGCGGTGTGGCCATCCGCAGCTCATCTCTCACACTCCTGCAGAGCCCTGCAGCTGAGCAGAATGACAAACAAACGCTTTCAAAGATGAGCCACTGGGGCATTAAACCCTATTATTACACATGGTATAGATAAACATTGGCCATGTTCTGCTGTTATTTCAATGCCAAAGTAAAGGTTTATTCCTGCAGCCTATAGACGCTGTTTTTAATGTTACCACAGGAGCCCGATGTCTTCCCACAGAGGAACAGAAGTCCTGCAAGACTGTGTGGTCATGTCAGCAAAGCTTTGATTAAGATTAAATAGTGTTTTCAGGTGATAATTTGTATGTATTGATTGAAACCAGATGAATTTTAAACCACATTTAACAGCTGTGAGTGTTTTAAATCACATCTGAGCTGCCACATCATATTTATCAAAGTCAAAATGATTTATTCACAGTACCTATTGGAATATAAAAGCACAATTAACAGCATATTTATAGAGTCTAGACACTTTTTATATCCATAAGCCCAAATAGTTACAGTAAATATTCAAAATGTGTTTCAGTTAATATTATTTTGTGTTTACGTTATTCCAGATGTGATAAACTTTTGGGATAGTAAATATTCAGAATGTGTTTCAGTTAATATTATTTTGTGTTTACGTTATTCCAGATGTGATAAACTGTTGTGATAGTACACCATGTGTGTGCTGATTCTGTCATTAAATGCTAAATTACTATAAAAACGATTGTAAACAGAAGTAACAATGCAGACATTTCCATATTAAGTCTCTCTGACAAATGTTCTCCATCTGTCTTATCTGGGATGTCTGCTGACGCATTTTTGCCAAATACGTCTCAGACAAATCCAACATTGCATGGATTTTGTCTCCTTCATGGGAAAACTACTCTCTTTTCAGCCATGAATTCTGCTGGACTGTGATAATGTAATAATCAGCATGTCACACACTATGAATGTAAAAACACAAAGGGCTTCACGCTTACAATATTTAAACAAAACTTTAGATTGACAAGCCACAATATCCTATTCCTCTCCAATACTTTATACGTGATTTGGACTGCTTCAAGACTGTAACATGGCACTCCAATCCATCTCACCTAAATGTGTGGGAAAGGTTCCCAGATTTGCAGTTTTAAATCCAACCTAGGCTACCTACATTTCCCCAAAACATACACAATTCTCTGCAGTGTCCAGATGAAATGAACACTAGAAGCAATAAAATGCCAACTGTTTTTATTCCTTGTCACACAAATTGATTATTGTGTAGATATTTGTGCTTCTACCTACATTTTCCAAAAACATACACAATTCTCTGCAGTGTCCTGTTGAAATGAACACTAGAAGCAGTAAAATGCCAACTGTTTTTTCCCCCTTGTTGCACAGATTGATTATGGGGTAGATGATGAACTTTTACCATAATGCAGCACATAACCAGCTCCATATGTAAACTTGCTCGGTAGCTCACCTGGTACAGCATTGCACTTGCAGTGTGGAATGCTTGAGTCCTGTGAAACTTGAGTCAGGGTGATAAAAAGGGTCAAAGACTTGAAGAAGCAAGCGAAAATCAGCAAATGTGTTTTTTTTTTTTTTTTAAATGTGATAAGCTTTAGCCTTTTACTGTCACTCTTCAGACATTTCATTTTCCAACTGCTTTGATACGTACAACAACCAGCTTTATAAAACATTGCCAGATTCACATTCATCATCTATTTCAGAAAAAAACTGAATGTTGAACAACTGAATATTTTACGTTGAAAGTCTTGCAAAATGTGCAAGAAGCAACATAATATAATTTTTTAGAAAGGACACCACAGGCATGTATTTCCAATGAGCCTCGGTTGTTTAAATCTAAAAGGTAGGCTCCACTCACTGCACAGCTTTAAATTAAATTTTAGCCTGAATCTGGTGTGCATTTAAATGCAGTACAGTATTTACTTTCCTAATAACAAATTCTAGGTTTTTCCAAAACAAACTTTTTAAGATGCACCAAACGAAAATGTGCTGATATTTCACTTGTAGTCCCTTTCTATCAGTGCTCACCTTACCAATGCACCAGAAGGCCCCTGACCTGTGTCCTGGCCCTGTGGCCCCTCAACCCCTTTGAATAATGGCCAGGGATCCCTGGAGGATGTGAGATCACAGCCTGCAGGATGTTAGTCATTAAAAAAGACCCAGTTCTCCACTCGGGGACCAGGCCTAATTGTTTTTCTCTCACCCAGGTTAAGAAAGGCACAGCTGGTCCATGCAGATACATAATAATTTATGGTTATATGGATGCTGATTGCAGTTTGGAATCTTTATTGCTCTCATTGGTATTTAAAGTTGAGTAAAACTATCTATCTATCTATCTATCTATCTATCTATCAATCAATCTAGTATCCATGTAATTCTATTTTTTATGAAGACAAAATAGTATAGATTGTATTGGTTATCAACCACAACATTTAGATAAAACTTCTAAAAACCATGAAAATAATCTATCAATGGTTTGTTCAAATGTGGTTTGTGCACAATGACATCACTTTAATCTTTGAGATCCACAATGATCCTTTGTACAAATGAGTGAACCTCAACACACAAGAAAGATGACAGTTCTGCCCATTAACGAGGTTTATTTATACATGTGGTTTTTATATGACTATAAAACAGCCAGCAGCCATGCTCATCCCACCCTGATGTGATGAAGTGCTCAACCTCTTCCCATGGTGCCTGTTTCAAAGCCACACTGTCTGTGTTCTGAAACTTTATATAGGCTATATAGTCTCCAATAGACTCCTAAATGCTGCTTATAAACCACTGAGTGACATCTATACTTGAAATTACAAGATATTGATCACTTTTAATGTTTTTTAAATAGTGTGCTGAGTTGTGAAGAACTAGAAACAATGTTGACAAATGAAGCACACATTGGCATACTCCTCTGGAAGAAAAAGCAAGAGAATGTTGTCAAGCTTTGCAAAAAAAAAACAAAAAAAAAAAAAT
>NW_015626033.1:1240884-1243362 GCF_001515625.1 Sinocyclocheilus rhinocerous | reverse complement strand
TGTATTTTCGTAATTTAAAAAAAAGATCAAGCTTTGCAAAAAAAAAACAAAAAAAAAAACATTGCATTAACCGTTCAGTGATGACCCTCAGGATCTGGTTCACTGACTGACAAGACGCAAAGCAGTAGTGGTGTTAAAAGCTTGTCTCGTTCTCTGAGCTGTAAAATGATCAGATTCCGACAGATCCACTCGGAGTCAAAAACAGGAGAATGTTAACATCTCTCAGTCTCTTAGCATTCCTTTCCTCTTTAAATGTGGTTTAATGGCTGACCCCGCTGACTGCTCCGGCTGCCAGAGTTTACGGAGGAAATTGAAGCCTCGCTGTGGTTCACAAACAGAGGCTTCTCTCTGTGACGCCAACAGTTAGGGATCTCCTTTTTCAAACCGTGGTGGAGTCCAAACACCTCTCCAATTGCCTGGTAAATTCACTCAGCCAGCCAATACTGCAAACCACAACATCTTGGAAATGTTGAACATTCATTTTGGATGTTCATCATTGTGTCTGTTAAGTCGAATGATTTTCACATTATTGATCAATCGTCATCTTCTCTTGCCAGCAGTTTAAATATACATTTTAAAAAACGTCTGGCAGGTGACTAAAGAAAAGTTGCATATTTAGTGATTTTCTGTGCAATAATATGCTGAAAATCAGAATATATAGCATAGATGCATACCTCTTTACCAAGTCAGAGACATTTAATTCATTTAACTTGAAGATTATTGTTGAGACATCAAGCATATTAAATAACTTATTAAAGAACACACAAACAAAAAGAAAACAAAAGCACATGCATTTTACATGCACAAAATCTTAATCTGTTTTTTGTTTTGTTTTACAGTAAATATATAAGCATTCTTAAACATTATTAATTAATAAATATTTTGAATGTTAAAAATGTTTATATATTCTTAACTATATATAATAACAAATTGACAAACAAACAGTTCTTTTGCAGTTTTTTTTTCTTTGAGTGAAAGAGAACACACATGAACAACAGTTGTTTCTGGAGAGGTAAAATGTTCCTCCATAATTTTACCACACTTAAATGTACATTGGTTTTCATTTACATTACCTACTTGTACAAACACTCATAACATATTCCATCATACTCTTGCCAGCTGCACAAACATGAATTGGTGGACCTTAAGGGAATATGAATTTCATTTCATGCAGAGTCATAGCATCAGCAACGGGTCAGAGGTCTTAACCTAGCCAAACGACCGCTTTCAAGTCTCTAAACGGCAAGAAGGGCTTTCTCAACTACTTCTGGTAAATTTTGGTTCTCGGATAAAATGCATGGAAAAGGAATGTTTTTCTTGGATTTGAATAAGTAAATTGTAAATCACTCAAAGAGTTACACTACAGTTGTTTTTAGTTTAAGTGATAACAGTAAAGTTTATTCAGTGCGTTGTCTCAGCGGTTGTTTATATAACTGTTTGTGAAACCATAACTCTCGCCAGCATCAACAGAGAATTAAACCACTACATGAATTGCTCATAAAACTGAGTTACTTATGGAGCTCACTTTAGTATAGCATCTTTAATCACAATTGACAATATGACAGGTTTTAAAAATGTGTGAGACACAGAAAACTGTATGATAAAATCTAAAGGTTAAAACCACACATGAAACATCAGCCAAGGCATTTGTTTTCTCTGTATTTTACATTAGCATGCAAAAAGTGTGCTATATTAAGAATCCAGTATTCACTTGCACAGTCAATTCAGACACTGAACTCGCTTAAGGTCTCCCATGATGAAAACAACCTCTTTCCTGTACTGGTTTAACAATCTCTGCTATCAGCGCTCATCTCCTTAAAGCCTTGTCATCAATAGCTGTGTTTATGAAGGCGTACGAAAGACCGCTCTTTTACCAAAGCACGTGTCTGTTGCCTGTCACCAGGTGGCAAGCTTATCTGAGATACATCTGGAGATAGAGCTCAGGCTATCACTGTGCCCTGAGCACATGTCATTCTGCAGCCTCTGGCACACAGCTTGGTCGTGAGCGCGAGAAAATGACTGTTGGGTTGGTGAGCTTTCACAGGCCTGAACAGCAGGGAGGCACGCAGACACACGACCACTCAGCTGCTGCTCATAAAGGCCTAAATAACATGTGCTGTTAAAATTACACTCATAATAAAAGATCATTATGAATGCAAAAAAGGGGTTCCAAAACCATGCCAGCTCTTAAATGGTAAACAACAATCTGACTCGTGAAAACTGTGATACGTCAATGACTTTGTTGGAAAATGTAAAATATGTTGAAATTAAATATATACACTTAAATGTAGTTTACAATAAAAACAAGACAAGAAACAAGAAAAAGTCTTATCTTACATCGTTGTATAAATATGTGTAGATTTATCTTGTTTTAATCATGTTGTAAATACAATTTTATATTTAAGACAAATATACAAATCCAAAACTCTTTGGATTTTTTCAGAGAATAACGGTTAATAATAATAATGATAATAATAA
>NW_015626033.1:1202273-1236386 GCF_001515625.1 Sinocyclocheilus rhinocerous | reverse complement strand
ATCAATTGAATGGGTGACCTATCCTCATTAATCATGCAAACATTTGCCCCCCCTGAGAGAATTGGCAGGAGCCGCCACAGTATATATATATAACACTCACACTCAGGGTGTTCGGTGTCTCCTTAGACAATGGAAATCAAGAGATGACAAAATCATTGTTTTTTTTTGTTATTTTTTTCTTCAATTTGTCAAATAAAGTATAGAGAGAGAGAGAGAGAGAGAGAGAGAGAGAGAGAGAGACCTATATTAGATATTTAAACCACTCTTTCTCTAAGCAAATATTTTTTATATGAGTCTCAGATTAGGCTGCTCAATATAAAGCACTTTCATTATCATTGGTGTTTAAATTACAGATTACTGGCCAGGAAAAATGTACAGGCTAGACTTTTTACCATTTTACCATCTGTCCTGCTGGATCTCAGAAATTGGATTCATAATCTACCTCACATAAAAACAGATTACTCAAACTGAGCTTTGCATAACAAAAAAAGGAAGTATTTCTAATTTAGAGCTGGACCTTCGTTTCATTCATGCGCATTGTGCCTTTGAATACTGCGTATTAGAGTATTTTCCTATGCAAACACATTTATGCATGATGTTTATTATGTGTTAATGGGATTCAAGTCAGCACAGCTTAAAACCAGGCCTGCTTTTCAAAGGCAGACCTGCAACTGAAAACAGCAGATTATTTCAGAAGTACTTGACCATTATAATGTGCGTCAATAGAAATGAATCAGAGGTAAATTGAATCTAAAGATCTGTGTGAAATAAAAGCAGGGGGGTGAAAGAAATGCCAAAAGGAAGAAAAGGAGACGGCTTATTTTACATTCACCCGAAGCGCCCCAAAAACGCACATCCAGCCTACTGCTACAATGGACGCTTTTGTGACACAAGTCAGGGGTTAACAGAATTCTGTCAGCATCCGGAGACGACCCCTCTCGATGCAGTGGAGTGCTTTCCCTGCATTTCACTCCGGTGTTCTTTATTCAAACCTAACAAGCAGGGCTCTTTTTGTGTGCGGCAGGCCAACACCAACACTCTTTTCAACAAATCCTCGCTAGACAGACACATTTCGCCTGCTTTCTAAGGAATTAAAGAGCTAAAAAGACATCATTCTAATTCAAACCCTTTAATATAACAAAATCATTTGCAAAAAGAGGATTTTGGAAAATCTCACTGACTTTGCACCAACTTTTTGTTGGGTTTGTACACCATGAAAATCCATACTGTGTTTTGTACAAATCAAAATTTGTGTGATTGTTATTACACAGCACTTTTCAGCATATGTTAGCCTTTTCAACATAAAACATATGTAATGAATGGTAGGCGTAAGTTAGGGTTTTTGCTGAGGCCAGTGGTCTTTCTCATTGAAAAGGAAGACCTTTGTCAACACCCTCTGCTTGCCAACTGGCACTATAATCCTTTAAAGACATGGGAACATGATGGGATTTTTAAGTTGCTTCTAAAGCAAGAGGGGCACTGATTGCAATGGAACGCTAAGCTCTTTGTAGACGGTTTTGCTCTGCATGCTTCATTGGTGGCAGGAACCGTTGAAAGCTCTCTTCATTGATTGAGGATTTTTGTCATTGTGAACATGTGCAATATTTTAGTATTTATTTGCTTGTTATTTGCTTGGCCTGTTGCACATTGCATATGACATTTCAAATTTTTTTTTATAAAATAACATCAAATTAAATTACGTTTTAAAAATAAAATAAATATAAAATACAAATAAATTTAGAAATAAATATATGAATATATAAAATATGTGAATAATAAAAATATGTACAATATATGGATATAATAAATAAATCTCTAAATATATCAAATATATGAATAAATTCATAAAACGGTTAGTTCCATTCCTGTGGAATTATATATAATTTGATGTAATTAAAGAATAAACAAATAAAAGCTAAATCCAATCAACATATATTAAGACTTTTTATCGTAAGACGGTTGAAATATTCCATGTATGTGTCATAGCTAGTTAGACTTAGTGTGTGGTGAAGTTTCCTCTGCTTCATGGTCCTGTTTGTGTAGCCTGTGGTGGGTTTACGACCTTTGGACCGGAAAGGTTGCCGAGTCCGGTCCATGTGGCCGTGTAATGATGGGGTAACTTAGAAAGTTCACTTATTTATGGCTCCCTCCCTTCTTCCCTATGATGGCCACATCAAAGAGCACCTGCAGGGAGGCAAATTGGTGTTAAGTGGAGGACCTCCTGTGGATGCCTGCCCTCTCCATCATGATAAAAACACGGAGAAATCTGGATAGGATTTTATGGAGACCTGCCACACAGGAGCAGGAAAGTCTCAGCTCATGCCAGAACACTGATTCACCCCGAGCTGCACACACAGCTGGACACCCTACAGATACGCCTGCAGGAATGGCCCTTGCTGGTGCCCTAAACTCTTCATTAGAAGAATTAAAGGCCTTTCCCTCCTCCAAACCCTGAATACATCCAATCAAATGATCTAGAGAGCAGATAAAGTTCCAGTGTTGAGGAGTTCAAGCTAGAGCACAATGTGGCCATTAAATGGAACATTGAGCAATGAATGAATGTTTTGTTACTTTAATGTATAAGGATATATATAAATATATAAAATATTTAAAGATTATTATTATTTTTAAAATATAATTTTATTATTTTTCTTAAATATAATATATATATTATATATTATAAAAATAAAGTATAAATAAATATAGAATAATTTATTATGTTTTATAAAATGTATTATAAAGTTACAAATATATTTTTATGTAACTGTATAAATTAAATTATTAAAATGCATAAATAATGTATAAATTAAAGCTTTTTATTATATATTTATTTCTTTGGTTATGTACTTATGCTCTACACGGTTATAATAATAAAGTTGTAATCACACACACACACACAAAATTTAATTTTAAAATTTTTATTATTATTTAATTTTTAAATAAATTCTATAGCTATATTATATAACAAATAAAATCTAAAAAATATAGACTATTATAATGTTTAATAAAATGTATAGTAAAATTAAAAATATATTTTTATGTAACTGTTTAAATTAAATTATTAAAATGCATAAATAGTGTATAAATTAAAATAATTAACTATTTCTTTGGTTATGTCCTTACGCTCTGAAAAAGAGTAATAAAATAGTAATCTAATCTAACCTTACTTATGTGTTATTAAGAGCAAAAAAAATTATTAATGAGGCTCTAATTGAATTTTTGCTTGTATGAGTGATCTGTTACCTTGATTGTTTTCAAAAGCAGACCGTTTTACAGGAAACCCAATTTTACTTGGTAATTTTGGATACTAAAATACCATTCCAGAGTATATCTAGCAAGTAAATCCAGAAATTCATGCTTTAATTTAGCACAGCAAAATTGGTGATCTGCTGATAAAGTACAATAACACAAGTGCCTGAAACCTGAGCGTGTTCACGTCAGCGAGATAATTACACACTTTTACTGCCTCTCTCGAGGCTGAGAATATATGCTGGGTGGCTGATAGTCCCTCACGCGTCTTTTCAAGCCACCCAGAATAAAAACTCTTCAAAGAAAGAAGAAAAGAAATGACTGTGGAGTTAACTGAGAACAGAGCGCGGCCGGAGCGGCTAATCAAGCACAGCTCTGGCAACAACCTTCGCTCAGCTGAGTCCAAAACATTCTCTGCCCCTCTTTCTCTCTCTCTTTTACTCTTTTCATTGACTCAACCAGAGTTCGGCCCGTCATAAAGCTGGCCAGGCATCTGCTGAGTATCGTAACCAGAGAAAATGTGCAGACTGTGGAGAAACAAGCAGAGAAACAACCCCAAGCTTATTATATGTATTATTGCCATAAAAAACAAGCAGTGCTCCTGTATGAGGCACCTGTGTCCTGTACGAGAACCACAAAAACCTGAGGGGGACATTTGCTCACAATCACTCCGATTATGTAAACACCAGTCACCAAAAGTCACATGGCAAAGGCCAATGAATCATAACAGCCATTAAGAAACAAAGGCCATTAAGGCAACAAAGGTCAAGCAACTGAAAACTGAAGTCACATACTTTAATTTAACATCTGGTGTCTGTCAAAATGTTCACTAGAGAATATTTCACCCTTTACATAATTAATCAACTTAGACTTCAGCAGGGCTTAGTTTACTTAGCGAGAATCATAAATGTTTTGTTTTTCATCGTCATTTTTTGCCTCTAATGATGATTTTTTTTTATTTTTTATGTTTGCTGTTGTCTACACATTGAGGTCATTCCTGCACAATGAGCTTCCTGCTCGCCGTGACTGACAGCTAATGCCTGGACGCTGGACCATCTGCAATCCTTCTTAAATGTGTCTTCTCTGTTTGAATCTTTGAAATCAAGACAAAAATGTTGTAAAGTGTGAACAGATGTAGATTTATGGTGCAGACGGGGCTTGTAAATAAAGTTTAAGTGCCAGCTCTGAGAAAGAAAAGTTTGATGGACAGCAGCATGTCTTTAGTGATGGCCACTGCGGTGTGCTCTATACGAGAGTTTTTACCTCTTCACTTCTACTGACTTTGCGCTGACACATGCTGATCCCATTCACAGAGTAAACAAGAACTCTCTGTGGCATTAGTCATGGTCTTTTACCAACAGATGACTGAATTCATTAAAGTTTCTCGCCTGAGGAGCTGTAGGATTGCATCTTTGCTTGTTTGAACTATTTCAATTACTATTACAGTTTGAATTACATATTTCAATACTTGGGGAGAAAAGACATCAAAGGAAGATAATTGGGTTGTAGATGAGTAAATATTTGAATATATATTACAAAAAGTGTCCTTAGCAGTCAATATTTTGTTTTATTTTATTTTCATACAGTTCACAGCAAGCCATTTTGCAGCTGAGTTTGTCAGTGTGTTCAGTGTAGACTAAAAGGGATGAAGACTCAATTATTCATTTTGCGGAACACAAAAGAAATCTGTAGAATGTCTTCAAAATTTTGAAGAACGTTTCAACTGTTTTTGTGGTAACACTTTAGTTTGGGGACCAGTTCTCACTCTTAACTAGATGCTTAACTAACTATTAATAAGCAGCAAATTTATAGGCAAAAGTCGTAGTTAATAGTTTGTTAATAGTGAGAATTGTTCCCCAAACTAAAGTGTGACCATTTTTGTCCATACAATAAAAATTCAATGCATCCAAAACAACAATGGATACCACTGATGTTTACTACATGGGCAAAATAATAATAATAACATTAAAAAAATGAAAAGAAAAAAATAAATAATAAAAACATTTTTATCATTATACTTATTCAAAATTGTTGTGTGAAAAAAGTTATACATGAGGATGAGTAAATGATAACAAGATGATGTAAAAAAATATCCTGTTTAGACCGAATTATGGAAAAGCATTTTTCCTTTTTTTTTTTTAAATAAAAACATAACCAATAGAAATGTAAATAATTAATATTTAAATAATAAACTAAATAAATGTTAAATTAATAGTCCTAACTGTTACAAAGAAAATAATATATTAAGCTATTTTTCTTGTGAGGTTAATTAATTGAATCTAAAATGAAGTACTTAAAATGTACTTTTAAAATAACTACAAGGCATGACAAAATTAAGATATAAACATTAACATTGTGATTTTCTTTAAAGCTGCTTTGAAACAATGTGTATTGTAAATTGAAACTGAGTTGAATTGACTATTGTTAGTATAAGAAAAACCAGAAAAACAATACATTGAAATATAAATAAACTAAATACTTAGACCATAAAATATACATTTTTATTCATAAATTGTGCCAGATGAGGAAGTTCACTTACAGATTGATAGATATCAAAATCTCTCATAGGAAATCATCCCTAAAACCAAGCCAGAGAGCTTAGAAGGAAGCTGTAAGGGATCGCAAAGCAAACATTTACATTTATTCATTTAGCGGACGCTTTTGTTTAATCCAAAGAAACTTACAAATGAGGAATGCTACAAACACATAGTATGGATCCTCTTAGAGAGCAGCCACTCCATAAAGACATTTGCGTCATTTTCCAACTCTTTGTGGCTCACGGATCCATGAAGAAAGACACTTAAGGGCTAGCTGTCTGCAATGCATGTCTGGGTCACACTTCACCTAGACTCGCTCCGCTGCCTCTGTAGTACCACTGCCTCAATCTAACAGTCAGCAGCTTTTTAAGAAGTCACAGACTGATCCGTGATCCCGAAACATCCTTACAAGTAACTGCTGTGACCTTCTTTCAAACAAATAAAAGAGCCGTCTAGTCGTAACCTTTTTTCCTGCTCTTAGAAGTCAGGGGATTTTAAGCAAGAAATGTTCTTGTTCACTCCGCTGCCTGAGGCACATGTTGGGCTTTGTGGTTTTAAGTTTCAGTGACAAAATAAACTTGTCTGCACTGTCTGAGCACGCTTAATATTTATGAATGAGCAAGACTGTAGTTTGTGTTCTTTGCTGTGACTGTTGTTTCTCGCTTTCAGTCGTGCAACATTATTTGTAAAAAAATAATATTTAAACTTTCAGTTTGAGTTCTGACTCATTGCAAATAACTTATCAATAACATGCTTGGAGCGATCAAGATACGTTTCAACATTTTTATTGCTTTTCTGGCAAACACACAAGCTTTGTGTTGTAATCCATGATGTCCTTTCATTTTGACTGCTATCAGGCCATGGCTCTGTCCTGCTCTTAACCCCTGTAAGCAACCCTGTGCATTCCACTGTTTGATTTAGAGGAAATTAGGAATCTGGTCTCATATAACAGGATGCATCGCTTCATGATGGCAGCAGACAGGCTTTCAGTGCAATAGGGCAATCAGTGTCCTCTTCTGCAGGCAAGTCCTCTGGGTTCGGTGTTGTTGATTGATGTGTGCAAAAGATCCCTCTGCTCTGATCTACTCCCACAAAATGCTCTCACACCCCACTGCTTGTCCATAACCTGCTGACTATCTCTGTCATCACTCTGACAAAATCCAGCTTTAACACAATGTAAAACTGGAATACTGCATAAACAAATAAATTCTAATGACGCAATCTTTTAATGACAACCAATTTGCGAAACATTCTCTTCCTTATTTGATGCTATTGCAGTCCTGTTTATTCATAAACACTTTATTAAGGCTGTTTATTTAGAAGTCTGTAGTGTCTTAAAAATAATTGTGAGTAGTTATGGCGATCATACGAAAGATTACATCAGTGCCTGCTTTAGCTTCTTTGTAGGCCAGGTGGCAGGTTCTCAGACAGCGCTGAAGCGTCCTGCCAAAATTCAGGCTTTTACGGGAATTCTAATTCTACACCAGCCCTCAGTGTTGGGCAACCACTTATAAAAAGACAAAAAAAAGAGACAAAACGAACAACAAATAAAGACTCGCGGACATAGGAATGAAGGCAGGATGAAAGCAGTATTCTGAAGTCCCACAAAATTCCTGAACAACATGAAGAATATACAAATAAATATCATATACTGTATTAATATATAGCCTATATTTTTTTATATCAAACACTACTGTTCAAAATTTTAGGGCCAGTAAGACTTTTTTTTATTTAGCAAGGATGCATTGAAAGCAGTATTCTGAAGTCCCACAAAATTCCTGAACAACATGAAGAATATACAAATAAATATCATATACTGTATTAATATATAGCCTATATTTTTTTTTATATCAAACACTACTGTTCAAAATTTTAGGGCCAGTAAGACTTTTTTTTATTTAGCAAGGATGCAATCAATTGATCAAAAGTAACAGTAAAGACTGTTACATTGCTTGTAAAAATAAATTATATTTCAAATAACTGCTGTTTTAACTTTCTATTCATTATAGAATCCTGAGAAATGTTCATGCACCAGATTAGCATATTATCTGATATTTGATATTATTAGATTTAAATTGTAAATAATATTTCAAAAATAATCAAACAAATGTAGCAAGAGACCTCTTTCACCGTGCATACCAACCCCAAACTTTTGAACAGTTATTGTATATATAAGGAACTGGTGATAAATAGATGGCCAATAACTGATTCTATACTAGTATATTACTAGATTCTATACTATTTTAGAATAAAACCAATAAGTTTAGTCAATTCAATGCTACAAGTGAATATAGACATCACAAATTTATAACACAGTTATAATTAAAAAAAAGTATAAAAAATATTTTAGAATGTAATTAGAATTTAGATGATGTTAGAACTTAGAATAAATTTAAATGTAATACACACCAATTACTGATTTGGTACAGTATTGTGAATCCTTAACATATGAATTAAATAATTAAAAAGTCCTAAAAGGTATTTACTGTAAATGCTTCTGACTTCTGAGAGCTCTTTTTCTTTTGAAACTCCACCAATCAGAATTCAGGTTCTCCAGATCTTCCCATGGGTTACTGATGTTGAGAACTATTGGACCACTGCATTGTCTTCACTATCAAGTGAAGAATTTATGCTTTCTGTGTGTCAGCAGTGAAAGGCTGTCACTATTTTTCGTATGGTTCTGCTCCATCTGTTGATTGGCCCAAAGCAGGAAAAAGTTTGAGACACAACAGAAGAGGTAAAGGAGCAGGCACAAAGGCACAGCCGGTTGGTCCCTTGCCACTTCAGACCCACAATGAACCAGCAGAAGTGCCCCCCGCTGGGCTCGATACCTCAATGGCTCCCTCACCCCAGGATGAGTCGTGCATTTGAGCCCTAATCTGGGACTTTAAAGCTGTGCTCTCATAATGTGTTCAGCCAATTCATTTTCTCCTAGGACACATTGGTATGTTGTCTCGCATGCTTCTTAAGATGTTGAAAAAAAAAATGAAAAAAAAAAACTGGAAATGTGTATACATCTACAGCTCTATGGGGGGTGTAAACAGTGTTTGAAAAGATGATGAGGTGTACATTTTTGTTTAAAGATCACTTTTTTTTAAATTTAGCACTGCCCTTCAGAAGATATTTACATGTTTACCAGAAGACAAAATAAGTGCAATCATCCAGTTCAAAAAGTCTACACCCCCGGCTCTTAACACCATTTTGCCATCTTGAGCATCAGTGAATGTGTTCACCTTTTGTAATACTAGTGTTTAAGTTCTTCAGTTGCCCTCAGTGTGAAATGGGATCTCAAAATCAAATAGTCACTGTTGAAAAGAGCTCAAATATGCAGAAGATGCTTGAAAAAACCAAAGGCTGTGCAGGTTACATATGGATATGTAAATATCTGTTATGTGAAACTACATATTCTGGAAAGTACTAAATAAATATTAACATGTAATTTTTATGGCCTCTCTTATTTTGTTAAAGTTTATGACCTTCTCTTATTCTCTTAAAATTAATTTAGCATATTCTGCAATAAGTACTGTATGTAAACTTATGAGCAGAACTGTTATTATGAAAATTACTAATTTATAGCGTATCTAATTAAAAAACAACAACAGCAACAACACCAATATCACAGTAGGAAGCTGAAGGAATCATAAACTATGAAAGTTTTAGGGGGGGAAATTATAAAAGTTGTTTACAAGTACAAAAAATTGTAGGTATTACCATTTATTGAAATATTGGCCAACCAGAATTAAACTAAGAAGGATTCTGCAAAGATACTTAATCTGGTCTACCAAAGAAATGTGAGAATGTTATGGCACTTTGGTCTGTTTGATGTGCAGTGGTGTCTGACTTTGTCCGATTGTATCGTATTGAAGATTTATGATTCAGCCAAGCATCTGAGTGTGGTTGAACAGTTGTGAACGATTATGGTGAACAGTAAATCTCAGTGCCGCGCACATGCTTCAGGGGAATGGAGCAGGTTTGTCATGTTTTTTAGCAAAGTGTAGCAAATGCATTGCACAGAGAGGGTAAACTGAGATCAGCCAACACAGACCAACACATAGGCTAGTCAGCTCAACAGATGAAACGGTCGCCACCACACCAAATCTAGCATGCCGATTCAAATCAACAGCAGAGTTCCTTAATAAATATACTTGTGACATTGGCTAAATATACCTGTGATTGGTGTTTGGGGTTTATGTCACGCCCTTTAAACTCTAGTGTTCTTAGATAACTAATAGCTTCTCTAAACCTTACTTACTCTCTTGAATTGTGCAATACGTTTACATAATAAATTTGGCAATGCATCAGCACCTTCTGGATGAATCCCCACTTACAGATTGATTAGCTTTCTTGCTTAAACCACAAGCTTGTTAAAGCAAAGACAGAATGTTAACAATGGAGATCACATCATTGAGCCAAAATGCTTTACGTAAGCTTAAATTATTCCATTGATATTTGGAGATTCAAATAAATCCAGTGGTTCCAAGGGAGATAAATTGTTGTTTCAAACATGTTTCATTATATAAAATTATTGATGTGGCACCGTATCCTGTCGACTTTTTACATTGGCCTCAAATTCAACGTTTGTTTCTACGCTATAAAATCCTATAGTGGCATTAATCATTGATCTGACACCAATACACAGGAACCTCTTTTACAAGAACAATTCACGCAAAAATAAATATTCTGCTATAATTTACTCACCTTCATGTCATTCCAAACCCATATGATTTTTTATCTTCCATGGAACATGAAAGGTCACTTTTTTAAAGAATATCCCCGCAATTCAGTATAATGAAAGTGAATGAAGACTGAGCTTTCAACCTCCAAAATGAAAAAAGCCACTTAAAACCCTTATAGATTTAATTGATATGAAACACACTACTGTTCAAAAATTTGAAGTTGGTAAGATTTTTTAATGACTACTTTTATTAAGCAAGGATGCATTAAATTGATCAAAAGTTACAATAAAGAATCTTATCCTGTTACAAACCAAAACATTTTTTCAAATAAATGCTGTTCTAATTAACTTTTTAAAGAATCCTGAACTCTTCAAAGAATACTGGAAAAAAAAGTATAATCAATGGTTTCCATGATAATAAATAAGAAACGGTTCTTGAGCACCAAATCAGCATATTAGAATGATTTTTGAAGAATTCAACTTTGCATCACAGGAATAAATGCTATATTTAAGCCATCTGAAGCCATTCAGAAAGAAGCATTATTCAAAAACCTTTTTCTGTTCAAAAATCTGGAAAACATGAGAGTGAGTAAATTATGACATTTTATTTTTTTTTGGTGAACTATCTCTTTAAGCATAAACCTAATCAGACAAGGCCCAGTTCAATTGCAGGACTGTGACATGGGAGGAAAATGGACTGTGAAATGTGACAAATACTGCAATTTACTGAAAACTTATTTTTAACAAAGAAAAAAAAAGAACCACATTTTTCAGCGACACGTCAGATTTCTTAAAAGTGTGGTAAGCATACAGGCTACATTATTTTACTTCTTGGAGCAACAAAGACCTTTTCGCAAGGGATGATACCAAAGAAATTTTGTCAGTGAATCACAGACCGCAGCCAAGAAACAATATCTCTAACCATCAATGATGAGAAAACAGAGGAAAAAGCCCATCGCACACCCCAAGCTTTAAAATAATCTGCTCTTCTGCCATTATTTTGTGACTGTGTATGACATAGTTGTCCTTTCAAAGCTCCATAGTCATTTTTGCGGCAGCGGTTAAACATAAAACGCTACATGCAGATTCTAGACGGTACGTTGTGTCCTGTGGGACAGTGTTTCCCGCTCTACCCCCTTGCTAGATGCAGATGTTGCCTAGATTACATTCTGATTACATCTATTGAACAGAAGATGTGGCATGGGGTTTAATTGCAATCTCTGCAATTAAACAGCATTCAGGTGGACACGTTCAAGTATGACTAAAGAGTGGGATAAATTTCATTTGTTGTTCTAATCATCTTTGATTTAATCCTGTTAGCAGAGTCTCTTGCATGCTAACATCATGGGACAATTTTGATTACCACATTGTTTCAACTCATTCTTCGTTTTCTTAAAAAAAATAAAGACAACACAAGAATCAAGAGTAGAAGAGAACGTGGCCAACTTTTAGGGGATTTAAAAGCAGAAATGTGAAGTTTATACTTTTATAAAAAAACATTTACAATACTGGTGTAAAAACTTGTGTTACTTGAGCTGTAAAGCTGTTTAAATAATCACACAAGTCATTTTAAGGTTTATGGCGATTTGTTTGTCATGACCACAAAGCTGTAAAATGGAAAACTTTACAAGAAAAAGGTGAGTTAGTGATTTTTTATACTAAAATCGTCATCATGTGGCTGTACAGTTTACAGATTGGCCCCATATTTATAAAGAAAATGAGGGTCAAGAAGAAATCAAATTTTGTGGTAATCAGCATTATGACACAAATGCTGTCAATTGAGCTTAACTTGTACCAAGCCCAGAATATTTCTTTAAGTGATCCCTGCTGGAAGGTTGTCTGTACAAACACTGGCTGTGAGATAAGTAAATATGTGTGAAACATCTGCTCTCACTCCGTTTGCTCTCATTCCCCTCGATCAGCTGATCTTATTCCTCCCAACTCATCTTCATCAACTGTAGTTGCCATAGAGCCAATGACAAAGACACGTAATGTGATTTCCCCTCTCTCAGCACAAAGAGCAATAGCAGATGTTGTGCACACAGTCCCACACAAAGCTTTAACAGCTATTCAAAGCCGTGAGACGGTGAAAAACATAACAGGACCGATCTAATCCAATAAAAATGACAGAAACGAGAAAAGGGGACAGATTAAGCAAGAATAAGAATTGTATTCATGAAACTGCTCTTATGCGATTCCTGTTGCAGGCTGTTTAACTATCAGCCATCAGCGTTTCGAGTCGTCTAGTCCCACTCAGAGGTGCATATCTGCAGCCAACCCCCTCATTTCCATCTCAGTCTGACAGTAAGAGATCTGTGCGAGGTGTACAGGACAAACAGCGCAGAGGCTTCCTGCCGAGAATCCATTCACGAGACTGCCCTGTGACTCATTACCAACATAAAGGAAGAAAATCATGGGGCACATTTACAATCCGTCTCCCATAGAGGGAAGACCGGGGTTAGTTGTCACATGGAGATGCTGTATCTTAGTAACTATAAAGTTTTGAATAAAGAGTCCAAATTATTTTTCTAATAGTTGTCTTGTCATGGTTCTAATAGTTTTTCTAATAGTTCTCTTGTCTTTGTTTTAAACACTTAAACAATTCCAATGTCATCATATTTTAGCTAAATAAAAAAACAGATTTTAGCTGAATAAAAAAAAGAAGTGAACACAAAACAACAACTCAGAAGTCAATCATACAATGAGATTTTAACCAAAAGGTTGAACAGTGTTCTCAGAATAAGGATATTTTTCATAAATGTCAGGTTGAACAGCTTACATTTTTATTGGGTCAAGTACTCACATGTGATTTATATGTTGCAATTTTATTCAAAATTTTATCTTTTTTCAATTTTTTCCCCCCAAAAAATTTTATTAACATATTTTTCAGAATTGTTTAGAATTTAAATTTAACTTTTTTTTACAATTAAAATAAATATAACACTAAAGGCTATTAAATAGTCTGTGACAACTTACCCTATCTAGTGTAACAACATGCCATGCTTGTGTTAAATGAACCTTGTTCCTGTACAATAACGGTGGAAATGTTCAATATATTTTGGCAGCTAACAATTTAATGGATGCACCTACACCAAAACTACCTTTCAAATATATAAGAAATATTTATATAAAGTAAAAAGTGTGACAGCTAGCCCCTGTATCTGCTATTACAGATTCTATAATGGAACTATTTTTTATTTAATATCAAAATTTCTATCATGGTCTTAAAATCATTGTGCTGTTTTAGGAGTTTTGACAGATTTATTATTTTTTTTGGCCAGACTGATGGAACAAAACAATATTATGAGCCGTAAAGAAACGCATTAAAAACAAAACGTCTTTTAGCCAAAACAATACTTTGAAGCTGAATTACAACTACAAAACTCCAGCTGTTAGCAACTTAGATTGGGTCAATTGTTTCAATACAAACAAATTTTGTTAAACACAACATTGACATAGATATGGTGGCCCTGGTGGCTGGTATGTCTGGGAGGGACTCCATCACTCTGCAGGCATATGGGAGCCATGGAGTCTGCAGCGCTGGATTTAAACCCTAGAAGGCTCTTCTCGTGTCAATGACAACACTTCTGGTTTCCCCTGTTGGCTGCATGTTTACTTAACTCAGGGTGCTCCACAGCAAGAGCTCCAACGCTCCATGTGGGGGGCGACTAGGACGGGGCAAGATCTGAGGATGACCTGACACCTCTTGTAAATGGAACTTCCCTCATTACAGTCAGATGATAATCAAAAGGGTTAATGAGCTTTAATCCAAAATTACTTAATGAATATTCCTATTCCATGGCTTTGAAATGCTCTATTGTGAGTAATGAGGTTCTAATAGTTTAAGATGATTTTTAACATTTTTTTTAACAAATGAAATCTTGAAGATACAATGCTTGTTAATAGCACGTTCAGAAAAAGAAGAGATCATTCTGGTGACCCACTTCAGTACAATCATTTCATTCCTCACAAGCTCTGCACCGTAAAAAAGTTATATTGTTTCCATGCAAACTAAACCAGAATATTACCATCGCAAAGCAAATCCATCTGCTATTATTCAAAAACACACGGTTGGTCTATAAACCATAGAACTAAACACACCAATGCTTTAAACAATTCTGATGGCTTTCTTAAAATATGTATAAACGTATAAATATGTTTAGATATGTAGAAAATGTATTATTTATGAGTGGACTACACTGTAAAAAAATATTTTTTGACTTTAGATTACTGGAGTACATTTTACAAGAAAAATACAAAACATTTTATTTAGTATACTTGCAATTAATTTGTAATTTAAAAAATAAAAATAAATAAATAAATACATTTACTAGTATTTTCTGAGTTAAAATTTTTGTGCACCTTTTTTGCAGTGTAGTTAATTAAAAAAAATCTACACTACAATATATACATCCTTATCAAACTGATTATAACCATTAAAATTTTATACTGGATGTTATGGTCCAAATGGTTTACAAGACAATTTGGATTGATTTACATGCGCTAAAAGCATACAAATAACCTACAGGTGGGCAAAAAGTGGAATATGTTGTTAAAACAAGAGACTAGGAAAACAAAGCAGGCTATATCAGATGCTGCCTGAGCATTTAGAAAGTGATTTAAATATAGGGCTCCTGTTCTGATGAGGCTTTAGAATTAAAGTGAAAACTATAGAACTTTCTGCTTCCATCTCTCGTTATCCGTTGGCTGGGAATGTGGGAATGTGCCTGCAGAATCTCAGGGTGGGTGTGAACTCTCCCACCAGTGGCACCTTGTAAAATGACATCTGCATTCACCTCCGGGCTTTTGAAGAGAGGAAAGCTCAGCACTCAAAGACTTTAAAGGCATTAAAAAGTTAGTTTAAACACAGTAACTAAAACGTAGAATGACAGCAAGAAAATAGAGACAAACATTTAAAAGCTTCAAAATAACATCTAACATTGTTTATTCCGCATTTTAAAAAATGAGATATACAAGCTAAAAGTTCTTACGTTTGAACCAAAAAGGCCAAAACAAAAGTCAGTCTGACATAAAATCTGGATTGCCCCATCATTTACTAATGTGTCAGTGTAACTGAGTGTGAGCGTGATTAAATGCGTGCCAACACTTGTACCCCTCACTGCACTGGCACACATGGGCCACTGAGCAGCAGGTTTGACCCGGTGAGCTGGGTCTGTTTAGAGTCCTGTTACACGAGAACTCACCCCTCTCCTCTGGAGCTTCGTTACAGGACAAAAGTCTAGCGCAGCATAGCTATATCCTTGGAAACTGAGAACACATCTGTGTCCTGTTATACAAACTAATACACCCCCCTCCCCTTCAACATCACCCTACTCTGATTTAACTGGAAGGCTTGGTGGAAAGTTCTGGCCCAATATAAAACTAATTGTTCGCTCTCCCTTTTTTACTTTCTCTCGGTTTCCTTTTAGGAGCAAGATGAAACAATAACACAGATTTATTGATTTATTTATTTAAATTACGTTTTGCATGACTATTTGTTTATTTTGCTAATTCAAGGGATGCAATTTATTCATTTCCAAAACAGTCATTATGAACATAAGCTGTGAATCAGAACTCACGTAAACTGGACTATTTTAGTCTATAGAACTTGGAGAAGCAGAGGTCTACATCAGTTTGCCTTTAGTCATGGTAAACTCTGTGAATAAGTTGGTGGGTTCTGTGGCTGAATTTGAGAAAATAAAGAAATACACAATAATGAAACTCTGAAAACACAATGCAAATAGATAAAGACTTGAGAATTGTAAAGGTCAATGACGTGACTAATCTAGAAAGTAAAACGCATTAAGAAATGCAATGCATATGAATGACTGTCCTTTTATGATGAATATGTTTACAATTTCTGAATAATTTTTTGTGGGGTTAACAAAAATGTCTAGACAGTGTAACCAAGCAGAGGCTGTAAAAAAGTCTATTAAAAGACTGAAATTCTTTTAAAAACTTGGCATAACTAGTGTGACAATGTTTTATTATTATGCAAAATGAAGCAATATTGTTTTAAAATATTATTAAATAAATAAATAGTAACCAAGCAGAGGCTGTAAAAAAGTCTATTAAAAGACTGAAATTCTTTTAAAAACTTGGCATAACTAGTGTGACAATGTTTTATTATTATGCAAAAAGAAGCAATGAAGCAATATTGTTTAAAAATATTATTAAATAAAAAAAATAATAAAAACACTGGTGTAACCAACACGGAAAGCATTTTGATGTTAAATCAACATTTTCTTGAAATGTTATAAATGTTACACTTCTAAAAAACATGACATGTTTTGAACTATATTTATAAAATGTTTTATAAATGCATGCTCATGTCTTGGGTCACAATATTCATATTCACAATATTCACCACCAAACTCCAAATATGACATAAATCATGAATAAAAAATAACAGTTCCATTGAAAAAGTGAGTACTCTAATTTGGTGCCAGAAATGGAATAGAGGCTATCTGTAGTGCCAATAGCTGACAAATCATCGTGGGAACACCCACTTTCTCCTTTTGAAGGTGGGGGATCGGTGGGGGTGTCTGGAGTAGAGCCTGTGCGCGGATTTAACTCAGAGACGCAGTTGCTGCTGTCACAGTTACTCCTGGATTCTACATTGTGCGGATCTCTTCTTCACACTGCAAACATGGATCTGAAAGTGATCGTAATATTCGCTCTGATGGCGGTCGTCATTCATGCACCGGTTTCAAATGGTGAGTTACTGTTTAACAGATAATTTGCAAATGTTTACATTACGTTTGCACTGTGCATAAAGCTTAGATGCATGTTTGGTACGCTATTTTGCAATCCGTTCATTAAAGACATTCGATGCAAATATTGCAAACTTCACAAATATTAAAGGCTTTTACGGTAACGTGCACCTGTGTAAGAAACGACGCGTATTTCATTGCATTTACGCATTTGCTTTTAAAGTGTTTATTAAACTCAAAACGGTTTTATTTATTAGTAGTGTAATACCCTACGGATTTTTGTTTCTAAAACTCACGTGGGTCATTCACACCAGTTGGTTTTATATTTTAATTTCATGAAACGTACGTGATTTTCCACATATTCGAGAAAAACTTACACACATGCGGTCAGGAGAGCAGAAAAGCCACCGGCACGGCGTTGATTAATGTGTGTATTTGTCGCCCTCTTTGTTTTCTCTTAATTACCCACAAATTAGAGGATAAAACAGAACCGCAGAGATAGCGCCAGTCTTTACTTCAATCGAGCCAGTGCGCGCGGCTCTAACTATAGCTCGCGCGTTTACATGACAATAAGAATAGATTACTAGAGATGTCATTAGCATTTTACAAGTGGACTAACGTGGATAGAGCTCCGTTAAGTCTCAGGTACTTAACACCTTTGTCCTCTTGTGAGTGGGCAATGTCCGTTAAAGTATTTGCGTACGTGCGCTGTGCAGTTTTCACATACAATGTAAAGCTGCTCGAGCTGTGAAGTCTCTGCTTCCTTGAGCGTGAAACAGGTCTGACCCAAATGGAACAATAATCCCCGCGCTGCCATACAACTCGCTCGCTTTAATGTGCAAAAATGTGAAGACTGTTGAAATAAAGTATTTACGTGCGCGCACGTTCCAATTCATACAGCCAGTTTAATCTCCATTTAGTTCATTTAAAAATAAAGTATCAGTGCACTAAGCATTTCTCATCAAATGTACTCACTTGAATTGCTTTATAAACGCACGCTGAAATGTTTAAGCATATAGCCTACAATCACCCAAGTTTATACCTTATAACATTATAAACTGAATTTAGTAAGCATTTTTATTTACAGTTAAAATTTATAGAGCACATAATATAATCGCATCTCTATTATATAATATACACTGCTCAACAATCTCGCCATTAGAGGAAAATGCACCCTCAGTGTGTCTGATAATTGTACTGGTTGTTATTAGAGAGTGTTGCAATAGTAAATTTGGCACACTAGAATGATTACATAATGGATTTTGAAAATTAACCAAATCTTTTAAGTTTCAGTTTTAGTCAAGGATGCTGTTTTCGTTTATAAAGCATCTGTGGTGTGAGCTCAATTAAAATACCAGGCAAAAGTGATTTGCATTTGTGTACTTTCTCATCAAACTTCATTATTCATCATGATTTCGTCCAACGCTCACATGCACTGAATTAAAAGCATCACGGCAACAGCTGAATTGAGTTTTTCTTCCTTTTTTCTCTTAATTCTTCTCCAGCCAAGCCCATCAGCCTGGTAGAGAGATGCTGGTGCCGTTCCACAGTCAACACAGTCCCACAGAGAAGCATTCGCGAGCTCAAGTTCCTCCACACACCCAACTGCCCCTTCCAAGTCATGTGAGTATCTGCACTAAACTGTCTCTTTCCGACTTCTGATGAGGTGTCTGCCTGACCCAGAAACACATCACTTCACCCCATCAATCTCCAAATACTGAAGGGACACTGAATGGGGCAGGAATTGGCCTCCCCTGTCTGGCATTATACTGTTGGACAGGCTCTCACAGTTGCACACATCCAGGGGGAAATGCTATAGGAGGGGGTAGGACCTTTAAGCATGGATGCATTTGTATTTTGTACAGGAAAGCAACATCATAGGGGTCCGAAAGAGTTCCTCTTCAAGCTCTTTCTCACACATGTAAAGGGCTTGAATGATGTGCTTAGTCACACACCATAGCCTTGCATGCTGATGAGAACTATCCTGCCTGTATGTTTTCACTTCTATTGAGTGAAGTGTTCAAAACAGCTGCTTTATTTGGATTTTTAACAAAGATTAATGGCAGTGCCGTGTCAAACTCCATTACAAACCTCACTTATTTTCCATACCATAAATGCTCACCAAGGTGTAAACAAAGACTTAAACTGTCAAAGGGTCAGTGAGATAAAAACAGCTGGTCATACTCAAAATTCACAAACCGACCAACAATTGACACAAAAGCCAAAGGCAAAGCCCTGGAGAGCAGATCAGAACCTGATTCCCAAAGCTCAAGGGCCCTTGATACTTCAAATCTGCATTGATGAGTGATGCTGGTAACACTATCTACCAGTGTTTGCTGTTGGCCTTGGCTTGCTGTGAAGTAATTACTACCCGCTGTTCACAGCCCAGACCCTCTCAAACTCCCGCTGACTAGATTGAGATAGAGCAACAAATGCCAGGCCCTGATAAACTGCTGCTACTTCAAGAGTCAGCTAACCAAATTAGAGGAGATCCGTGAAATGAAGATAAGAACTGATTACTTTAAATGATACAGATATGATGATGGTGGACACATTCTTTAAAGCTAATCTTGTCTCTGAAGAATGTTCTCAATCCTCATGAAATTTTCAAGGATTTATATTATGCAGTGACATTCATTTGCGGGACTTTTAGGAATGTGTTACTGACGGGATTATGAGAAGGACAACAACTAACAGCTGCAAGTTCAGCAGACCGTTTGAATGTGTGATGAACTATAATGTATGCCAGAAACCCAGAGTTTAAAAAGATTAATGAACATTCCTTAGAAAGCATTTATAGCATCAATACACATAACCAAAGCAGAGCCCAAAATTTTATTAAAATAATATTATCATCAACTATAATGATTTTCTAAAAAAAAAAAAAAATGCAATAAATGATTTTCAATATTGAAATACAAATACAATATCATTTTAAATTTTAACTACATTTGACCTTGCTAAAATATTTATCAAAATCCAAAAATTACATTTTAACCATATTGGGTTTTACTTTACATAGGAAAGAGTTTAATGATTTGTTTGTGTCAGTTGTAGCCAATTGAAAACAAATGGTTCACATGTGCTGACAAGACACCTATAATCTAATCTCTTTGCTGAGAGCTACAAGGAAGAGTGAGATAACAATCCGGCAATCTGTTAAGACCTGTAGGAATGACGGGAACACAGATGCAGAAAAAGAATACTCAGGGTGATGACAGATTGCAGTGTAATATCACTTACTAGAGAGAGGAGTGACTGAGAACTAACTGCTTGGCTGAGCTTGAATGCACAACTGTTCTGCTATTGTATGGCTGATGCTGACTATAGGGTTTCTATTGTACTGCATTCAAAATCTACTCACAATGGGCCCTTGTAGCTTTACACTTAGTAATGATTGATTGCTTATACTGCAATTTGAATGTCTAAAAAGTTCAAATTTCAGCACCAAGATATCTATATATTCAAACAATATAATGAAAACTCGCACTTTTCCCCTGCAGTGCCAAACTGAAGAACCACAAGGAGGTGTGCATTAACCCAGAGACCAAATGGCTGCAACAGTACCTGAGGAACGCCATGAACAAGTAAGGAAACCCTCTTGACAAATAGGAGCAGAGAAATAGGAGAAACGGGATAGGAAATACAGGGCCACACACAATGTGTAATTTGTCTTACAGCCTTGTTCTCACTATAAATGGCCTTACAGAGTCACTTTTATTTCACTTAACCAAATTATTTTTACTTATCCCAGATGAAATGGTGCACTGCGTCAAATATCAAAGGCCCATTATAATAGTTTACGTAAAAGTCTCTGCTGACAAAAAGTCACCCGCACATTAAAACACTGGTCTTTCCAGTTTTTCCAATAACTCTGCATGCTCACGAAAGCCATTCCCAGTTTGTTTCTCGGATTTCTTTTGATTGTTTCTGTCCACTTATAGTGCTCTGAAATATTTATCTTAAGTTGATGTGCAAGATTAGCAGCTACTGCCTAGCAAATGAAAAACATGTTCGGGCTTTGCGGCCTTGCCTTAATAGTTCCTCTGCTGATCGTTACCGTAAACATCTAAACAATGCAAAACAAGCTTTTGTTGTAATGAATCATGAGAAGAAAGACATTTTCCCACATCTGATCATGAGCTTGATGTATTAGATCAGGGGACTGGTTGCCTTCGTCTTTCATTTCACTGCCAGCTATAAAATTGTCATGCACGCTCAATGAATTTGGGGTTGGGGAGATATAAAAGGAATATAAAAGGATTTATGGATGTATGGTGTGTTTCTACCTGTTAAACAATAATCATTGTCTAAGGGACAGAAAAGTGTGAACTTTTCGGTCTGCACAACAAAACACTCATAGCCAGAGATGAACGATGGCTCCTTGGGGCTGAACACCCATGAATGGCCACTAGACGCTAATGAGCACATACTGTGCGGTCAATTAGTACAGCTCAATAAGGGGAAAAGGAAGTTGTACATCTGCAGGTAGTGAGGGAGGTTTCTGCCATCTGCAACACCTCCGATCAATGAGCTACAAAACAGATCCATCTGCTTAGACATTCTGGTCATGTGACTTCAAAAAAAAACTTCAAAAAAAGCTGAAGTGTGTAATTAAAAAATACTTTTACACACGTTTCAAACCTAATATACTGAGATAACTTTAAGTAAGCCTTTATAGGCCAAATTTGCAAATAAATAAATAAACAATAATTATTTTTTCATTATTAAAGTTTGGTCACATTAGTAGCTCAAACATTACACACTCCTGATTGAAAATATAGGATTTTTTATGGTTTCTGGGTGATTTTTTTAAACAAATAACAGCTTCAGCACAATTAAAACTAACAGCATGCAGTTACAAATACAAATTGCCTATAAAAAGTACTGAGATGTCTGTTACATTCTTGCCAGAAGCAGAATTTAGGTTTATTGTTCTAATCACTGTGGAGATTCAGGCTATTTTAAAATGCCCTGCTTCTCTTAACAAGTCATAAACACATTTAGTTAAAACAAACACTTAAATTCTTCAGCATTACAGTATGACGGTTTTCTCATTCTAATGTTTTGCTTCTCTTCATTGCAGAATGAAAAAAGCCCAACAGCAGAGCTAAGAAGTCTGCCAGATGACAAGAGAATCTGACAGCCCACCGTCACAGATATGTACCATATAGTCCTCTGGCATGCTTGCTGACCCAGCACTTAACCTGTCAAATATGCATCCCCAGTAAATGACTCGGCAAAAGACCACCAGACCATCGTCTCCACCCATGTAGTCTTCTCTGTTAGCACCAAGTGCAATTATATATGTATGACTGTGTTTTTTTTTTACGTATGATATGTATATACAATGTTTTCTTATATATCGTCTTAAAAACAGTAAAGAGATATTTTTGGAGTCGTGTTTGCTCCTTGTTTGTTGTGTTATGTTGGATTAGGCAGAACGGCATTGAGATAATGAGGCATTTTGGAGCAAACATTCAAAACTCTGAAATATATTTTAATTTTAGATGTAACCGAATATGTGACTACACATTGGCAGGACTGAAGTTCTGACAACTCATATGCATGCAAGTGCTTTGACACAAAAAGAAGGGCATTGATTTTCAACTATTTCGTTACGTATTTTACTAGTTCATAACTTAGATATCTGTAACAGCATAAACAGCATGTAAACTTTATATGGCATATATGGGAAAAAAAACAAAAAAAAGAGTCACTTGTTTTCGTTCTTGGAAAGGCAGGGTTACTTAGCCAAACAAACATGAACAATTTAGACTTTGTATAACCCAAACGGTTTCTGAATGACTTTGGGGAATGTAATTGGTTTTACTGGAAGGCATTTGTGCGCCGACAGAGTGTCTTTTGCAACATTCTGTAGATACCAAAACATCTGTGCTTGCAAATGTTAATTGACCGATCAGAGTGTGCGTAAGGAGCTCGGCATCACAACATAAATGTTTCTTCACGCTCAGCAGAATTAAGTCATGAACAGAGACATCAGAGACAGTTGTGCGTCAGTTAACAAAACAAAAGTAGAGGTTAGAGAATTTACTGCAAGTACTAATGAGCTAATTCATTCATTCAATGATGAAAACTAAATCATGGCAGGCATGATAATCTTTATAAAACAGCTGTGATAGTGGAACATCTGAGGTAGACCTTGAGGCAGAACTAATTGACGTAATGACTACCTATATATAACAATGCACTTTATAACCCTTGTGACTTTTAAGGAAAAAAAAGCAGATTCTGAATGACGTCCATTACGTAGTGAATAGTTCTAGTGCCTAATGCTTTCTTTGTTTAGACGTAGTTATGACTGTATTGCCAAATTTATTAAACATTTGTATCTTCAGCATCATATTTTATTATTTTGAGTGGGTTTATTTTATATTTTTCTGGAATATTTGACAACTATGTTTAAGAACAGTCAGATTATTCATTTAAACATCAACAGCAGCTGAATAACTGACACGTACATAAAAAATACATGTCAATAAATACATTTAAATGAAAAAATCTAAAAAATCTAACAAACAATTTACAAATATCTGACTTTTGAAATAGAGGCACAAAAAATATTTAACCAGAAAATACATTTCAAAATCCCCCCAGTGAAAAATGTATCAACAATTTTGAACATCTAAGCATGTCTCATGTTTCTCTTGGTCAACTGTTTTGTCTAGGAATACACATAATGTGAACACCAAACATATAGCAAAGTATGCCAATGCCTTGTACCTCTCCAAAGAAAATTTGTGTATGGAATTTGTGTTATATTACTGCCATAACATTGAGCACAAACTCTATAAGGAAACATAATGCCTCTACATACTCTGTGCCTCTACTGGAGTCTGTGTATAGGATGAGGGTTAGAGCCCCCCGCCAGTACAGTACATCTTGTAAAAATAAAATATCATGCACTCTTTGAAAAGGGCCATTTCAGAATGTGGTTAAAGCCATATTACTAATTAATATTTTTCAACATTTAGAAAATGAAAAGAGACACAAAGCTTTTCTTACTTAAAATGCACCAGTGCATTGGTGCCAATAAATAAAACATTTCCAGGATTAAATGGAAAAATAAGAGTAGCTATTTTATATATATTCCAGCAAATTGCCAATATTCTCAACACTGTAACATAAGTAACTGTAGCATATATGTCCTTCCATTCATTTTTCCCACTTAATGTGAAGATTACTTCTGTGTATATGGCAGCTTAAAGCACATCTGTTGTTCTTTCTTTTGTAAGTCTGTATATTGATTTGATTTAGTCCCTTGCGTGTTCATTTTGAAATAAATCATTATGAAGAATTCTGTATGAAGTTTTACTAATGGATGCTTATGAACATCAGTCGTGTCACCTGTGATTTGGTTCACACCAAGGGAAAAAAGGTCACCTGTCACCTATGTCTCCAACAATTAGAATCTGGATGTTAAATGAGGAAAAGGGAAATAAAGATTTGAAATGGGGGTCACGAATTGCAGAAAGACTAAAAATCACACCTTGATTTCACACAGCTCTTTTAAATGATCCTGGCAGCACTTTTTAGATTTACATGAGACACTGAATGGCTTTTCACCTGTCCAAACATCCACTGAGGTTTGGTGTAAAATAAAATATTTGCCTTGTACATTTTATAAGCTGTCACATTCAATTTCCCTTAAAAACGGAAAAAGAAACCAAATAAAAACTGAACTGTACCCTTACTCTCAGAAGAAATAATCTCTTGCACAGCAGGGGAAATTCAGTCATATTACAACTTCGTATAGCTGTCAAAATCAATATTCAGAATAAGGGCAAAATAAATTAATATTGCTAGTCATAAAATCTGGTACAGATCTATTATGAAACACGTATGCTCTGATATGGTGCAAAAGAGATTAAATCAAGTTTATATTTGAGGTACTAATTCAAAACAGAAATACAACCGATAATTCTAATAGAATAGTATAAAAGTTCATTATGCATCTGTCATATGCATAAAATTTATATCTCCTATATAAGATTACATTTGTTTAATGCTTCTAATACTGACAAAACATACTTTTTAACATACAAATTAATAATCAAATTAAGATATAACTAATTTTAAAAAGACAAAGGGAATGAGTGACTAAACAATATAATGTATGATAAGTTCATGAAAACTAGAATGTTAACCAAAAAATATGACATATGTTTTTTTGTTTTGTTTAAGTCAAAGATGTGGAACATAAGACAAAACAAGAAACATCACAGTTTCTTTGTTATCATTATAGTATATAATGTATATAGTATAGCTCGAAACGTCACCTGTGGTGAGAACAAATAAATAAATACTTCTCTATCTCTGGAGCTGTGGTGTGCCTACTTTGATGTTTTCGTTCTTATCATTATAGTAAAAAAAGTTTCAGAGTTAAGTGGACAATTACAAGTTTCAGTTCAACATAACTTCTGACACCAATTTCAAAATACCACAAGCAGCTACTTGAAGGCTAATTTGAGGTTTCTAAAAGATCACACAAGTTGTATGAAGTCTCCAGAGGTGAGCTGATCAATTCAGCAGAGGATGAATTGAACGAAAAGTTTTAAATTAAAAATACTGAAACTCAAGGTTGCCCGAGCAACTGCATGTAAGAATAATACACCAAGCTACTTTGGACGAGCTTGGAAATTAGGACACTTACAGTTAAAATGGAGAAAATTGCTTTCTCAGATTTCATGATGAAATCAGGGGCAAAAATAAAGAGAAGTTCTTCACAGAAGCCAAAAGAATTATTAAACCAAAAGGAATGTCATTCTGAGCACTTTCCAAAACCATGAAATCCCATGTGTAGCGAAACCGTGTAACTTCATTAACTTTATTAAGCATGTAAGATCATTCATCAAGAGGTCATTGGTAAACTCTGACACTCTTTTATGTATAACAACCTTTTTTTTCAGATCCACAGTCTCAAACGACATTGTGTAAACCAGTTTGAGGATGCCACATTTTATAACCTGTCATCAACTATGTGGAATGAGATACAGTATTCAAAGAGGAAGCTACAAAGATATCATCAGACAGATCAGTGGTTTGTGTTGCTGTGACGACAGATAAGATGACATGAATTATGAGTGTCAGTTTATCTTCACCGCAGGGGATAAAGAATGCACTTCAAAATGAGATACCAATATTGTTCTTTATAAACACACACACACGCAACACTTTAGTTTGGGGACCAATTCTCACTATTGCTTATTAGAAAGCATATTACTAGCATATTGGCTGTTTATTAGTACTTATAAAGCACATATTAATGCCTTATTCTTCATGACCATATTTTAGATTCTTTACACCATACCTAAACCTAAAAACTACCTTACTACATATTCATAAGCGGCAAATAAGGAGTTTATTGAGACAAAAGTTGTAGTTAATTGTGAGAATTGATCCCCAAACTAAAGTGTGACCATTTATGGGTATGTATATGAATGGGTGTATATATTTGAAGTTTGAATTACACCCCTAGTAAAAAAAGTCATGTATTTAAAAGACATTTATTTCATACCAAGTATAGTTCAAATCTATTAACATATTTGATGACATATCACTTAAGACCTGTCAAGACTGAAAATTATCATTAAACTTTATCTGGAGCGTTACTTGTGCACAATGCACATTTCTTAACATTAAGCCTAAAATGTGTTTTAATGTCACTATTGATGAGAATAGTAGGATCTTTGAATATCCGACTTTAAATGCAAGATATTTCAAGTGTACCTAAAGTATACTTGCAATAGTTCTACTTTAGCATAATCAAATATACTTAAGTATATCTACTTCAGCACTACTTCCGCACAATTAAAGTGCACAAAATTAGTTGTTCCAATTTAGCAGACTTTAGGTATACAAGTTCAGTATACTAAATTGCAGGGTTTTTATAAGTACATAAATATATAAATGTATTTGTAGTATATACTTAGCATTAAATAAATGTATTTCAGTATATTTTAGTATATTTATTTTTCACTAGGGACCATAATGCAAACTCAATAATATTATTGTGATCACTAATATTTATACTTCTTAAAAGACTGAAGATAAAAGTTAAAACCTCAGTTTACCTATTTAAAACTGCTGTTTTCCCACTACACTTAATTTAATACTTGTTTAACACAGCAGTCAAATATTGGCCATTTTAGGATGGCAAACACACTGATTAAGTCCCAAGAGAACACAGAATTATCAGTCACTCTGAACATAAATGAAAATTTGAATGCACAGAACAAAGTTTCGTAAAACAAACAGACCAAAAAAAGCTGTCAAAATTATTGCTTTTTGAACTGAAAAAGGAAAGTATAAAATGTGCATTATAGTCTATAATAATTTACACTTTATAGGAGTCAGCAACAGTTTGTCAAAATTCAAGTCAACAAACCTGTTTTTACAATCTATATAGCAATACATTTCTGGAGAAAATACCACTGCACCAACCACCATTGAACTCACTGCCAGTTAATCAACAAATACTAACATGCATCATGTCTGAAATATTCATTAAAAAGCTTTTACTGCCATCTAAACATTTGTACTCTATTTAGAGGAAGGAAATACATTACACATTATACATTAAGTTCAAAGGAACAAAAAAGTGTGTCTGTTTTACAAAGTGATAACCAGAAAAATTTAGCTCTGCTAATTTCCAGTTCCTGTAACTTGACCTCACAAAACAAGCAGAAAATACTCTACAGTAACAATTGATAATATAATGTTTTGTCAATATTACTACTAAAAGAAAGGTTTTTGAGAGTATGCTCTGGAATAATTATAAAAAAATCAGAAGCTATCATGCTAAAAATTATTCATACACTTCCCACATTCAGATCAGTGATAGTTCACAGTGGTTAATTCTCATAGGGTCTCTGCATCAACCCCTGCATTACATTTTGTCTAATCTTTCAAATTGCTTGAAAACCCCTCTAATTCGCTCCCCAGGGGACGAACAGCAAGGGCTACTGCACTTTCTCATCACAATCTCTCTGAAGTTGTACGATGTGGCCTATGGCCATTTAACTTACTCCATCTCCTTGCCTTATTACAAGCATGTGCTCAAAAACTTACACAAGGTTGTGTGACAAGCATTAAGTCACAATCCACCAGGGGATTGTGGCGCATTGGCAAGCACTCGTTGTTTCTGTATCTGATGACCCTTTATGATACAGCATGCAAACGCTTTCCCTCAAAAGGGCAACAATGATTCCGAAATGGCTCTGTTTGAAACTTTTCCTGATTATACATAGCTGAAAGCCCAGTTAATGCCTTTAATTGTGCTCACAATGGACAGAACCTACAGAGACATAAATCAATTCTAGAAGGAAATAATTCTGCCGAATTTCTCGAGGGAAGAGCAACAATTGAACAGTGTTCTTGTACATAATAACATCTGCAGAGTTCCTTCAAAATATCTCCTTGCCTTATTACAAGCATGTGCTCAAAAACTTACACAAGGTTGTGTGACAAGCATTAAGTCACAATCCACCAGGGGATTGTGGCGCATTGGCAAGCACTCGTTGTTTCTGTATCTGATGACCCTTTATGATACAGCATGCAAACGCTTTCCCTCAAAAGGGCAATAATGATTCCGGAATGGCTCCGCTTGAAACTTTTCCTGATTGTACATATCTGAAAGACCAGTTAATGCCTTTAATTGTGCTCACAATGGACAGAACCCTACAGAAACATAAATCAATTCTAGAAGGAAATAATTCTGCTGAATTTCTTGAGGGAAGAGCAACAATTGAACAGTGTTCTTGTACATAATAACATCTGCAGAGTTCCTTCAAAATATGACAAAAACAGCCCCCTGTGGTTGATTTAACTATGTCTTTCATGTGTTAATGGAGGTTATTAGATTTAATGCCACACATTTTCATAGTAAAGCTAAGAGTCCGAGGGATTATACACTTCTAGGCTCCAACAAGGGTGAACGCAGAGGTTGGGCAAGAGGTCTGAGCAGCAGACAAAGCAATGCACAGCCAGATTCTTTTGGAGTGACTCAGGCTCTAATGGAGGCTCCCCATCCTCCAACTATGTGAAATCCCTCTTTCAGATGGCTGGTGTTCTTTTTGATCACAGATATTCACAAGACAATAGACTCTATTTCATGTGGTGAAGTGACCAATAGAAGATAATTTCTCTGGGGCTAACGAGGGGTGACGGGGGCCCGTTTTTGCTTCCCCTTCACACCTTAAGCTAAGAACATAATGTTGAGGAAGCCACATTGAAGTAAGCAATAATTCTCTATAACTCATTTATTCATAGTACTTCAAAACTAGCAGTAACACAGAATACAATCTGAAGATATCATGACTCAAAATCTCGAGAGGCCCCTTGCAACACTGAGGATAGTGAGGCCTTAGGTGACTAAAGCACTTAACTGAGCAACGCTGGTCTTATGTGATTTTTGAAACATTATCCGAGGGAGTTTTTAACTAATTCGAATCAGGCAAAGATTCTATTCCAAAGTCATGTTTGCCTGTGTGACTGTATATTATGCTTGGTCCCAATCATAACACTTTACAAGAATTACACTTTAAATTCGTTAACATTGGTTAATGCATTATAGATATCACAAACTAGCAATGAACAATATTCACAGCATTTATTAATGTATTAAAACGTTTGGGGGGTCAGTAAGATTTGTTAACATTTTTTTTTTAAAGTAGTCTTTTATGCTCACCAAGGCTGCATTTATGTGATCAGTAAAAACAGAAATATTGTGAAATATTATAACTTTTTAAATAACTGGTTCCTTTTTGAATATATTTTAGAATGTATTTTTATCTTTGAGCTGAATTATCTGACTTTACTTTTCAGCAGCCATTACTCTTCATTGTCACATGATCCTTCAGAATTCATATTATGCTGATTTGCTGCTCAAGATATATCTTTATTATTAACCTATCAATATTAAAAACAGTTGTGCTGTCTGACCATGATACATTTTAAGAATTAGGTTTCTTTGATGAATATGAAGTTCAAAAAAACAGAATTTATATTAGAATAGATTTTTTTGTAACAGTGTAAGAGTCACGTTTGAGCAATTAAATGCATCTTTGCTGAATAACAGTATTAATTTCCTTCACAAAAAAAAAAAGAAAAAAATCTCACTGACCCTAAATGTTTAAAGGGTAGTGTGTATTATTGTTAATTAATTAATATATTATAGTTCAGTGTTAATTCATGTTTGTTCATAATAAATTATCTAATGCTAATTTATAGCATCTGAAATGCTAAAAATGTAGTAGCACATGCAGAACTTAACATTAACCTATATTAAGAAATGCTTTAAAGGTATTTTTAAATAGCCAATTCACAATACCTCATTAATGTTAACAAATTAAACCTTAAATATTATTAAAGATACTGATAAAGAGCAAAACAACCAGAATGTGGCCCAAAATTGCAATAGCCTGAAGGCTTATTGTCTATATAAATGTTTGCATGAGTTCACAAAAGCACTGAAATGGAAAAAGTATTGACACTTAATCACAACCAAGCTGTTCTAAATCTATGCTGCAGACAATGGGACAGCACAATAAACACAAAGGCCAGAGGATATTAACTGTCTTATCCAAGTTAAACAAACTTATGCACAACCAGCCAAACTCAAATTTTCGGATTCCCTCAGGTTTTGAAAGAAAGGCCCTGAAGCTGTGACAGTGGGGACATCAAAACACGAAATGCGATGTTCAGCCCATTCAAAATGACTGGGGATTACTGCAGATGGAATTAAATTAAGATGACAGACGAGGAACATAGGAACATGATAGACTGGAACATTAGTTTCATAATAGAACTAATCATATATATTTCAATAGCTTCATTATTACACTTTTCAGTCTTTATAACAGGGCTGCTGCTGCTGAGGAGATGTATGAGTGTTTGGTTTTTCTTACTGGAATGGTCAAATAGTGTTGAGTTTCTTTATTTTGGAGTGATATTAATCAAAAGACATACGAGAAGCCAAGTTGGGTCAGGGCTGTACTGGCACAAACATACTAATGTAATCATGCATATGGCTGCTGATCAGCTCTTCTATGCAGATATCAGTTGTGAAAGAGTAACTCTGGGCTGATCCTAATGAAATTCCTCTGGATCAACAAAACAGTTAAATCCACAAAAGAAACTTTACAGGAATAAAAGCACTGACACAGCTGGGAAATGTCTGAATGGCAGACAGTTGGAAAAGGGAAAGTGCAGGGCCAGTGATAATTTGTAGTTTTATTGAAGTGAGCTATTCTGGGAAGAAATGGTAATGGGCTGCTGTACATGGTCTTGCTTTACACATGTAAAGGATTATAAGAGAGAGAGGAAAGTAAATGTAAAAAGTATTGGATGAAGTGCAAAAAAATAAAAATGAAATGAAATAAAATAAAATACCAACAGGGGCTAACTTGTTAAGCCAACATGTTAACAATCCAAACAAAAAAAAAAAGAGCCAAATCTATTCAACCAATTAAACCTCTGTATGCACTCTTACCACCTTGCTAAACTTGGTTCTGTAAATATCGTACCTTGATAAATCTGAACAGGTCTAATCTCTAATCTTTTACAATTAAGATGTCTTTTCATAACAGAGTTGTACTGTTGAGGACATAAAACAGTTAGGCTACGTATGGAGAGTTTTCAACAAAACACTACCCTGATCCCACAATTTAATATGACCTGAGCCCATTGTATAACTAATAGTAGAAACAAGCTACTGGTACAACCTTTTACGTCATTCACTTTTGGCTATCATTCATGCTCTACTGTGCATTCAGCATTTTAACAGACACACTGATTACCTTCCAGATTCACAATGTATTCATTACACACAGACACCAGCCAAATGGATTACACAATCGAGCCTTTTAATGTGATGGGCTGCTTTCTTCAAGATGCATGTGTCTTTTTTATGTTGAAGCCAAAGACAACAAAATTGATTCCTTAACAAGGCGTGGAACTGCGTAATAAAACAAGTTTTTGAGGTACATAACAGTATGTTATTATTAAGATGGGACAGATAAGAACACCTTTTTGGCTTTCTTTTGAGCACTTTGCACGTTCACAAGTTTTCAGGTGGTATTGTTTCTGTTTTCTGTCACAATATTGAAATGATCTGCTGTGACGGTTCGTCAAACGCAAGGTTGTAAGTTTGATTTAGTACCTTTTCCAAAGTCTGATTTAATTTTTCTATATTTCATTAACAGTATAAACTGTTTTGTATGACCTCACCTTCAATTGACTATAAAAGACCTTCAGCATTGCTTTAGGATGCAGTTTGCTGTACCAATTACTTTGTCAATTATTACCCATAATTATTTTTTTCTGGTTTTGTGGCCACAGGACTTTCTCTATGATTGAATCTACATAGCAAAAAGATGTGGGGTCAATGGGCACGTGAAAAATCCCCCAGATGGCTGTCCGCATAATGAAACCCCTATGCATGTCAGTCTCTCAATGAAAAAAACCCTGACATTTTTACATTGAATCTGACAATGTGGACTAATGGCATAGGTTCAAACAGAATACACTGGCAATACTGCTTTAAAGAACTGCACTCCTTTTCTAGTGTTTCAACAACAGTGAAAGTGTGTTATAAGGCTGCAGAAACAGTTCTTTCTCAGCACATTCTCATTGTTAAGAAACCCCATGAGGCTTATAACAAGTCAATGAGAACCAAACTTTGCCTTACAAACTGTAAAATATTCCAAGGAAATCCTATTTGTTATCTCAAATCAATGGTAAAGCCAAACCACACAACTAAACAGTTTGTTTGAATGAGTAACAGACAGAAACAATTGTCCAGATGAACAGTGTTTTGAAGTGGAACATCCCAAAGAAGGCCAATCAAAATAGAGAATCAAATACATTTTCATTAGTCCTACAAATATAAGGCAGACCGTAGTGCTGTTTCAACATGGCACCATCACAAACATTGTGTATTATGCTTCTCATGCACAAATATTGGTCAAATCATTAGGGATTTTGGATGTACAAATCTAACATGCTTTAACACTTTTTTTCTGCTTGCATAATTGAAAGCATGCACATGCAAAACACACTCATGAAAAAACATGAGTGTCTGAAGAAACAGCCTGCAGATGTTTTAGTCCTTCATCGCCACCAGGTTTCCAGGCCCTAATTAAAAGGTAATTGATTTGGACCAGTTAAGATCTATATAACCACTGAGCACACATTCCAGACACTGGCATGTTTCACCTTCTGAAGAAACAAAAAATACTTTGATATTTTAAAGGCGTGCCGTTTTGTCTTGGGTAGCATTACTTCAACAAACAACAATAAACTGCAGGGTCATTTTGTTATTGAAAAGAAGTCCAGGAATATTATTTGAATCTCATAGTATGAAGGATGCAATCTGAATGTGCTCAAATTTATTTGTGCAATTAAATGCAAGGAATGTTTCAACCACTTTGACATAAATCGCAGCTGAGAACACTTAAAAAAATAATGGTAGGAGTCATAATATTCACCAAAATCTTCTGACTCAAACCCTCAGGGGTTCTGGTAAATGTGGACTTGGACACTCCCCAGTATAAGGCTTTGTGCAAAGTGGAACTGGAAAGTTACGTCAACCTTGTATTGTGGACATTTGAATTCTCTTGGATTCACACAACATTCAAGTTCAGTTCTAGATAATGTCCCACAGGAAAGCATAAACACTATTTCCAAACTTGGACTGAAAGAGAATGCACTGTTCAGAGCAAACAAAAGACGTCTGCACTGAGAAATGAATAACAAAATGAAATTGAAAGAGTGGATGAAGAGAAAAAGAGAGAGAAAAATAATTGAAAGGACAGGACAAAAAAAGAACCAGATAAGATTCATACAAGAAAAATAACATTAAATCAAGATGGAAAGCAAAGACCTAACTTGGCAAAGACTCGTGGGCATTAGGGGAAAG
>NW_015626033.1:1191341-1201892 GCF_001515625.1 Sinocyclocheilus rhinocerous | reverse complement strand
GTACCTTGATAAATCTGAACAGGTCTAATCTCTAATCTTTTACAATTAAGATGTCTTTTCATAACAGAGTTGTACTGTTGAGGACATAAAACAGTTAGGCTACGTATGGAGAGTTTTCAACAAAACACTACCCTGATCCCACAATTTAATATGACCTGAGCCCATTGTATAACTAATAGTAGAAACAAGCTACTGGTACAACCTTTTACGTCATTCACTTTTGGCTATCATTCATGCTCTACTGTGCATTCAGCATTTTAACAGACACACTGATTACCTTCCAGATTCACAATGTATTCATTACACACAGACACCAGCCAAATGGATTACACAATCGAGCCTTTTAATGTGATGGGCTGCTTTCTTCAAGATGCATGTGTCTTTTTTATGTTGAAGCCAAAGACAACAAAATTGATTCCTTAACAAGGCGTGGAACTGCGTAATAAAACAAGTTTTTGAGGTACATAACAGTATGTTATTATTAAGATGGGACAGATAAGAACACCTTTTTGGCTTTCTTTTGAGCACTTTGCACGTTCACAAGTTTTCAGGTGGTATTGTTTCTGTTTTCTGTCACAATATTGAAATGATCTGCTGTGACGGTTCGTCAAACGCAAGGTTGTAAGTTTGATTTAGTACCTTTTCCAAAGTCTGATTTAATTTTTCTATATTTCATTAACAGTATAAACTGTTTTGTATGACCTCACCTTCAATTGACTATAAAAGACCTTCAGCATTGCTTTAGGATGCAGTTTGCTGTACCAATTACTTTGTCAATTATTACCCATAATTATTTTTTTCTGGTTTTGTGGCCACAGGACTTTCTCTATGATTGAATCTACATAGCAAAAAGATGTGGGGTCAATGGGCACGTGAAAAATCCCCCAGATGGCTGTCCGCATAATGAAACCCCTATGCATGTCAGTCTCTCAATGAAAAAAACCCTGACATTTTTACATTGAATCTGACAATGTGGACTAATGGCATAGGTTCAAACAGAATACACTGGCAATACTGCTTTAAAGAACTGCACTCCTTTTCTAGTGTTTCAACAACAGTGAAAGTGTGTTATAAGGCTGCAGAAACAGTTCTTTCTCAGCACATTCTCATTGTTAAGAAACCCCATGAGGCTTATAACAAGTCAATGAGAACCAAACTTTGCCTTACAAACTGTCAAATATTCCAAGGAAATCCTATTTGTTATCTCAAATCAATGGTAAAGCCAAACCACACAACTAAACAGTTTGTTTATGAATGAGTAACAGACAGAAACAATTGTCCAGATGAACAGTGTTTTGAAGTGGAACATCCCAAAGAAGGCCAATCAAAATAGAGAATCAAATACATTTTCATTAGTCCTACAAATATAAGGCAGACCGTAGTGCTGTTTCAACATGGCACCATCACAAACATTGTGTATTATGCTTCTCATGCACAAATATTGGTCAAATCATTAGGGATTTTGGATGTACAAATCTAACATGCTTTAACACTTTTTTTCTGCTTGCATAATTGAAAGCATGCACATGCAAAACACACTCATGAAAAAACATGAGTGTCTGAAGAAACAGCCTGCAGATGTTTTAGTCCTTCATCGCCACCAGGTTTCCAGGCCCTAATTAAAAGGTAATTGATTTGGACCGGTTAAGATCTATATAACCACTGAGCACACATTCCAGACACTGGCATGTTTCACCTTCTGAAGAAACAAAAAATACTTTGATATTTTAAAGGCGTGCCGTTTTGTCTTGGGTAGCATTACTTCAACAAACAACAATAAACTGCAGGGTCATTTTGTTATTGAAAAGAAGTCCAGGAATATTATTTGAATCTCATAGTATGAAGGATGCAATCTGAATGTGCTCAAATTTATTTGTGCAATTAAATGCAAGGAATGTTTCAACCACTTTGACATAAATCGCAGCTGAGAACACTTAAAAAAATAATGGTAGGAGTCATAATATTCACCAAAATCTTCTGACTCAAACCCTCAGGGGTTCTGGTAAATGTGGACTTGGACACTCCCCAGTATAAGGCTTTGTGCAAAGTGGAACTGGAAAGTTACGTCAACCTTGTATTGTGGACATTTGAATTCTCTTGGATTCACACAACATTCAAGTTCAGTTCTAGATAATGTCCCACAGGAAAGCATAAACACTATTTCCAAACTTGGACTGAAAGAGAATGCACTGTTCAGAGCAAACAAAAGACGTCTGCACTGAGAAATGAATAACAAAATGAAATTGAAAGAGTGGATGAAGAGAAAAAGAGAGAGAAAAATAATTGAAAGGACAGGACAAAAAAAGAACCAGATAAGATTCATACAAGAAAAATAACATTAAATCAAGATGGAAAGCAAAGACCTAACTTGGCAAAGACTCCTGGGCATTAGGGGAAAGAATAGTGAAACTAGAAAGACTGGAAGAAGTCAAAAGAGGTTCAAGAGTGTCATACAGACACTTTTAAGGGGATAGATACAAATGACCAGTTACCACCAACATTTGCATGTCAGTTTCACCCCAACAAGAGGAATGAATTCCAAGAACATTCATCCTCTGATGTTCTCCAGCAGTAAATCTACACATGCTCCTTTTTAAAGTTTTTCATATTTTCAGACATTAACTCAAAGTGCAGTCGCGACGGTCAAATAATTTATACCCTTTCACACTAGACAGCTATTTAAAAATTATTAATGGCCAGTTTAAATTTCCCCCTAAAATGCTCTCATGTTGAAACACCTGCAGTTCTTCAGCCCCAGATTTCAGAAGCTGTCTGTGATGCACTGTCACGGCTTCACTGCTTTAAATGCAGTGTAAATCTGACTATCATTATGTAATTCATTACAAATCAAGCAACATAGGAATGTTTTTTTTTTTCATGATAGACCATTAATGACTTAATATATATTTATGTATTATGTTATTTCTTTATCTTGTTTTGAGATTTACACTGCATTTACATTTTTATTTTATAACTTTGATAAATGCTGAATGTATAAATAATCTCCTACAGGTGGAAATACTTTTTATGGACTATAAAAATGTTGAACTCTCACTTGCTGTTGGCTTACATACAAAGACTTCCTCCCCCCCCCAAAAAAAAGAGCCTGTGCAAAGGGTATAATTTCCTGAGGTGAGAGAGCAGTTCTCACCATTGCTGCTTTATTATTCCAATGGTGAGATGTATGTACTTTAATTTGACCCTGAGAGAGCAGGAGGATATTAGTTACACGGGTTTTATTGTGGTTCAATGAAACTGACAGAACAGTGTGTGCGATAGTCACATTCACACCTGTTTTAGTGAGATGCAAGATAATTAGTTTAATGTGAGAACCTGCTTCAGAGTAAACTTTCTGAATAAACTTCTAACACAAAGTTGGTAATTATTATAGTCTTAAATGATTAACAGCCCTGCAGTTGAACTCTTTGGATAGTATCATACTATAAAAAGGAAATGTTATGCTTGGCACAAGCCTGTTGTCTTAAAGGGGTCATATGATGCGATTTCAATTTTTCCTTTCTCTTTGGAGTGTTACAAGCTCTTGGTGCATAAAGAAGATCTGTAAAGTTGCAAAGACTAAAGTCTCAAATCCAAAGAATCCAAAGTCTACGTCACGATGTGGGAAGATTTGCATAACGCCGCCCAAATGTTCACGCAAAGAAAGAAGGCATAACTTTTATTCTTGCTGTAGTACTGTTGTTGCTGCCGCCATGTCGTGAAGGCACTGCGTGTTTCGTTGTGATTCAGAAAGGCGGGGCATAGAGGAGAAACAATAATGTACATGTTTTTTTTTTACCTTAAACCGCATAAACACATTTCATTACACCAAATACACAAAATAATGTTCTTTTTAGCAACATCATATGATTCCTTTAAATATAGGCATGAATATTATACGTATATAAAAGATTTTTGTGTATTACATATGCACATATGCTTGTGTTTGTATTATTTTAAAGAGTTCCATCTTATGAAATTGTCATATTGTTACATTATTATAAAATATTTATTATTATTATTATTTGGTTTTGGTGTATATATTGAGGTTATGCAATATTTCTAAATTTTATAGTACACATTTATATATCTGAATGATCCAAAATGTGGTATTCAGGACTGATCAATGTCAAAAGAGATTTTAAATGTCAAATAGGATCAAAAATGTAATTCAATAGTGCAATAACAACACCGCAGGAAGTACAGTACATCTGAGTGTGCAGAGTGGAAAAGTTCACTTTCTTTTTTATTAGACTGTTTATAAAAAGAGCGTGAGGTTTCCAATGAATTCCTGAATGTCACTTTCGTTCAAGCAGCTCTCTCAGGACTGAGTTAAAGCAGAGATAAGTAATCAGCCTGAGGCCTGACATCAAGTCATCCACAACTAGTAACTATTTTTCACAGAACGTATGAAACTTACGTCAACAACAAATCTCAACTAGAGCGGTGGAGAACAGATTATGACCAAATGACCCATTAATGCCCCACACTGAACAAACGGTTGTGAAAATATTTCACTGAGCGATTGCTTCACTGAGAGAGATAAATGAGCAGCCACCCCGCTGAGAACACTGAAAGCTGTTTATGTTGCTTGTTGTTCTGGGCCTTGAGCTCATTTGTGTTCTTGACACTAAAACCGGATGAGACCACAGAGATCAGATACTTTATGATAGATGTATTCAGAAAAACACACTGCTTCCTGCGTGACCTGCTTAATCAGATCAAAGGCGATCATGTGGCTACCGATAACAGACCCGCATCAAGAAAGCCATATGGGATGCATTGGAAGAGTTCTGTAAGCAAAACACATAAGAGGTTTACAATAATTGTGGAAAGGACACTTCTGCGCTGCTAGCAACCAGAATGAGACGTGGCAAACACAACTGTCTACTAATTTCTCAAAACGGAAACTTGTAGTAGGGAGTTTAGCAGAATTGAAAAGAGAAAGCAGCTGTGCAAATTAAAAATCCAAGCACACACAATTCATCTTCCTCCTGACTACCAGGAAAAAAAAAATGTTTTGTGAACTTAGTATTTTGTCATGTCATTACATTTAAAAAAAAAAAGTAAAATAAAATTGTGTTGTTATGCTATGTCCTCTGTAGAGAATATCGGGACTTTAAAAAGTCCTGTTTTAAAAAAAATAAAAATACATCAATAGACATGAAAAGGTAAAAACTGTGGGATTTTTGTTTTAATCACAAATCAATTTTGATTTTTTATACCAAACTTTATATAAAGATGATTCTCAACTATGTTATGAAACATATTTTTAAAGACCATTTTTCTTTTTCTTCAAAATGTGTGTAAAATGGGCCATAAATGAGTTTTCCCATTATATACAATGTATCTATAAACTGTATCTAATTTGCATATGAATGTGTTTTTGGGGCAACATAATGAAAAAATAAGTGCAATAATGGGAGTTATACTTGGCAAGATTTTAATAATTATATCTAATATTTCATAGGAATATTGATACATAATTTTTTCTCTATTCATTTGTTGTGTCTCCCAATATGTGTAATAAACATGCTTTAAGTCCTGGTGTCCTCTACAATGGACATGTATGAAATCGATGTCCTCTTTCATGACAGAAGGTCATATTTTGATTTGAAACTCCATAACATTTTTCTGAGATGTTGATTTATGACAAACAGTTTGAAAATTAGTCCGAATTAAATGATAATTACAAAATATTATCAGATTTCCATAAGGGCGTTACATTTGATCACTAAATTAATGTCAGCCATTTTTAAAGACCAAGGAGAGGGAGTGGTCATAGTCAAACCTCCAATCATTTGGTATCTCTGAAAAGCCCTGAACGTGCTCTGTAGGACATCTTATCAGACTTAAAACTGTGACATGTAAGGTCTCCGAGAAATCAAATCACTAAAAAATAATGTCCTCTACAGAGGACAAAACTCCATAGGTGGTAGTCAGGAGGTTAAGCAATTCATCTTAAGGAGGCAAGTTCTGAACATCTTCCAGAATAGTACAAGCTAGAACAGAGAGGGATTAAGAAACGGAAGCATTTTTTTTTTCTCAGAAGGATCCAGAATGATCCTAAGTGATCAGGGATCAGTTTTTAGACGTTTATTGAATTTTTTAAGGGATTCAGCTGTCCAGATAGGTTTAGGAAAAATATTACACCAGGAAGGAACAGTAAATGAAAATGTTCGAAAGTGAATTTTGCAACAAAAATTGCAAGAAATTCACAAAAATCTTGTATCCCATACTTTCAACTACTTTAAAGTGAAGCTAGTTTCTTTTTCTTTGTTTCTTACAGGTTAAAACAGCAAAATCTGCAACAAAACAGACCAACAAATCGTCCAACCAACCTGTAAGAAGACTAGAGTCTTCTCCTACATAATTTAAAAATTTAAATTTAATCCATATGGGGAATTAAAAATGACGAATGGAGTTTCAAACAGACGGAGTAAATGTAAACATAGGTAAATATTGTAATATTTCACAACACAAAATATCACTTATATCAAAATAATAAAATAATACAATATAGGCTCTTAAAACACTTTCATACTGTAAGTCTGCAACTGATCTGAGACAAAGAGCTCCAGTTCATGGTCAACATGAAAATGAATGGAGACAACGGTTGCCAGAAAGACATTTTTTCAAGATTTTTGGAGAAACTACTTAAATTTCATTCTGTTCCTCAAATGAAGCGATTGCATGGCTTTAGAAGAAAATGGAGTGCATATATCATAACACATGCATTATGATGCTTTTTTGTCCATCACAGCCCCTAGTCACCATTCACTTTGACTGTATTCAGCATTCCACACAACAAAGAATGTGATCCAATTACTTTAAACATTCAAAGGGTGATACATTTCACTCTTGCAGCATGCGCTTAGCATTAGCAATGTTCCTCGGCCTAAGGCTTGGTTTGTTTTGATTACTGTATGTGTGCAAAAGAGAGGAAGGTTATGATTTCACCCTGAACGGCAAGAGGTCAGGAGAGATGTGTATTTGTCTTGCTCTGTATGTGAAGTCTGGGGATGTTATTAATCACTGCTGTTTTACTTTAATGGAGTTGGTGCTATTCATCATGATCTCCCACTGAAAGTTACCTGTTGAGAGTGATTAATTCAGAAAGCGGCCACCGGAAGAGGAATGAAACCACTCTACAACTCTTGTTATTTCAACAGAAGTGAGTGAAAACATATTAGTACCTTCAGTTTTGGAGATTTATTGTGTTTAATCTTGTAAAAATTAACCACTTAAGGAATTTAAGGACAGATTACATTTAAATAAATTCAGGTTGGAAATTTTGTAGTATTGCAGCATTTGATGAAATCCAAATTTAGACAAAAGTGTATTAATGCAATCAGTTAGGCTTTCCATTAAAAATGTTTAAGCCTCCCAGCCAAACACTTCTCTTTATTCCATACATGAAATTGGGAGGAAGTTTAGACGCCTTTCAAGGCTCACAAAAATATCTGAGGGGCAACCTCATGTATCAGACCTCCAAGCTCTCCTGACCTTTGCCTCTGTACGCCAGGGTTTCTAAAAACACCAACGCTGAGGGATTTCACACACTCATAAGAGGGCCTCAGAGCAGAAGCTTGTTTTCCTGAGAGTGAGATTGTCTTTAAAGAGCTTTGTGCTGGTCTAAAGGTGTGAAGGATAATAAAGCAGGGCTTACAGCTTGCTTAGTAGGGTGGGAACCTTTTTAGCTGCATTACAAATTGGACTTGCATTACTGTGTGATCAGATAGAAACATTTCACTAAGCCCAGAGTCAATAACGTTAGGGTGGAAATCCAGCTACCTGATAGAGGTCAGAGAGGAAGTACTGCAGAGATGACCAGCAGGGCACACTAATGGCTCATTTTATTTTAAGTCCTTCACAGACTACAGAAAGTCAAATTTATCAAGTTTGATTTTCATAGTAACAGAATAATTTGTGTATTTGTGTAGAAATCTTTTGTAAAAGTGCACTACTGTTTAAATGTTTGGGGTCAGTACTTTTTAAAATCAATTAATACTTTTATTCAAGGATATGTTAAGTAACAGTAAAGACTTACATTGTTACAAAATATTTCTATTTTGAATAGGCATAAATGCTGTTCTTTTTTACGTTTTATTCATCAAAGAATCCCCAAAAAGGTATCACAGGCTCCAAAAAATATTAAGCAGCACAACTGTTTCCAACACTGATAATAATTCAGCATATTAGAAAGATTTCTGAGCGATCATGTGACACTGAAGACTGGAGTAATGGTGAAAATTCAGCTTTGCCATCACAAGTATAAATAGCATTTTAAAATATATTGAAAATAGAAAACCATTAATATTTTGAAGTGCAACAATATTTCACTTTTTTAACTGTATTTCTATCAGACAGACAGACAGACAGACAGATAGATAGATAGATAGATAGATAGATATTTACAAAGAAAACATAAATTGTAGTAAAGTTAGACTAAACTGATCTATGTGTTCTCACTCTATTGATCTCCTGACACTCTAAACATGAGTAGATCATGGGAAAAAGACCAGCTGACAGAATAATATATTCTCAGCATAAAGGGCCCCACACATTGTATACACTACCTTAAGAAAGCAAAAGTAAATCTAATGTTGGATGGGGGAACAGTGTGCCACATATATTATTCTCTGGCCCCATGGGATCAGTAAAGATTGCAGTCAACATTTGTTCTTATCTGATAGAGACTGATGGATTTTGGTTCTCGGTCCAGTTTTACTTGCAAATTCCATGTTCAGCATTTTTTTTCTTTGTGAAAGGTCAGAGAATGAAATAGATGAACTGTTACTCACATTACTGCATATGCACCATGTAGAGTTGTCTGAAAGCTCACAATAAAAATGACTAGGTTTGCATTTCTTACAGTTGCTAAAACTATGCTCAGCTTCAGGGAACCAGAGTCATTTGAATGATTTTAACTTGATTAACTAGCTGTGAACAGCAAACCCAAACCGAGACTCTTTGAAGAAAATAGTACAGCAATAGAATGATTGCACAAATAAAGCAAAGACACAGCCAATTGCCATATTTAACCTATACTTCCAAGAAAATAAAACTCACCTCCTCTCATTTTTCAAGATGAAAAAATGTGTTTTTTGAATATGAGTAGCCATGCTTACAATAGAATATTAGCCCTTTTGGCACATTCCCAAAGAAATGCATACGTTCCTGTGCGGTTCTAGATGAGAAATGTATTCTAACCCTGTGGCAAAACATCTGGTCCTCGCATATGAGTTGTAATCTGTAGTATTTGGAAAACCAATAGAAAATTTGTCCCCAACTTCCCACCTCTCATTGACATGAACAGGATCTATTCTATCGGATTCAGCTGAACAGACTCTTTCCATTTTTCTCTGAGAATGTCTTTATTGTCCAGTGCCCTGGAGGACTGAATGCTGTCAATGGGGAGAATGAAGGGTGGCGACTATATTCAGAACAGATTATATGATACATACAGTATATACAGTTTAGTATGAAGACTTCATGCCTTAAAGGTCTTAGATCAATGGACAATATACAGCACTGCTCGGTGGTTTCCATTTCCTCCCAAAATAACATGCCACATCCTGACCCGTTGTCATCAAATGAATCAGTGGAAAACTGGTTGAGTGTAATTGGGTTTGTTTTATCTAGAGATGGAAAATTTTAACAAATTGAACTTCTAACTACAGGCAATGAGATGATATATATAACTGACTAGCCTGGCTCACACTATAGGATTTTTAGCCCGATTTCCCCCTCCCGAGAATTGGAGCAAAAATCTTGTCGAGCCCCTCGATCGGTCCCGATGTTCGGCGCGGATTATCTGGTAATGTGAGGCTTGCACCTCCCGATCTGCTCGCACACAAATCGGGGCCACACCGATCATATCAAACATGTTTGATATTTAGAATTTAAATCGGGATGATGACGGCGATTACGTCAGTACTTTCACAATAGCCAATGCGCGACCTCAAAACAGCTGCTGTAGGCAACGGCCCGTTGGATAGTGGAGACGGAGGAAACTGCTTCTTAACGTTTTACAGGAACACGACTGTCTGTATAATGTGTCGAAAACGTATCACAACCGTAAGGAGAAAGAGAAGCACTGAGTGTAGAAAGCAGCTAGCACGCTAGCTAACATGTAAACATCACTGAAATATCAATGACGATCTGCTGCGTGAGATCACGTAATGCTGGGTACACACTAAAAGATTTTTAAAAACATTATAAGATCTTCAAAATGTGAGAGACCACAAACATGATTTAACCATTTTGCTCCTATAGTGTGTGGTGTGCCGCGATGTTCCCCCGACACATCAGGATTTCTGATCGTAAATATTCAACAATATTTACGATTCGCGATCGGGGCGCCTCCGACGTTCTTCCGAGTAGATTCAGTCACTCTTAACACACCTCACACCACAGGAAAACCTGATAAGATCATCTTTAGAACCACCAGGATAATCGGGACATTACTGTCGGGAGGGGAGAAATCGGCCCAAAATCAGCCCGATTATCTTGTGGTGTGTACCCAGCATGAGGCGCTCCCTCTGGCATGAT
>NW_015626033.1:1169124-1187639 GCF_001515625.1 Sinocyclocheilus rhinocerous | reverse complement strand
GATTCGCGATCGGGGCGCCTCCGACGTTCTTCCGAGTAGATTCAGTCACTCTTAACACACCTCACACCACAGGAAAACCTGATAAGATCATCTTTAGAACCACCAGGATAATCGGGACATTACTGTCGGGAGGGGAGAAATCGGCCCAAAATCAGCCCGATTATCTTGTGGTGTGTACCCAGCATGAGGCGCTCCCTCTGGCATGATAATCTTAATAATATCTTGTAGTGTGTGATGCGCCACGATGTTAAAATCGTGTAGTGTGTGCATGTTTAAGATTTGAGGAAAGATAATCTGCAAAGATTCTCCTTATGTGTGTGCTGCAACCAGATTTCATAATCGGTTAGGATTTTAAAACTCCTGTAGTGTGAGCCCGGCTTAAAAGGTGAAGTCAGAAAATGTACAAGAAAAAGAGGACAAATAAACCATTATAATACCAAATGAAGAGTTTTGCAAGCCAAAACAAAAAAGTCAATATTTTTTAGGATTTTAAAATAAGCAAGCAATTATTTTTTTCCAATAACCAATATTCTAAAAATATAATAACTTTAATACACAGAACACCAAAAATCCTTTTTACACTTTATATCAGATTAAATTAATCAAATTCTGCCAAATTCTAAAACCCCACTAGCAAAAAAACTTGAAGTTCCTTAAAAAGTATGTTAAGTGCAAACAGTCTGCTTCAGTTCGAATCTCAGCGCAAGTTCTTTTTTTTTTTTTTTTTGAAGGATAATGTGGGAAAATACATTATTTCTTTCGTTTTATCGCAATGAATAGCAGCAAGTGGGCATATTTATGAAGTGATCCTACAACAGTGAGTCTCTTTGTAATAACCTTTTCCCAGTACATAAATAATATATTAAGGACTGGCCTGTGTCTGCAGTTTGACTCTGGATCATTTAATTATCCAGAAAGGATCTGCTATTCCCTCCACACTTCTTGTAAGTTCACTCAAATTATTAGAGCACTGAATTTGACATATGATCCGATTCGTCACAACATCAATTATCTCTGAAAGATTCGCCAAGTCGCAGGGCCCAGAGTTCACATAACCTTCACTAAATTAGATTCAACTAAAAACCAGCAAGACTAAGTAAAAAGAAAGTCCCTAAAGGCCTAAATGATTCTCTGCCAAAAAGGACAGATTGTAAGAAATAAACTCTTGCTGCTAAAAGTAAATTAGGAAGTGCGGCGGAAGCTGACATTATACAAATGCAATGTCACCAGGCACAGAATACGATAACAAGGGTCCTGGGAAGAGGAAACCACAAAAAAAAGTGGTTTTGCCTGCAAAGATTTTTTTTTTTTTTGAATGAATGAATGAAGGTACAGTTAGAATTTGCAATGATCTATTTGTCCCTAACTGGCAAGAGTTTTGCAAGCCAAAACAAAAAAGTCAATATTTTTTAGGATTTTAAAATAAGCAAGCAATTATTTTTTTCCAATAACCAATATTCTAAAAATATAATAACTTTAATACACAGAACACCAAAAATCCTTTTTACACTTTATATCAGATTAAATTAATCAAATTCTGCCAAATTCTAAAACCCCACTAGCAAAAAAACTTGAAGTTCCTTAAAAAGTATGTTAAGTGCAAACAGTCTGCTTCAGTTCGAATCTCAGCGCAAGTTTTTTTTTTTTTTTTTTTTGAAGGATAATGTGGGAAAATACATTATTTCTTTCGTTTTATCGCAATGAATAGCAGCAAGTGGGCATATTTATGAAGTGATCCTACAACAGTGAGTCTCTTTGTAATAACCTTTTCCCAGTACATAAATAATATATTAAGGACTGGCCTGTGTCTGCAGTTTGACTCTGGATCATTTAATTATCCAGAAAGGATCTGCTATTCCCTCCACACTTCTTGTAAGTTCACTCAAATTATTAGAGCACTGAATTTGACATATGATCCGATTCGTCACAACATCAATTATCTCTGAAAGATTCGCCAAGTCGCAGGGCCCAGAGTTCACATAACCTTCACTAAATTAGATTCAACTAAAAACCAGCAAGACTAAGTAAAAAGAAAGTCCCTAAAGGCCTAAATGATTCTCTGCCAAAAAGGACAGATTGTAAGAAATAAACTCTTGCTGCTAAAAGTAAATTAGGAAGTGCGGCGGAAGCTGACATTATACAAATGCAATGTCACCAGGCACAGAATACGATAACAAGGGTCCTGGGAAGAGGAAACCACAAAAAAAAGTGGTTTTGCCTGCAAAGATTTTTTTTTTTTGAATGAATGAATGAATGAAGGTACAGTTAGAATTTGCAATGATCTATTTGTCCCTAACTGGCACCTTGACCAGGTGCTGACAGCAGCTACGTTGGGTGCCGAGAAAGAAAAACAAAAAATGCAGCCAAGAACATGCTCTGTTTGTAATGCCAATCCAACCCATGTCAACATGATTTCCTTCCTGACTGCCAGAAAACTGAAAGTACATGTAGTTTTGTTCCTCTCAGTTACTTATTGAAATAAAGCTACCAAGGTGCTGACAGACAGATAACACAATGAGCAGGTACAGCTTTGGGACTATCTTACACAGTGTTTGTCTCACATCCATCTAAAGGAATCCATTAGCGGTCATTTTTGGACATCCTGTAACAGTAAATGAACATTGCAAAACCAGGATTTATGCTTGACCCTCCAAAGCAGCATTAATCATTGCCTCCAATGTCAATTTACTGTTTATTTTTGATTATGCCAACTTATTTCTTTATACTCCTTGGTGCAGTGAACCTCTAAGATGTCAAAGGCAAAAGACCCATACATACCTTTCAAAAAATGCAGCACATTCCGTTCACGTTTTCAAACTATTATTAGATGTGGCCAGCTGATTCTTGACTTTTGCATCCCTCCAATTCCTGATATTTCACATTGCACAATGTCCTCTCAAGATAAATGAACAAAGACATTATGTTTCTCCCAGCAGTGATTGTGCAACTGATACAAATTTGTGCAAGATGGATCGCAATGCGTCTTACATGACCTGCAGTTGATTTCTGAAGGCACCAGGTTGCACACACAAGAAATAAAATGACAAAAACAAAGGCAATTGGACATGTTTGATGGGCTGTGACTCTGTCGGGTGGGATTTGCAGTTGGTTAAACTCGTTTAAGCGTTAAACAGGTCTTCCCCCTGGGCCGCTACAAAAAGGTTGCACAGCTTCAACCATGATTCTGTATGACATTACAAACATTGTAGAACATGACTTTACTGTGTTGAAACAAATCTGAACCCTTGAGGTCTGGTTTCTAGTCCCTTCACTGAAACACAGTCCACATCTGCAGCAATGAAAGTATGCTGCATTATTTAGACTAAATTGAATTATATATTAAATGTATATAGAATGTATTAAAATAGAAAACATTTTAAATTGTAAATGTTACTGCTTTTATTGTATGAATGCAGCCTTGGAGAGCATAAAATACATTCAAAAACGATAAAAATAAAAAAGATCTGTGCAACTGCACACAAAATTCACTGGTTATGTACTGTGAACATGCCAGTTCTAAAAACAGACAGAATGCACTCTTTTAAACATCCACATTTTTCCATTTCATCATTCATGATTAATAAGATTAATATCACAAAATGTCAGTCTGCCAGGGTTTTTATTGTCCTTGACAAAAGCAGCATCTGTTTCCTAGAGTCCGAGCAGGGCACACTGCAAACTCACTGATGTCTGGAGTGAGGACAGAACTTTGGATTGGTGCTCGACTTCACTTCAGAGTCTGTTGTAAATGATCTGTGACTGCTCATTTTCTGATTTAGCCCAGTTTAGAGTTAAATAACATCAACCTCAAGACCCACGTGGGCACTCTGCCCTGGGCCAGACAGTCAATCTGTGAGCCTTCGGTCTACTCCAGACTTTAGAAAATATCAGTGGCTCCACCAGCTGACATGGGTAAAAGACAGAACGATACGGGTGGACAGTTCTTTTGACCTAAGATCTCTTAGTCTCTCATGACTTCTGGGAAAACAAAAAGCCCAAGTCTTGACTGGAAGCTCAGGTCTGTCCCCATTCCATGGCATAGACTAATTGTCCAAGGTCAGCGCTTGAGAAAAAAGAAAAAAAAAAGAAAAGAAACAATGACCTCCTCCTCAAACTGCAAAGACACCGCATCAGTTTGTTTTCCTCAACAACATAACTCTTTAGAAAAAGGATGTGAGCATCAGACCCGGGCTACTTCTGTGTTGCAACCTACCACAGTTACATTTCCTGTCTACTATGCATGGGATCTCCATTGGGATGCTTTAATTTTTGCTGAATAAGTCACCACACTGCTGTAAAAGACAATGCCACACACATCTGTTTGTCTCATTAGAGATAATAGAGGGGCAAGGTAATATCAGGGCACTGAACTCCTCAAGTCTTTCACTGTTGCTCGGGCATCAGCACTTCTGAATGATGAAGGCCCAGTTCTCTTGCTTACTGTAAAACGCTAATTATCCTCATAAATGTAATAGCAAAGCCTGTAATGACTTGATCTTGCTGTAATGCATCAAGTAGCCTACATACTGTCGAGAAGACTCATTTTCCCCAATAGTAATACATGCTTGTGTTTATGAAGGAGAAAACTAATATAAGTATTAATAATCAGTCATGGACAGAGACTATCAACATTTATAAACATAGTATACACAGTCTGAAATATATGCATAATATAAAGTGTCTGGAGGCGAGCCGATGGAATCTTTAGTAATACCTTTCGATTATCTTTGATTCAAAGCCGAATTAACTTGATTACATTTTTATTTAAACACCGCAAACTTATTTTAAGATTTAGCTTAGTGTAACAGATTTAGCCTATTAAATTAAAGTAAACACAAAGATATCCTGGGATTGAATGCATTTGTTTTTAGATACTAAATATTGTGCCAAAAACAACGATTCTGTGTAAAAAGGTTATGTTAACTTTTCAAGTCATAAGAAATAATAAAAACAATAAAACAAATAAAATATCTATCTATCTATCTATCTATCTATCTATGGCATTTGCACTTATATCATAGATAAGCTCTAAAAGTATGGCAAGAGCAAACATGATTCATTTGATTCCTTGGCACTCAAAATGTACAGTCTGCGTCTGCCGGCTCAGGGGGGTGTGATGGCTCATTAATAGTGTTGACACAGTGAATTCTTTCTCATAAAGGGAAACATGGACACAAAGGGGAGGTGGCACACAGGAGAGGAGGGAAACTCAGTGAAAGCATGTTTCCTACAACAGGAAGAGCATATAAGCCCATAAGGCCTGTAATGACTTTGATTACTTAATTTTAACTGTGAATTTAATTCATTCAGGTTTTGAGAGGACTCGGATCTGAATATCCCAAGTTTATATCATAGATAAGCTCTCAAAGTATGGCAAGAGCAAACATGATTCATTTGATTCCTTGGCACTCAAAATGTACAGTCTGCGTCTGCCGGCTCAGGGGGGTGTGATGGCTCATTAATAGTGTTGACACAGTGAATTCTTTCTCATAAAGGGAAACATGGACACAAAGGGGAGGTGGCACACAGGAGAGGAGGGAAACTCAGTGAAAGCATGTTTCCTACAACAGGAAGAGCATATAAGCCCATAAGGCCTGTCTGCAAGACTATAAAAGTGCCAGAGCCATATTTAACACACTGATCTGTTTGAAAAGAATGATGACGATGCAACAGCCTTCTTCATATTTCTCCTTATACTCTCACTAGGTTGATCACATAACAGAAAAACAGGAAAATTAGTTAAATCTTAAATCTAAGTTATTGTTAATGACCACTAAAGACTTTGATTTGAATGCAGTTCAAATACTATTTAACTTCCAAAACTGAACATTCTGTCATTATTTACTCATTATCATGTTGTTCTAACCCATATGACGTTATTTCTTCTGTGGAACACAAAAGGAGTTTGGCTTCAGAAGACTTGGAACAGTGCGTCCAAAATGGCTTAATAGCAGTGCTCATCCGCTCTTAAATATTCAGCAGCACAACAAAAGAAATCATAATTTACATGAGTTGTACACTTTGCAGTCTGTATTGAAAGTGATGTAACAAAAGGGAGATAAATGCAAAAACAAACATACAACACAACCAATGTAGTCTGATTCATGAACAAATGACTCTTAAGAACCAGTTCTGAAGTTTAAAAAGATGAGTTGCCAGTTTGAAATCAGTCAAACTGAATCCATCAGTGGTTACTGAATCTTCTGACTCACTTACTGAACTGCAAATCTCACAAATATATAGTTCTGTATTCCAATAAAGAAAGAAAGACACAATGAGAAGCACAATGAAAGTATTAATAAAGAGTCACAGACAGAGAGTATCAACATTAGAGAATTATATATGTAACATGTTATATTTATAGGCCTATAAAGCGAAGGGACAGACCGGTCACATATACAGTTTGAAACCTTTTAACTATAGATGAAATCTGAAAAATAAGTAAATAAATAAATACATGCATACATAAATAAATACAGAGTTTAGACTTTTTTTATATAAATATAATGAAATGTAATATAATTTTGTAGTGTAATCAGTCTGTGGTTATCGAACCATCTTCTGACTCACTTACTGAACTACAAATCCCACAAATATATTCTGTGTTCCAAGAAATAAAGAAAATCATATGCAAATAGGGTGAGTGAACATTTGCTTTAGGATGCAGCAGATCCTTTGTTGTTCTTCTGACATGCACTAAACCGTTGCCTTCACACTAAATTATGCATCCGTAGCCTGTTCAGTGTCAGCGCAGCCTCAGACAGAAGACTGGATGGACATGTTGTGTTTTGGTTGTGTGCCCATTTCTGTGGTTCTTAATCTCAGGCCTTTGACTCCTCTGAAACTGTAACCCCCCGGAGCTCTGCCGGTGAATGGGGTCCCAGATGCCATTGCTGAAAAGACACAGCATACATCACCCCCTCCAACACACACACACAAATGGAATTCCAGGCACACTTTCACCAGTCTGACCAGATGTCGACTCATCTGGTTAATCATTATTTTGACTACAGCTGCTTTTTCTCATGTTTCACAAATGCTTTTTCAGCGAACGCACCTTTGCGTTATACAACCGAGGCTTGATTGTGGCTCTGGAAATCCGTTGCAGTGGATGACTGGATCCCTGTGAGATTAACTCCAGAAAGAGAGAATTGCTGCTTGACACTGACACCTCAACACCAGCAGTCTCCACACCTTCATGCCCCGTCAACACATCTGATGTGAGCATCAGTTCAGAAGAGCATATAATGGTTCTTTCAATTGCTAAATCACTTACAGATGTATTTTAACTCAACACTGCTTAGCTAATGGACGTGATGCTACCAACTCATCCAAGCTAAATATGAAGCAAGGGCCCAAGTCATTTATCATCATCAGAATCATGGCAAACTGTTCTCTGCAGCCATTCCCTACAAAGCCTGAATTTTGAACTTTAATTACTACCATACAAGACGAAGGGACATGTGCTTTAGAGAAGACATGTTATGATGCAATCTCTGAGTAAATTATTTTAATACAAGTACAGTGAATAGCAGAGACGGCTGTTGATAAGTGTCCAATCAGTAAATGTAATAGTGCAATCAGGAACTGATTATCCCCAGTGTATAAACAATTAATTCCTGTGAATCAAGTTCTTAATAATCATTAATATTGATTAGAAAGTAAAATTATTTCACAGGAAGTCCATCCGTTTGGTCACATAAACAATTTGTGCATTTTAGTGCATTTGTAACTCAAATATAAACCAAGATTATTAGATCCACCAGTGTTGTTTAGGGATGTGGGAGAGTGAAATATCACAATGATCTTACACTCCACCTGTTTGAACTGGAGCTCATGAAGAATGTGATTAAAATGGAAATGTTTAGCTGCATGCCTACAGATGTATGGCTCTCATTTCCTTCCATAAAATTAATCTTTAGAATGTCAGAGTGCTATGGATCCATATAATTACATCTTACAAACGGCAAATCTCACTGGACAGATCCACAGTTCTGATTTCATAAATTATTATCTGTACAAGATATGGCAGATGCATTAGCACAGCTGGTTTCTCATTAGAGTCTAAAAAAAGTGCCTATAGTGCCTCAATTTTGAAGAGTCTTGAAGGAATATTCTGGGTTCAGTACAAAGGTGCCCCTCCTTTTCTTTCGAAAAAGCAAAAACTTTTTTTCACAGTGAAAGAATTTTAGTGTCAAAAACCTCTTACGAACTATTTCTCTGTACAGTTATATTACATTTTAAATCCATTACCATGCAAAGTAAAGCCTAAAACCCTAAAATGCCTGTAAACATGATGTAAATAGCTTCACAGCTCAAATAACACACAAATTTTAACAGAATAAATAATTTAAGTGCATTTGTAATATTATAGATATGTATGCTTTTAAATCCTAAAAAATAAGCCTCCTCTACTTTATACTTTAACACTGTTTTTTGTGGTAATAAGGAAAAAAGGTTGATCTTAATATGTATTGAACCAGGAATATTCTGTTTAATTTACTTTTGACCACTTTCTTAAATGTATACCAGTGAAGACAATGAAAAGAACAAACAAACAAAGCATGCAGTCAAGCATAAGGAGTTTAATGACCCCACAAAAAAGTTGTGTACTTGCTCCTAAAACAACTGAAACCTACAGTCACTAAGATCTTAAATTTAAATATCTGAATAAAAGTCCCAGTTGGTCTTTGTATCAGGGGTGTATGCAGGATTTGCTCTTTGGATTGGTCTCCAAAATTGTGCATTGTGGCTGGGTGGGTATGAATGCCGGTCCATGCTAGCCCACCCGGAGTTATGTGCCTGCTTTGTACGCACAGTTGTGGGTAACTGCTCAATGCATCTGTGGTGGCAAAGATCTTTAGGATCTTTTGGGTCTTCACACACATTATGTTCCCATGGTGATAATGGCAAGCAAAAGGTAAAAAAAAAATAAAAAAGACTTATGGTCCACTTCATTTACTTCAAAGAAATCACATATTAGTCTTCCATCTCCCCTACTGTTGTGGGAATTTTTGCAAGACCTAGTAGTGCTGAATTAAAAAGGCAGGGAGTTGAAGGAGATGGAGATTCTAACTCCAGCTCCAACATTAGTCATGTCATGCAATAGTGAATGCACAGCTAAATAAATAAATATACACACACGATCCTTCAGAAATCATTCTAATATGTTAATTTGGTGCTCAATGTTTTTATAATATAAATGATGTGCTGTTTAATATTTTTGTAGAAATTGATTTTTTCAAGATTCTTTCATGAATGCCCATAGACAGCAATGTAATTACCTCGATCAAGGTCCAGAAACGTGGCAAGGAGATCAGTAAAATAATCCATGTGACATCAGGGGTTCAACCGTAATTTTACGAAGCTACGAGAATACTTTTTGAGAGCAAAAGAAAAATAAATAACGACTTTATTTAACAATTCGTCTCCTCCGCATTACCCTAGCGCCATTTTGGAGAGTATCCACTGAACGTAAAGTGATCCACTGTTTTGTGTCAGCTGTGCCACGCGGATACGCTGTTTACGTTGTTTACGCTTTGATTTGAACGAAAGCATACGCAATTTGCGTTCAGTGGATACTTTCCAAAATGGCGCTAGGGTAATGCGGAGAAGACAAATTGTTAAATAAAGTCGTTTTTTTTTTCTTCTGCACTCAAAAAGTATTCTCGTAGCTTCGTAAAATTACGGTTGAACCCCTGATGTCACATGGATTATTTTACGGATGTCCTTGCTATGTTTCTGGGCCTTGATCGTGTAAGGACCCTTGCTGTCTATGAAAGGCAGTGCTCTGAATTTACAAAACATGAGATTTTGCCAAAACTATCTTCTCTGGAACAAATAATAGATTAATGAAACCAAAGACTGCCCATTAGATTTACCCAAAACGAATTACATCTCATGTTTAACCACTACAAAGACATCAGAGCCAGCGGTAAATTCCAGAAGATCTGGCCGAGGTGAGGCGCTCTCGGGCAGCATCATGAGCGCAAAACTGCCGCTGACCATCTGGAGCTCACATGTCCGAAAACGTTGAAGCAAATTTTAAAATAGACGTTAACAAACTGCATATTGTACTGGATTTGGGCGTCCGCCATGACACTCGCTGTAAGAGGTACCGCAAGCGGAGGGATACGATTACAAACTGTGAAACGGCTGGGAGTTATTGGGGTGGAGTTCTGATATCACTCTAATATCGCACTCTTATCAGCCAATCAGATTCAAGGACCAGAAAGAACTGTTGTATGTAGTATATATATATTTATTTATATTAAGGCCACAGCATAGTACAAAATAAAGCACTAATTGTACACGCTGTACGTGCACTGCACTCTGAACTACCAGCACCAACGTGTTTCTGAGGACTTTCATTCAGCATTTACAACTACAACCGCAGGTGGTTGCCCAATGCATTGGCTACCACCTTAAAGGATTCAATAAACGGCTCTCCCCCGTAGCAACATGTACAGACTTGTGCTGGGAGCAATTAAAACATCAACTTCCATTTCCCTCCTCTGAGCTTTCCCCTATTTCATGCACTGTACATGCTGAGTAAATATTTGAATTGCCTATCCACCTTCAAAAGAATCCACACAGAGAGGCAGAAAGACGTAAAGCAGTGATTAAGTGATTTCGTCATACTTACACATTTGTTCATGATGGCAGGAGATTTACAGTGGTGTTTGTAGATCCTGTGCTATAAACATTTTCAGTGAATTTTTGTAAACAGTGTTCATGGAATAATAAGGATGCGAAATGTTAACAGTCAAACAAACATGTTTGCTATATTTCTCATCTACACACAATAGTTTGGGGTGCAGAACAGACTGAAATTTACGTTGTTATTCCAATATGTCCAATTCAGTCTGATTCACTAAATCAATTGAAGTAGTTCACTGCAAAACCAGTCTGCAAGGCTGCATCCAAAACAGCAAACTTCCATATATGTGTATAGTAGATGTGAATGAAGTAATTATCCAAATTTACAGTGTTCCTACTATTTCCAGTGAGATTTGAAAGTGTATATCTAATGAACACTTTACTATTTGTGAATGGCAAGCGACACATCTGATTTTGATAGGTCACATGACAATGACATCATGAAAAATTTTGTACTTCTTGATTGCATTCATACTCATATAGAACATACTTTTTAATGCCCGTGAGGAAAAAGAGAATGCAATTTCGGACGCAGCCTATGATTCATTTGCGAACTGCAATCAGTTCTCGACTTCAACTCACTAATACAATGATCACAGCGATACCTCGGTTAACAGCTCACCAAGAGGTTGATTAAGAGTGAATAGGCTTTTACATTTTTATAATGAAAACTGTAGGTTTTTGTAAATAATGTTTACTCTGTTGCAACAAAACTGTTTAGAGCACCAGCAACAGTATAAACGAGTTGCTTAAACTCTTTTTTTATTTAGTATTAACATTAACTCTCTATTTATGTGCAATAAAAGTTCTTTTGTTTCTGCTCAGCGGGCCTACGTGACATTTATAAAGTCCATTCAAAACGTACAAACAAAAAAAAATAATGCGCTGTGTATATTTTAACAATGTTTGGTTAAGATGCCTCTGCATTTGTGAATGGCTGAGTGAAACGTGGATAAGATTTTAATTAAATCCTCTGTTTATTCTGAAATGCAGTGTAAATAAACACATTTTGTTCATAGACCATCGGCTTTGCATCAGTTTCTGTTATATAGCATAGAAAACTAGGCCAAAAAATAATCAGAAAAATCATGCCGTTAGAAATGAATTCTTGGGCACCCCTGATCTAATACAATTTAAATATTTGGGTGTGCTTCGTGATCAGCGTTTTCAGATCTGTTTATTATTATTATTATTATTATTATTTATGTATTCATTCATTCACGAAAAAAAGACATCAATTATCTTAATTAGCCCGCATGCCTAATAAAATGCGACTGAATATATATATACACACATTTTTTTTTACATTTATTTACAATTTTTGGTGACAAGTACTTTTAAAATGTACTTCGTATTTTGCAATAAAAAATAAATTTTTATGTAATTTATTTATTTTTAATAATTATTTGTATTAACCTTTTTGCTGATAAATGTACTTGTAAAATGTAGTTTTTATTTTTAAATTTAATTACATTTTTATTAAAAAAAATTTATTCAGTTATGAATATATATATACACACACACACACACACACACACACACACAGCGAATACAAACAGATGATTTAACTCTGGTGGCATTGTTGCCATTGTTAATTTCTGCACAACATTTATTTATTATTAAAAAAATACTTTACTGTCTTTTCACTGTACGTCCGCTACTGACTTTTATTTTGACATGTTTCCTCAGCCGGTGACATTTATACGGTGCCTTAAACGTTCTCCCTTCACAGTTTATTATGCAGTGATTGTATAACAAGTTCACATGCTAGATAGTAGTACACAGCAAAACTAAAACGAGATCTTAATGGATTCACGTTAAACGAATAAATCATTTAAAAGAGTCGGGTCGTTGTGAAGGTTTGTTGTTTATTGTTGTGCTTTTTAAAAGTCTGAGTTGAATTGAAGGCTACCAACAATAATAATATGCTAGCAGTTAGCATTCAGCACACAACCCTATACTATAAGATAAATCACCCTTTAAATAATTTTAAACTTGAAATGATATAATCAAACATCAATATAACCACATTTGCCTTCAAATTAATCTGTGTATCGCGTTGGTAGCTGTTGTAGTGTTCTGTTATTGTGTATGACTTTTGTTATGGTCGTTAACGGTGTAATTGTTCAATACAGATGTTTTCACCATTATAAATAGATATTTATGACAGAAAATTTATCTTTAAAATGTCATTCCTAATGTAAGCTATTATTATTCAACGGTTTCTCTGTTATTAAAATACTTTTACTTTGGTGTCTAAGTAATAAAACATATCCAAAGTTTACAGTCTTAGATGATCCTTATTCACAGTTACTTGGCAATGCCAGTAGAAGGTAACAAGGACCAGGCCCTGGCTCCCCTGTCCAGCCCTGTCAGCGCCCTTACTCCTGGAGTCCAAGAAGACAATGGCCTTTCCATCCCCGGAAGCAGCAAGGAAGAGCCAGTGGCTACATGTCCAGAGAATGTTGGGTCACAAAATCCTAGAAAATCCCAGGCCCTGCTCCAGATCAACCGTCAGGAGATCCAGTCAGTGGACCGCAACTCTCAGGCTGCTGAGCTGCAGGGATTGGGAGTGGATGTGTATGACCAGGATGTTCTCGAGCAAGGTGTGTTGCAGCAGGTGGACAGGGCCATTCAGGAGTCCAACCAAGCAGCAGCCAAAGCTGAGGCCGAGAAAGAATATGAGTCTGTACTGGATGACGTCAGGTGAATTTAAGCTTGCTTTATTGATCTTGAAACAGTGCATTATGTATGTCTGTCAAAAATAATTTTGTTGGTTTGTAATGCATTTCAGGTCATGTACAACTGCTTTGAAACACATCAACAAAATTTTAGAGCAGTTAGCCCCTCATGCTGCCTCTAGCAAAGACATCAGTAGGAAAATTGAGTCTGTCAAACGACAAAAAGAGAACAAGGTAAGCATAAACTGGACTATTTATTTATTTATTTTGCTTGGTTTAGCCGGTACCACTATGGATTTTATGTTGTTGGAAATGTATCCGATCAAATGAGAAGGCTTAATCCATTTTAAATTATTATTTTAAATTGATATTTTATATTAAATATATTTTCACTTTAGTTTCCTAATTAGATAAGAGCTTATAATATTTCAATAATGTGTTTCTTTTTGAAAATCCTTACTATACAATACTTCAGAAGTCTGTTGTCTTTTACAGGAGAAGCAGTTAAAAAAGATCAGAGCCAAGCAGAAGAGATTGCAGGCTGTTCTTGATGGAGAGGATATCCAGAAGCTTGAGGCAGAATTATTGATTGAGGATGACGAAGGTAAGTTTGAAGCACGGTTTCTTTCAGAAGCTTTAGGTGCATTATTAGCCTTAACATTTAAATGTATTGGAGCATCATATGCTCTTTTGATCTGGCTGAACAATCATTTTGTATATACAATGGGCGTTACATATTTTACACTAAAATGTTTGTGTTTTGTAAAGTTTTCTTATTGTATTTCTTTTAATATTAGTTGTAATATGCTTGTGTAGGACTAATAGTGGTATTTATACAATAGTGGTTCTGCCTAGAGGGGCGTCTGGAGTTTGTTACAATATTTGTGTTTTTTATTTTTATTTATTTACCTTATTTTAACTAGATATTGTTTTCTAGACATATAAAAACTTCACAGCTTATTGTCAGTTTATGAGAACTCGATGACCTAAAATAAATTGTAATATTGACAATTATAGTTGTTAAATGTTAAATAAAATTAATATCAAATTCAAAAATAGATGTAAATCATGCACAATTTGAACATTCAAAAGTGCTTTATGCTAAGTGTTTCCAGAGCCGATTCATTCATGAAAAACACTTTCTAAACATTTAAACAAAATATTACAAAATGTCTGCATCATGGAAACATATATATAATTTAATTTCTCTTACTGTCTTTCTTTCAATGTTTGCTATAATATGGTATTGTGTGCCTAACAGTGGTACTATTCTACACTGTTTGCATCTGTTAGAACCAGGCCCATCCACTTTGGGCAGCATGCTTATGCCAGCTCAGGAGTCTGAATGGGAAGAGCTCATCCGCACAGGTCACATGACCCCCTTCGGTTCACGGATCCCTCAGAAGCAAGAGAAGAAAAAGCCTCGAAAGGTTATGCTCAGCGAGAACTCCGGATTCGACAAGTACCTCGCCGACCAAGCCATGTTAGCGGATAGCAGGAAGAGACCCATCTTAAAGAAGAAGATCACTAAGAAGCACTCAGGACAGACCACAGGTGGCAAAGAGCAAAAGAACAGATCGCTCTCCAGCAAAGAAAAGAAGCTCCAAAAGCGAATGCGTAAGCTCCAGAGGACCGCCCTGAAGGCTCACCCCAAAGCCAGGCCCAAGGTGGAGAAGGAGCTGCCCCGAGCCAGGAGGAGGAAAGGCGATGGGGAGCAGACGTCCGACAGCGAGGGTTCAGAGTACGTCCCGAGCGATGAGCTGATGGATCCCGAGGAACCAGAGAGAGATGATGATGAGTTCTGGGTGGATGAAGATGAAGAATACCAACTTAAACCATACAAGAAGAAGAACCAGGCCAAAACCAGGAAGCCCAAGAAGGAGGATGAGAGCAACGAGTACATCCCTAGCAGCTCAGAGGATGAAGACTCTCAGAAAGGAGGAAAAGTCAAGAAATGTAAAGATGATGGAGATATTGAGTATTACAGGCAAAGGATTAGGTAAGTTTAGTCTGAATCCATCATTTCATAAACCGTCCCAATCATTACAGTCAAAGGCCATTCATATGTTTAGTTACTTTGCCTAGCATGTATGCTAGAACAGATAACCTAATCCACTGATGAGATTGGCAGCTGTTTTTTGACTAAGCAAATTCTATGCCTATTCATATTTTCTCATTATGGTATGCATGCATGTATTTATTCCAATGTTAATGTGCAAATAGATGGAAGCAAACCTAACAAGATTTATGCATTCGTATTTATAGTAAGCAAATTGAGTTGGCATACGCTCTCTCTCCATATTTCTCCGCTCTGGTTGGTTTAAATGTGAATGCGGCCACTCATTTCTGCTATGGTGGAGCGCAAGCAATGCCGAGCGGTGGAATAAAGGGGGGAAAAACGTAATTAACTGAACCAATGCTTAGTCTTGACTTAATTACAAGTGCAGTCTCGGAAGCCCCAGATAAAGGGAACAGTTTCATTGCGGAGTGACAGGACCAACCCCAAATGAAGATGGATTTTTTTTCCCTACACTCCTCTCTGTGTACCTTTCTTGGGGAGCTCAAGCTCCTAATTGTCTGTATCAATCTTAATTTGCTTTTCTGACGACACTGCCACTAACTGCTGTAGCTTTCCCTGAAGCCAGAAGTGGGTCAATTAAATCTGGCCTGCTGGAATGAGGGGCAGAGGAAGGGAAAGGTCTCCCGCTCTCTCTCTCTCTCTTCGGTTTCTGTCTTTGTCTGTCTGTAGTTCTTTGGCTAGGAAATTAAAAACCGAGGCCGGGGACTTTTGGTACCTTGCAAACTTTCCCGTAGGAGGCATCTTTAACAGAGTCAGATTTTAAATGTCAGCAGCAGACTGTTTTAGTTTAAGATTGTTAATCAAATACGTTATGTGAAGTCTTCAGTATGGGAAATGTCTGTGGGGTCTGTCGTTCAACGTGACACTGTGTCCACACCAGTCGGTGGTCCGTTTCTATTTTAGACATGCAACACAGCTACTCGAGCCATTTTGCTACTGAACTGTAGCCTTGTGCTTAGTGGTCGACCAATATTAATTTTTGGATCCGATGTCATGGAGAGCAGGATGGTTGTAGGCCAATATAAAGCAGATATATATGATATTGTATATCACAGTTAATATAAAGACAATAAATAGCACAGGCTGCAGTGAAATTTATACTTCACATGATATGAAAATTATGTACTACAAAATAAAAAAACAAAACTACTAAAATAAAAATATATTTATACTTTTGATAGCAGTTTCTTGATTCTGTAATCCTAATATTTTTCACAAATAAAGAAATAGTTCAAACATGACTAAAAAGGAAGTACACTCAGTAATCTGTTAAGACTGTGTGCACTGGGAATCATATTCAGGTAATACTAATTTTACATAAAGTACACAGTGAATGTGACATAGCGGCAAACTGGATGTAGCTCAGCTTAGTTTGAAATCAACTTGTTAAAAATCAGCCAAAAAAACAATTTGGCCAATGGGATAATTGAAAAAGGACAAATATTGACAAGGCTGATATATATTGGTCAACAACTACTCATGCTTAATGCTGATTGGTCTATATTGGTGAATGTTCAGTGATGATGTTCAGCTTCAAAGGGCTTCAAGTTGATGCCAGTAATGGTTTTGTTGTGGTTTTGTCTTCTTGCAGGAAGTGGAAAAGGCAAAGACTTCGGGAAAAAGAGGCGAAGAGAGAAGCAGGAGAGGATGAGTCCGAGGAGAGTGAAGCAGAATTTGATGAAGGATTTAAAATGCCTGGTTTCCTCTGGAAGAAACTCTTCAAGTATGTCTCACACAAATCACACATACTCTCATAATGAAAGAAAAGAATCAATAAGTCTTGTTTTCTTACACATGCGCATACAATGTGAAATATTAACTGTGTACAGAAATTTTATGAGTCCCGAAAGCTGAGCTGTAAATGAGGGGAGGGGTGAAGTGCTTTAGACTTGGAAAGAAGGACTCGGCTGTTGTGTTCTAGTTGTGTTTTACAGCACATCAATTGGGCAACACTTATGGCCCATTTATCCAGAATCAATAGTGATAATGGCCCTATGATTAATTCATCAGCCACTGTGTTTGTGTTTGTGCTGGGGCTGCGTTTTGTGCGATAAAACGTTTGCTTTTGTTGTCCAGGTATCAGCAGACAGGTGTCGGGTGGATGTGGGAACTGCACTGCCAGCAAGCAGGAGGCATTCTGGGAGATGAGATGGGCCTGGGCAAGACCATCCAGATAATTGCCTTCCTGGCAGGCCTGAGCTACAGCAAGCTAAAAACACGTGGCTCCAATTACAGGCAAGGGACTCCACATGGTCATACGTTTTTAGTTTGTTTATCTACTGTATTTATGGAAATTTGTTTCAACTTAAACAAAAGTAAAAATAAAAAGGGCTAAAAAAACATTTTCTATCTATCTATCTATCAGCAGCTGGATTTCTGGTGGAGAGAGGTTTGGCGTGAATTATTAAAGACGTTTCAATTATGATATTCCTCTAATTCTCTTAGTGGCGACATCAAAGGAGAAACAAGGACGTGACATGAAAGAGAGACTGCTTGTTGGGCAGGGAGGGGGGAAAATTAAACATGAAACATGTAATTAAACATGTTTAAAGTAATGCCTTTTTTACTTTTTTTTGCTTTTCTTGCCATACACACTCGGGGTGGAGGCCCTCCTGGATGGTCAATAAGCTGTCTGGCGTCGCCCATCCGCAAATTGATTGTTTGCAAACTCAATTATGGCTCGCTATCAATGGCTTTCACAATCCAGAATATCATATCAAGCCAGCAGCTGGATTTCTGGTGGAGAGAGGTTTGGCGTGAATTATTAAAGACGTTTCAATTATGATATTCCTCTAATTCTCTTAGTGGCGACATCAAAGGAGAAACAAGGACGTGACATGAAAGAGAGACTGCTCGTTGGGCAGGGAGGGGGGAAAATTAAACATGAAACGTAATTAAACATGTTTAAAGTAATGCCTTTTTTACTTTTTTTTGCTTTTCTTGCCATACACACTCTGGGTGGAGGCCCTCCTGGATGGTCAATAAGCTGTCTGGCGTCGCTCATCCGCAAATTGATTGTTTGCAAACTCAATTATGGCTCGCTATCAATGGCTTTCACAATCTGGAATATCATATCAAGCCATAATGATCCCAAA
>NW_015626033.1:1126954-1169080 GCF_001515625.1 Sinocyclocheilus rhinocerous | reverse complement strand
ATACATACATACATACATACACATATAATATAATATATTTCATTTATTCCTGCATTCTAATATACTAATTTAGTGCTCAATAAATATTTTGTCGTCTTATTAAAAATAATAAAAACTGCTTAATATTTTTGTGGAAACTTATTTATTTTTATTTGTTTGAAGGTTAAAAAAACAGCATTTATTTGAATTAAGAAATCTTTTGTGACGTTATAAATGTCTTTACTGTCACTTTTGATAAAGTTAATGCATCCTTGCTTAATAACGAGTGAATGAATTATACTGTTGAAAAGTTTGGGTCAGTATGACTTTTTAAAAATAAATTAATACTTAATTTATTTTTAAAAAGTCATACTGACCCAAACTTTTCAACAGTATCGATCATACATTCATTCATTCATTCATTCATTTGCTTCGTCGATGAAGAAAGCAGTGCAGGAATGAAAACCAGACAACTGGTCGCATATTAAAAAACCAAGTACATACTAAAACTAGTAATCCAACTCTCATAGTTTCTCCAGTGTTGTGACCACATTCTCCTCTCATGTAGGTATGCTGGATTGGGGCCCACGGTCATTGTATGTCCAGCTACAGTCATGCATCAGTGGGTGAAGGAGTTCCACACTTGGTGGCCTCCATTCCGTGTTGCTGTCCTCCACGACACGGGCTCCTTCACCAGCAAAAAGGTGATTCACACTCTGCTGGAGCTGAGAACATCCATTCTTTGGACTTCCATAATGTAACCTGTTTTGTTATGCTCTGTCTCAACACCCAAACTTTTCCATCCAAAGAAGCAACATGACAACAAGATTAAGATGAACTGTGTCGCTTCGGCCTGTAACGTTTATGCCAGCGTGAGATTTTCCCCTTGTCAGCAAAATATCCTAGTGTGTGGAGTCGAATTGGCTCCAAGGAAATGTTAAATTAATTAAAGCTAAGGTAGCAGGAGCTGCTGTGGGGCGGCTGTGAAGTGTTTACTGTGAGTGGTCTTCACTGCCCCCTCCCCATTCTGCCTGACACAGTGATTAATGGGGGTTGTTGTCTGGCAGTCCATGCTTTGCCCTCTAGGTGGAGAGTTGGTCTCAAGAGCTTGTGGGAGAGAGACAGAGGAACGTTTATGCAGCGTTGGCACCTAATGATACCGCCTTCACGCTAACACTAACACTCCTGTAGAGCAGATGTACCTGATTAATTGGCTACAAAGTAAAAAAAAAAGTGTGGAGGGGGGGCTGGGAACAGAGGTTAGTCGCTTTGCACGTCTATAATTGGAACACACTTGAGACCGTTCATGTGAGACATCAAAGCAGACGTATAGACTAGTTCTGATGAAGACGCTATCGCCAGGGGCCTGATACCGGCAACCTATCGCAATTTCCTCTATTTAATTAACAGCCAAAAAAGACATTGTTGTGCTAGTGAGTTTACTTTCTGTTAGGTTTTACTCCTTTATTCCTCATTTTCAGGAGAAGCTCATCCCGGAAATAGTGGCCAGTCATGGCATCCTCATCACTTCCTACTCATACATCCGCATTATGCAAGATTACATCCAGAAGTACGACTGGCATTATGTCATCCTGGATGAGGGCCACAAAATTAGGAACCCCAATGCCGGGGTTACTATGGCATGCAAGCAGGTGACCGTTGCTTTCTCTATAAGAGACTTTTCCTTCATTTTATAATCAAGCTGTCAATTAAAGTCTCATGGGTCTTGAAAAGAACACTAGTAAAGGTAGTAGACCTTTAAAAAAAAAGAAGACCTTAAAAGAAATGATCTTAGTTCTAGCTCCAGTGCTATTGATTGCTATATTAAAAAATCAATTGGAAATTTCGCAACACTTTGATTTGGAATTAAATGAACTGAAGCTAATGGAGCTTTAAAACCAAATTCATCATAAAAGGGGCTTTATTGTCAAGTAGTATTTAACTGCTTGCACAGGTAAGGTCTAAAACAACTTTGATTACTTGATCAACTTGCGTCTCGTAAATTATGAAGGATTGTCACTGATTTTTATTTATTTATTTTTTTCAGTTCCGGACACCCCACCGTTTTATCCTCTCTGGCTCACCCATGCAGAACAACCTCAAAGAGCTGTGGTCGCTTTTTGACTTTGTGTTTCCAGGGAAGCTGGGGACTCTGCCTGTCTTCATGGAGCAGTTCTCCGTACCCATAACCATGGGAGGATACGCTAATGCGTCTCCAGTGCAGGTGAACCACTCATCACCCAGAGCTTATTGATCAATGCAGTTCAAATTCTCTTCTTATTCATATATAAACCTATAATTTACACCAAATATAACAGCATAATGAACGCAGAACACATTGTATATTACACAGAGATGCAAGTGCCTGTATTAATTCAAAGGCATATAAAAACATTCTAACAGCACAGTGATGGCTGTATGGTGAATGGAATCTAGATGTGCCATTATTAGGAAACCTTTTTAATAGCACACTTACTTTATGGATTTCATTTCCGAACTGCTTTAAAAGGCTATTGATGTTTCCTCTGCCAATAATAAAAACCTTTACTAATTATTAATGTTATTAAATGGTTGTAGATAGCTAACCCCTGACTCATGGCACTCTCTCCTTTCCCAGCTGTCTGCACAGTCCTGCTGACCAGCCTCATACGTTCAGTTTTTAGTGGATATTCATTTGAGAGATGAGAGAAGATTTTACAATCTTGCAATTAGAATTTACACTTTATGCAGTATGTATTTCTTTCCACCAAAAATATATACATGAAAATGAACTAACATCCATCCAGTGCACTAATTAAAATCACTTTGCATTTTCATGTATGTATGTGTGTGCGTTTGTGAAATGTTCTGAGTCTACTTTAAAAAAACTGGGTTTCAGAATTAAAATCCAGAGATTAAAAATGAAACCTTTTGGATTTTAAGATTTTTTTTTTATATAATTAAGATTTTCCTTTTATAATTATGCATGCCGCTTTTAACAACTTTATATACAGAGGAACTACATGTAATATTTGTACTTGTAAAAATTAATTTGTTATATTGCTGGACCATTTAAAATGAAATTGTGGAGTGAAAGGTTTTCTTTTAATTGTTTAAAAAAAAAAAATTTGATGCCTTACAAGTCCAGAAGGAAGGAAAGTTTTAAGCACTTTTGCAGCCAGCTCCTTTACTGAAGCATATGCTTTATCACTACTTATTCACGTATCTCTCTCTCTGTATCTCTCTCTCTTTTGTCCTCTCAAATGGGCCCTAATCCAGGCTTGTTGTATGCCCTGCAGTGTTGTGGTTCAACTGCAGGCTTTCTTTTGATCTGAAAACCCCTTTAAATTACAGCTAAATTCTTTACCTGACAAAAATGAACAGGTGCCCATACAATACATATAACAGATAAATCTATACTCCACTATTTGTCTGTGTATCTTGCATTTAGTAACTTGCATTTCAGACACAGTTTGGCCAGTTATTTTGTAACTCTGTTTTCTCTAAAAATAGTTCTAAATGAAGCCAGAGCATCAAGCTTTGTCACCAAGCAATTCTAGATGATCAGAAAGATGCAAACATTGAAACTTCCTAATGTTGTTTTAACTGTTGAATAATAAAATATACTGTATGTTGCCTTTCATCCAATCATCAACAGTTACAGCCTATAATGTTTTACTGTCTGAACAGGTCCTGTTCTGCAGATTAACGGAAGATCAGCGGCAGGTTTACCAGAATTTTCTGGACTCCAAAGAGGTTTATCAGATTCTGAATGGAGACATGCAGGTAATAGATCTATGCGTAAAACAGCAATGTTGATCATTTTCTGTTTCCCACTTATTCTTTAACCTGTCTTTTGAGAGCAGTGACATGCTGTAACGTTATATGTTCACATACATGTTTAAATTCATGCAGAGAGAAACATTTAAAGAACTTCTGGAATTTGCGTTTTGCTAATTTAAACCTCAAAGTCAAGTTTAACCATTAAAAAAAAAAAAAGATTTAAGGCATTTTTTCTGGTAAAATTCATAAGATTAAAAAAAATGTGCGGCTGTCATTAAAGCAAAAGTGAGTCCAACTGTACAAATACTCACTTTACTAACTTTTCATGCATTTGTTATGCTGATTATGCCAATGTGTAATGAAAAAAACTGTTAAATTAGAAAACTGTAAAAGTGGACTTTGAACTTCACTTTATATTCATAATATGTGTACAGATACATTTTCTTTACTGATAATTACCTTGTCACAAGCATGCAGAATCTGTTTCATTGATAAATGTTGTGTCGGCCTTATACAGCTGTGAAGATGCTTGTTGCATTAAAAAAACAGTCCCTGTGATCTATTGATTCTCTCGGTGTGTGAATTGTCACAGCAAGGAGATGCTCCTTTATACAAACTATTCATCACAATGCTCCAAATGTGTTTTGTGGAGGCAAAAGCTGTGGGTTGCAGAGCAGTTTACAAACCCCGCTTATGTGGTCACAAACTCCATTAAGCCACATATATAATGCAAAGACTGCTGCATTTACTTCAAGGAAGAGACTTTACTTTGCTCTGGTCAATTACCTTCATTAAATTAACCAGGTTTATTAATATTAAGATTTGTGTTTCCTATTTCTTACAAGGAAAGAGAATTGTTTTTCTCCCTCCATTAAATGTATTAACATATCCACCCGGTGTATTAATCTCAATTCCCCACCCTGTGGTTCTAGGTTTTCTCAGGCCTCATAGCTCTGAGGAAGATCTGCAACCACCCGGATCTATTCACAGGCGGGCCGCGGTTGCTCCGAGGCATCCCTGACGATCAGCTGACCGAGGAGGAGCACTTTGGTTACTGGAAACGCTCTGGGAAGATGATTGTGGTGGAGTCACTGCTGCGCCTGTGGTTCAAACAGGGACACAGAGTTTTGCTTTTCACCCAATCCAGGCAGGTCAGTAAGAAAGGAGTGCAAAAAAAGGCTAGAAAAAATTTCGCAGGACGGCAATGATATGATTGAATATGGTTGATTCTAGACAAATCCATCCACAGAGATCCATCAGCCCTTCGCTGAAGTAAAGATGTGCGAATAAACCAACAGTATTGATGGATAAGCTGCACTCTCACTATCTCCAGCAGCACCACTAAAGGACCAATAAAGTTATTATGTCATTTTGCCCTCTAATAGAATTCATTAGGAGATCTTATTGCATTGTAGGGTGTCTGTCAGGACCCAGCTGTCTTTGTTCAATAGAAATGAGATTTGGCTTCAGAGAGAACCTAAAACCCACACAGTTGGTACTTCTGTACATGTAATATTAATCTCACTTAATCCTATTAGCACTAATCCTGTTCTCAATGCTCTGTCTGAAACCATTTCTCCCACACACACAGATGCTGGAGATCTTGGAGGTGTTCGTGAGGGAGAATGGCTTCTCGTATGTCAAAATGGATGGCACTACTACCATTGCGTCCAGGCAGCCTCTGATCACTCAGTACAACCAGGTGAACATGATCACCGTGCCTGTTTTACGCTCTCTGTGATGGTTTAGGAGCTTTTAAACCAAATTATTTTAATGTGTGTGCTTTTCCAGAACAAAGACATCTTCATCTTCCTCCTGACAACAAGAGTTGGAGGTTTGGGAGTCAATCTGACTGGAGCCAATAGGGTTGTAATCTACGACCCTGACTGGAACCCCAGCACGGACACTCAGGTCAGCTAAAGCAGTATCTCGCATCCAGAACGCATGTTCTTGCTGTATATCTAATGCAAACTATTCATCTTAAAGTATGCATGCAGCGTTGATCGTTATTGATGTGAACTATTGACCTCTTCCCGTAGGCTCGTGAGCGTGCCTGGAGGATTGGGCAGAAGCAGCAGGTGACTGTTTACAGGCTGCTGACAGCTGGAACAATTGAGGAGAAGATTTACCACAGGTTAGTTTCCTAGGATTGGGCACTGAGATGGAGCTTATAATAGTAAGGAGGACTATTATAATCCATAATGTCCTACTTCTGTCTGCAGGAGCTCAATAGACAGTAATTGAAATGCATTATTTTTTTAATTAGATATCAACACGATTTGCTAATTGGTCGCTAAAGGCTGTCATAGACTAGTGGGTTATTTGTAGGGAGGCGATGGGAATTTCGAAAGGACTGTGAAGAGCAGGATTGTTTGCATATTAATTTTGCAATTTCGAGCTAACCTGAGACACTATGCATTTGTTGAGCAGATAAACCATCCAGCAGGGTGAGATTGTGGCATATCTGTTTAGGCTATAAAGGAAATAATTCAGGAAATGTGGGACTAGGGTGTATCATAACGATGATTTAAAAAAAAAAAAAGTACAGTATTTCTTGTCTCTTTCCATAGACAAATTTTCAAACAGTTTCTCACCAACCGAGTGCTAAAGGATCCTAAGCAGAGGCGGTTTTTCAAGTCTAATGACATTTATGAACTTTTCACACTGAGCAATCCTGACGGCTCCCAGGGAACAGAAACCAGTGCAATATTTGCAGGTAATTCATGGATATATTAACAATTTGAACGTATTTTCTTTGCAAGAACAGCTCTGTTCATTTGGCTGATGTCACAAAGAGAACATGTGCTGAAATCAGGCAATGTAAATACAATTTTAAAACATTTTATTGGTACACTGTCAGAAAAAAATGCTTTTCACTGGGGCAGTACCCTTAAAGAGACAACTTTTTACCTCAAATACCCCAAAAAGATGCTTATTATTATCTTAAAGTAGTAATATGAGCCCTTAAGTTACTACATTTAACCATTTAGGGATAAATAAAATAAAAAGTTGATCTTTGCACCAGTGACAAGCAGTTTTACCCCTGAAGGTACAGTTTTAGCACTTTTTTGTTTCCCGAAAGTGTAGATAAATAACTCTAATAAATTATGTTGTCTTTTTTCTTATTTTATAGGCACAGGGTCAGATGTGCAGGTTCCAAAAAGACACAAGACCTCCCGTCCTTCTCAGGGGAGCTCGAGACCATCATTGTCTCATTCATCTGCATTTTGTGTTGAAGACCAAGATACAACATCTCTGTCAGAAAACAGAAACTCTACCTCAGTCAACGGTCTGTCAAACAACAATGCTTCTGGGTCACAGAACAATAACCTTGAACCTCATTCCACTGCTGATCGTTTGACAAACAGCACTAGTAAAGATCATTCTCCTGCGAACAGCCCTCAAAAGCACAGAGAGAAGAAAAAGCACTGTGAAACGCCAGAAAAGGACTTGTTACCCTCAGACAGACACAAGCGCAAGCATAAAAAGCGCAAGCACTCTGAAGACGCCAAGTTTGAGGGCTGTCGCATTTCTCACCTGTTGAAGAAACGGAGGTACAAGAAAGAGGAAAATGAGAAGGGGAAGGAGGAAAAAAATGAGAAAAAGAGTGACGATTATGTTCTCGCCAAGCTCTTTAAAAAATCAGGGATACACAGCGTCATGAAGCATGACACCATCATGGAGGCATCGAACCCGGACTATGTGCTTGTGGAAGCTGAAGCCAGTAGGGTTGCGAAGGATGCGCTGAGAGCTCTGAAGATCTCCAGGCAAAACTGCAGGCTTTCTTTCTCGAGAGGGTCTACAACAGCAACCCCACCTCCAGTCAAGTACGTCTATTTTTTTTTTGTTATATTATAAAATTGTATTAAAAATATGAGGCTGTTTTAACGTCCATTTTGCTCTTAGGAGAAGGTTTGGGCAGAAGAAAAACTCACTTCTGTCTCAGTCATCTGGGACAACAGCAAAAGCAGCAGAGAAATGCAAGGTATGTCACTATGGATACAATATCCTGTGAACCCCCAAAAGAATAATAAATGGTTATTGAGCACTCATGTTGTGTGTGTGCTTTTTTTCTTTAATATAGGATGCAGATGTTATAAAGAAGTCAGTTGTAAAGAAGCCAGGATCTGCTGCTCACTTCAGCGGTGAAGGAGCGCAGGAGGAGTCTGGTTCTCTGTCCTCATCCTCTCTCCTTGCTGGAATGAAGGCCAGGAATCACCTCAATCAACCCCAGAGACAAGAGGATGAGGAAGAGGACGAGAGAGAGTCTACTGCCGTGCATGCTACCCCCACAGAACATGATGAGCTTTTGGTTGACCTGAGGAACTTTGTGGCCTTCCAAGCTCAGGTGGATGGCCAGGCGAGCACCAAGGAGATCCTGGAGTACTTCACCCCGAGACTCACTTCCACACAAACAGCAGTGTTCAGAGAACTACTAAGGAATATTTGTGAGTTCCACAGACTTCCTGGACAGGAAGGGATGTGGAAGCTTAAAGCTGACTACAGGTAAATGGAGCGGCGCATATGAAAACTATTAGCTGAGAAGCTCCAAATGGAATGTATACCTCACACTTGGGAACACAGGTGATTCGATGCATCAGTTATTTTAAGATTATAAAGTGTAAATGCAATTAATTTCAATAAACTTCCTAGAACTTTCCAAGAACTTTCCAGGTTGGCTGTAAAAAGTACAAAAGAATTGTATTGGCCCTATTATTGTAAAACGCTCCAATTGTATGAAAAAATAAATATGATGTCATTCTTTTGTTTGTTTTTGTAAAATTCCTGGAAATTACTTGAACTTGGGGATCTCTTGAAAATGTGTTATTCATGCAATTATTGTTGAGACCAGTACTTTTTTTTTTTTTTGCTATACTGTTATAATACTTTTTCTATTCACTCAATTATTGGTACTCAGTTCTACCAATAATTTGGCAATAATGGAAAATGTACATTTTATATAGGGTTTCTACCCTATACATGTGCTTGGTGCCAATTTGTTTACATGACATTTTAGTAAGTGAAGGTGATTTTGAAACTTATAAAATCAATATTATTTAATGTCTTGAGAGTATCTACCCCTGCCTTCCTCTTACTGTTTGTTCAGTAAGAACAATTTAGATTGAATGTAATTGCAATGTGTAAAGCCAGTGATGGTGTTGAGGGAATACTGTACACATTTTAACAATTAAATTGATTCATTAAAAGTTACCCAATAAAAGATCACCCTTTACATCAACTCCTTAGTACACTTTATTAATATGACCTAGGAAATGTAATGCATCACAAGATGATGAGCCGAAAGATACACCACCTCACGGGGGCTTATTGGATCTCATTTTGAAAAGAACTATGATTTTCTGTTGTTGCACATTAATCACAATGCCATGGCCTCTCAGGGACAGGCTTTTATTTCTTGTTAATGTTCTAAGTTAATGTGTCAGAAATTAGCGTTCGTCGTATATTGTTTGTCAATGCGAGTTAGCACACGAGCAATTAAAAATAAATATTTTCAAAAATACTTCTGCTATTGTAAAACATTTTTTTAATTAGTGCTTTTGTGAAGATACTTTTCTCTTCAAACTAGAGTGAATAAATCTTTAAAGGAACTAACTGCGAAATGCTTTTTGAAATAATTTGAAATAAAAGAGTTTATTAATTTATTTCATGCTCTGTTCGAGTTTCCGACCTCGTTAAAACTTTGTATACGTTTATGCAGTCGATAATGGGCTTAGAATAATAATAATAATGTACTTATTCGTTTGTAGTCTATTAATCAAACTTTTTTTAATGCTGGACATTTGTTCGTGAGCTGTCCTGTCGCTGACCATGGTACTGAACGTTTTTATTTCCTTTTTTCTTTTTTTTTATTACGAGGCCTCATGCATTCAAAATTATTCTCTTAGTTAAAAATTAAAACCCGCAATTATTCAGTCGCACGTACACTCTAAAGACATGTTTTAAATAGAGCGTATACTGCTGTAATACACTCCCAGTCAGACTCTCAAGATCGTAGAAATCACTTGATCTATTAGGTTATATTATATCTCCGTTCCGTATAATAAGACAAATGTCAAGAAGTTATACAGAGCTCGTCCCCCAGTTTCCGATGCATTTTGACGAGATCATAACACCAACTTTATTTTCAGCGGTGCATAAATTAATTACACGCATTTAATAACTAAAATATCATTATATTCCCCTCTTAATATCATAAACGTTCTACGCCAGGGAAGCACTTAATAGTGCAGGGGGCCATAACAGGCTATTATCCTTGTGTAATGCTATTAGAGAACCAATTATGCACCATTACACTTGCTTTTTTGCAGTTTATGTGATTTCATCCAATACCGTCCTGCACTTCAAAATTTCAGCTGCTACTCGGAGCCTCATTTCCAGCAGCAGAGGAGCGGCGGTGTCTGCGCGCGGCGTCCCGCGTGCGTTTTAAAAGTAATTGAAAGGGTCCCGCTGCATATCATTTACGCGAGAGTGGGAAATAAATCCTTGGACCCCTTGCTGTGAACAAAATCAAAATTTGGACCTGCGAGCGCGCAGCCAGTGGATTCTTGTATAAAGTGGACCCCTAACCCATATAATGAGCAATTACTGGTCTGACAGCCAATTTTAAATTCAAAAACAGTCATCTAGATTTTTAATATAAAAAGCAACTGTGTAAAAAAGTGTATCGTGCTTGTGCCCGTGTGTTTGTGATTTGGGAATATGCATGCATCGGTCTAAAGTTACACTTTCGGAGTATGAATGCCTTGGAGGATTTTGACGTTTCCACCACGTGCGCAATCCGGTTGGCCGCGGAGAACCTATCCAAATGACTTGGAAAACGAAAATCTGATTAATTGCAATTACGTGGGAGATTATAAAGGCGAGTGTTGTCATGCTCTAAACAGTCACAGAGACATCTGGTCACTCCCTCCTTACGCGCGCGCAAGCGGATAAACTGAAGCGCTCAGTGATTGACGGTGGGAGTGCGATTGCTCTGTTGAGGTTGAGCTGGAGACACGAGAATCGCGATTGCATAAAGACCCTCTGTTGGTACAGATGCTTTTTTACTTTATGTACTTCAAATCGGTTGCAGAAACGTATCAGTATTGTTCAAAGTTGTCTTTTTAAGACGCATGCGATTGCAGTAATAGTTGGCGAACATCTCGCGGACGCTTGGCCATTTTTTTCTTTGCAGAGTGAAATATTCTCTCCACTCGCAAAGCACCGGGAAACATGTTTTACTTTCACTGTCCACCACAGTTAGAAGGAGAGTGCTGCAGGACCAACACATGTAAGTATGTTTCATTTCTTTTGCAAGAATGGACTTTTATCTAAAATGTTAACTTTGTAATTTTATACGTATTTCGAAAACAGAAAAAAATATTAAAACGCGTTCTGTGGCAGTTTTATAGTTCTATAATTTATCTTCATATTGTGCATTATATTTCGCAATCAAAGTTACTTAATAATTAGCCTATGTTTGGGTTTGTTTTATGGTGTGTAATGTTTTGCCACATGGCAACGTGATCGAGAGGCTTGACAGCCGCCCAGCTGAGACTTTTTGTTGCAGTCTGTCTGAGAACAGATGTTAGATGTCATGCCTTTCAACTGGCATTTTGTTGGTCACGGTTTCTCATTGTGTAAAGTGATAATTCGGGTCTCTAGCAGATGAATACAATGAATCAACTGTTCCCTGTGAATTAGTCCATCACGATTAAGTGAGAGGCAACCGATGGGAATCATATTTTCCGTCTCATTTAGGGCTATAAGAAAATGTATATTTTTATTCCATAGAAATGTTGTGTTTTAAAAGTGTTACTGTTTTAAATAGTGAACACAAATGGGTTTGGGAATCACGCCTCTGGAGACTTTGATGACGGTTTTCTGCGCAGAAAACAACGCAGAAACAGGACGACCTTCACTTTACAACAGGTATCAAGTCAGTGAGGAGCAAGATTTCCGGTGGATACAAAATAGAACCACTGTTCTCAAACTTATTTATGTTATAATGTTTTATAAACGTCCTGTGTGTGTGTGTGTGTGTGTGTGTGTTTAGACTAGGCATGCCGTGTACGTAAACATAGGCTACATTTATATATACTACATTTTTTTATATATATATATACTTCTGGAAGTAAACTTTCTATTTCATTTGTAAAGCAAAACCCAAGCATTTGCTTATTTAGGTTAACCATTAATAAGGTTACGTGTATTACAATAATGGAAAAAATGTAAGACATAAGGAAAGGCCGAAGAGTCCTGTTTCCTTTGAACAAATGTTTAATCAATTTAAACTGTCACCATAATTCCTGTTATTTGTAAGGCATTTTTTAAAAAGTAATTGAAAAGTGTTTGAAAAAGTGTAATGCCTTTTTTACCACTTCAGGCAGCAGTTAAACAATTTTAGTGCGTTTTACAGTGCACTACGCATGAACATTATTTCTTAGCAAATGCAAAAAATATAAGACAGTTCTCTCTGGTTTATAAAGCATAAATTCGTGAAATAAATGTGTAAAAATATGTTTTACAGTTGGAGGCTTTGGAGGCGGTTTTTGCACAGACCCACTATCCAGACGTGTTTACAAGAGAAGAGCTGGCTATGAAAATCAACCTAACAGAGGCTCGCGTCCAGGTGAGACACTTTTCCTCAACTGTCCTGAGCCAGAGATGTAACGAATAGCCTACATCACGGAGAGAGAGAGAAAAAAAAGCGCTCCGAGCACGTTTGGCCAAAGAGAGTAAATGAAGCCACTCTGTCACTTCCGTGATGCGCTTTAATAACATCAACATAATGTAGAATATTAGATTAGGTTGATTAATCGGTCATTCATAATTAACTAGTGGTAATGTTCTACACTCATTTGCCCTCGTCTCTAAGGTATAAAAATTGCTTAGATGCACTGCCATTTCCGTGTTTCAGCAAATGGAGAGAGGATGCGGTGCTTTTCGAACAAGACAAACGTCCCGAGAACGATTTTGCTCGGTTATAAAGCGCCCGTGCACCTGAAACCTCCGAATTCATATTCTGCGGCCTTGCAAAACATCCGCGGTAATATCAAGTTGGCCACATGTAATTGCATTCAATGTGTCTGTATGTAATTTCCTGCATTCCAGATTTGCTTTTGGGTTTCCTTCTGAGCTCCGATCTAATTGTGGGAAATATAATAGTTTCCCTTTTGTTCCCCAGGGTCATCTTACTATCGCTTAAAACCAATGACTGCGACGCGATAATGGAATTCGCTGCTGTAAATTAGGGATTGTAAACAAATTATTTCTCTCTAATCGGATTACCCGATTCCTATTATTAAATCTCAACATGAATCGGTGCTTTGGAGGCGGTTTTTGCACAGACCCACTATCCAGACGTGTTTACAAGAGAAGAGCTGGCTATGAAAATCAACCTAACAGAGGCTCGCGTCCAGGTGAGACACTTTTCCTCAACTGTCCTGAGCCAGAGATGTAACGAATAGCCTACATCACGGAGAGAGAGAGAAAAAAAAGCGCTCCGAGCACGTTTGGCCAAAGAGAGTAAATGAAGCCACTCTGTCACTTCCGTGATGCGCTTTAATAACATCAACATAATGTGGAATATTAGATTAGGTTGATTAATCGGTCATTCATAATTTACTAGTGGTAATGTTCTACACTAATTTGCCCTCGTCTCTAAGGTATAAAAATTGCTTAGATGCACTGCCATTTCCGTGTTTCAGCAAATGGAGAGAGGATGCGGTGCTTTTCGAACAAGACAAACGTCCCGAGAACGATTTTGCTCGGTTATAAAGCGCCCGTGCACCTGAAACCTCCGAATTCATATTCTGCGGCCTTGCAAAACATCCGCGGTAATATTAAATTGGCCACATGTAATTGCATTCAATGTGTCTGTATGTAATTTCCTGCATTCCAGATTTGCTTTTGGGTTTCCTTCTGAGCTCCGATCTAATTGTGGGAAATATAATAGTTTCCCTTTTGTTCCCCAGGGTCATCTTACTATCGCTTAAAACCAATGACTGCGACGCGATAATGGAATTCGCTGCTGTAAATTAGGGATTGTAAACAAATTATTTCTCTCTAATCGGATTACCCGATTCCTATTATTAAATCTCAACATGAATCGGTGGCAGCATGCAGGGATATTAAACTTACATTATTATTAGGAAATAAATTTTCTTTTTGTTGTAGTATAGTGGGCGCCCACGTTTTTAAAGTGTCAATTGGCTTGTGCTGCATTAAGAACAAACTGCAAATTGAGATTAATGGTGCAATTATGGAGCATTCAGTGCTGGGGGATCATGACTTCTAGCTGGAAGGTGCAGGGGTGAGATAATGTTGCCACAATTACATTGTGAATATTGTTGTCCTGCCAGTAAACTGTTGTGTCATATTATGTGGTGTGTGTGTGGCGTTTTGTTTGTTCGCATCATTGTACCTTTGCACAATGCTGGCCAGGCGCTGGAGATATGGCTGCATTATGCAACCTTTCCCATTCAAATATGATTCATGCGTTAGAGAGCACAGACTTAATCGAATCTGATGTTGTCAAACAATCACTAAATAGAGAAATAAACGACTTCATCATGGTTCTCTCTCAGAAGCAGGGAGACTGTCAGTAGGAAGTCATTAAAAAATGATAATGAAAAATTGCTCAATTAAATGTTGTTATACAATGACCTTCATTCAGTTAACATACAAGAACTTCGCTGCATATGATAAGCAATTGTGTTCGTGAAGTTTCAAATAAGTCACTGGCTTGTTAGATTTTGCAGCACATTTCAGAAATGAGCACTGGGTGCAAATAATAATTCTAATATTTACGCAACTGCAACTTAACAAGTGACATTTTAGATTGGGCTTCAGCAGAGGAGGTTCTCACCCCAAAAAATTAAATTCTGTCATTTATTCACCCTCATATAATTTTTTTCTTCTGTGTAGCACAAAAGGAGATGTTTGCCAGAATTATATTTTTTTCCTTCTCCACAGAATAAATCAATTCATACAGGTTTGGAATAACATGAAAGCGAATAAATGACAACAGGATTTTCATCAAACCTTTTTTTTAAATCTGCTTTCTCTTTAGGTGTGGTTCCAAAACCGAAGAGCAAAGTGGAGGAAAACAGAGAGAGGAACTTCAGACCAGGAGGGAAGCAAAGAACAAATGAATGACGGCACCCCACCTGCACGCAACCTCAACCAGTCTCCTGTTGACCACAGCAGAAATAAGAAAGAACCAATGGAACTACAGCAGAAGTGTGTAGATCATCGAATTTAATGTCCATATAGGACATATGTTTGTTTTTGTCAAGAGATGTAATGCCAAACTCTTTCCTTTATGCACAGTATTAACAGAATGGTGGGTTCAGGCGGACCTTTTTTCCCATCTTGTCTGCCTGGGACTCTGCTGAACACAGCCACTTACGCACATGCCCTTTCACAAGTGGCAACTTTAAAAGGTAAGATCCAGCATCTACTGGATGTCATCATGAAAACGTGTCAGATAGGTTTGATATTTTTGATTTTTTTACTGCAACTGATGTGGATGAAAATACAGCATATTGCTATCATATTTTATTGCCTCTGAATATATGTTTAGAAACGTAGACTGCATTACCATATGAGACCTTATCGTAAAGTGTTAAGATAGACGGATAGATCAGAACTGGAATCTACAGTCTGTGTTGTCTATGTAATCCTGTGTTGTCAAAAAAAGACATATAATGATAAAGGACATAAGCTGCCCCGTTATGACACACTATTCTGCTCTTATTAGGAAGTCCATTGTGTTCCTGCTGTGTGCCTGACCCAATGGGCCTCTCCTTCCTGCCACCATATGGGTGCCAGAGTAACCGGACAGCCAGTGTCGCAACCCTGCGGATGAAAGCCAGGGAACATTCAGAGGCGGTGCTGCAGTCAGCCAACCTGCTGGGGGCAGGGTCTACAGCGGGGCCCGGAGCAGGTCCAGGGGTCGGGCTGGGCCAAAGCACTGTTTCTGCGGGAGGAAGCGATTCCAGTCCTAACTCTGGTACCTCTAAGATCACATCACTACGGAGAACTCCAGACAAACATCTGCACTGCCAAAAGGAGGGTCCGGATAAGAAATGAAGGAGTCTTGTTTTTTAATTTTTTTCCTAATTTGAGGACACGCTTTGGACGAAGGATTTATAATCAAACATTGAATGCCTGCTGCCTCTTTTTTGAGAGCACTGACATACCCGGTACAGGACGGTGTTAAGTACAATCCCTTGTTGTATATTTTGCGTGTATGTGTCAAACTATTAATTCAACTGTAATTTTTCCTCTCCTCGTTCACTTTTACTCATGATTCTTGCCATTGGTTTTCCCTCTTTGGGTGTATGTGGGCGCCTGGCGCTTAATTCGTTTTTTTGGCGGAATGACTTTTGAACATGCTGTGTGGTAAAAGAAAACTCCCTGGTTGCCAATGTGAACTTATTTAATTTTTCACAATCCACTTTGATGTTTGACTTGTGTACTGTGAAGTCAGGTGATGATAGACATTCTGCATTGTGTCAAGATATATGCCATGCTGAAATATAAATGTACTTATGTGAAATAATATATGTAAGATAATATCAAGGACAGAACTGTATATTAAGTGGTTTGTCATGTTTTATGATATGATCCGGGTAACTCTGATTCATGCTGATGTGATGGCAAATGACATCTCTCTTGTCATTGCATCTGTACGTCCATGATAGACTGCAAGAGTTCAGACACTGGTCCTGTTTTGACATGTTCTATAAAATAATTAAACGTGTAGGCAATCATGTACATCTCCTGTTGCCTATTGCTCACACCATCTGGCTATGATCAATTATTAATTAGTTCACAAGAGGTAGGGCTGCAAAAATGGAAGCAATGGTTGGTCTTATTATTTATTTACCTTAAAGTACATCATGACTTTCTCATATCACATAGCTATTTTACATGCGTCCCATGATGACAATGATGTGATAGGTGCTAATTATGACATTATGCATTGGGCATACAACAAAGCTCAGCTGTCATTAGGGTTCTAAGCAGCTTATTGCCACTTTTGTAGGAATTCTTTTTGTTATTTTCTTTATATCAAAAAATATAAGCATAACCACACTGTTTTAGATCATAAGTTCTATTATATGATGAGGAATAGTCATTTAGGAGCATACGAACAATCAAATAGGTTATTAAAAGAAAACATGAGCTCCTGCTTTCAAAGAAACACATTGCAATATTAGAAAAGCAACGTAGTTTAAGAACACTTAACTGTGTACTACCTTTGAAAAGAAGCTGGACTGATTAAATTCTCGTCCTTGAGGATTTTCAGGAAATTACTTTTGATAGTCAATAACACAATTGAGTAAACTGCACACACATTAGCATTAATAATTGATGTTGAATTATGTATTATCACAAAGTAGTGATTTAATTATTCATGATGTGACACCCTGGTGACAAAGCAGAGCCAGATAATGTCAAAAGTCTTGCCTGATGAAATGGTGCAGCTTGGCATTTGCTTGTTTGGTGACAATAATATATGCTTTGTTCAAAATATGTGTGAAAATACGGTATTATTTAGATTGAACTTTCAAACAAAGAAGAAAACTCCTTTTTTTGCTAGAAATAGGAACGATGACAGTAATAGAACATTTGACTATTATACAAATAAGGTTAGAGAAAATTAAGTATGACCAGGCCGCAATATTAATAATTAGCAGGCATGGTATCATCTCCATATAATAAGCAGAATTACTATTACTCATAACATTAAACATGAGACATACAAACAGATGGAAGACTGCACTGAATCTGCAACGATATACTGAAAATAACTGTACATGTTCTTCATACTAAACAAACTAAAGTTAAAATGATTTGTGCTGTTATTAATGCCAGATTTTATACATTTTGTATGAACTATACAGGTAGCCTACATCTAAAATAGTTTATGGATAAGAATTACATATAAAATATTATTAAATAAAGATTAAAGATGTCTAATCTTTATTATTAAATAAAGATTAAACATCATAAACATACATATTAAATCAGAAACACTCTCTAAATATTTAGTTATCCACAGTGAGGAACAAAGCAGAACTAGTAAAGATCACGTCACATCCAGTAAAGTCCTACGTTATGGGAGCACACATATTTTGCTTTTTTAAAATTAGTGTATTTTTGTCACTCGTCTGTCATCAAAAAAAGAGCTGCTATCAAACAGGTAAAACGCAGTGCTTCTGAATTCTGTGTCTTCACAGCGCCCTCTAGATTGACAGATTGATCACTTCCATCAAACAACATGCCGTGAGGGCGAGTGGCTGACGAAATTTTCACCAATATGAATGGATAAGTATTAATTTATACATGTAGCCTTAGTATTTTACGTAAAAAGGATCATTAACATGTTGATTTATTCATATGTATACTAAAGTAGACCTAAGTCTAAATGTTTCAAAATATCATGTCAAATGTTCGCTCTTTTACAGATCCCCAAAATGTACTCGATGAGGTTTTTTTTTTTCTGTGCTGATATATTTTGTATTGAATTGTTGAGGGGCTTGTCCCCTTTTTAATCGCCAGTAGCCTTTTGTTTACATCACAGCCATGAGCATAGCTACTTGCCGGTGCTAGTCAGAAGTATGTGGTATTAAGGGACGGGACATGGTCATTGTGGAGAGCTTTTGATTGGACAAAATGAGTGTGTTCAGGATGAGTCACTTAATATTTTTATTTTATTTTCTAAATGATATGACTCTTAATTTTTTTTTTCACTGAGCAATTAATTCAGTTAATTAATTATTTTTAATACATTTTGACATTTGTAGTTTGACAGGAGTGTGTTCATGTAATCCTGTCAATTGAAGTGCAAATGATGTTGTATCAGATCTATTTAAATGATTAAATATTATATAATTTTTATTAGTTAAATAGTCCATGGGAAAGTTAGACATTGAGTTTAATCTCCATCATGGACAGCAAGCGAAATAAGTTTATCTTGCAATGTGTCAAAACCAGGCAAGACACTGGTCACAACAATCAGAGTTTTCTTACATCTAAACCTAAAACATGTTTGCTCCATATGTGAGCTGTCGTCCTCAGTATGTTTCTCTCAGACAATAGAGAGTGTAAGTGCACATTGCATCGGCTGATAAAGATGTCTACACTTTGAGAAAACCCAACTCAGGGGAAAAATCAATTTAGACACTGTTGCTGTTGTTAATCTTTTTTTCTTTTCCAAAATGAATTCCCGCACAGCAAGCAAACAGAGAAACAAATGGCCTGTGATGGTTTTAAGTAATTTAGAGTTATTGTAGTATAGTATTTTTAGAAGATTGTTCATAACATTCATTGCACGTGGATTATTGATTATTCAGTGCAGTAATTCATTCTATTATGAGAAGCATTGTTACATCAAATTAACTGGAGAGAGGCCAAGCAAGCCTAAAAAAACCCTAAACTAAACTAAATAATGACACAAATCATGTGTTTCAAATTCTGTTTGAATGAAGATAATGAGTTATTTTGTTGCATTAATGATACATTGTCAGTATATCCAAACTCTGGTGCTCCAGTTGTTTGAGATATGGGCCTCCTGCATAGGTCAAGATATGGTCAACATTTGTGCAGTTATCATAGTGGCCTGCACTTACATAAACAAAGATCAATAACTCACTACATTTATTTTGACTGGAAAAGATAAGACAGAATGGATCTGAATATGCTTAAATGTTTTCTTACACAGTGCTGAATATTTATGATGCCCATTTGAATTAATGCAGTTTCACAGTATGAAAGGAAATAGTACTTTTAAAATAATTATCAGCCAGATTTTTTAAATAAAAAACAAATATATATTACATATATAGAGATATCAGTAACATGTAATTGATTGATTTACTAGAGAATATAGTTTGTACATACAAAGTGCAATGCACCCTGTGTCCACTAGAGTGGTCTATTGTGCAGATACTGAATTCACTCAAACCCACAAATACAGTATATCACAGCACTGGGGTAAAGAAGCAATGAAGCTCATTCTCAAGTTTACATCTGATATTACCTGCACTTTTTTTTTTTTTACCTTTTTTAATGTTTTTTAATGCATTGGCTGTTTAAAGGGATCTGTGTGAGAAAACAACAGCCAACCAACAAATTGTGATTTAACATCTTTCTTTAATGATGATGTAATGCGTTTCTGAAAGACCGTAAAAGTAGTACATTGCAAGTGGTTGTTTTTAAGGCAATCATTTTATAGTCATACATCAGCAACCATGGCAAGGTAAAGACAGACCACCCCCTTTTAATATGTAACCTGCCAAAGCACATCAAGAGAAAAGTTGTTTTAATATGGCAAGTACCCTTAAACTGAGTTTTAAACCTGACAAACTTAGTGTACAATTTTCATGCATAGTGTGGGCCATTTGGAAAACTTGGAAAAGCTTGAATTTTATTCTGGCTGGGTCTAAGGAAAACGCCTTAGCATTACCACTAAAAAGTCACTTTAGAAATATACTTCCCCTGAATCTACAGTGTGCTCTGTGGGCATGGTCTTTATTGTTTTATAAACAAGTACACTGCAAAATTATTTTCAACACAACATAATTAATTGGAATGCTTCACAGTTCTTCCCTTGACTTTTTTGACAATAAAGAGCCCCTGCCTACCACAATTAGGGTCACCTCAGCTACAAAACACAATGAGGGTTAACAGCAATCCTTAAACACAAATCAAAAACAGTTTTAAGAACTCTTTTAACTTATTTAATAGTCACATTTAAATAGCTTAGATATAGAGTCATTTAGATTCAGATTTGTGTACAAATGGTATTTACCTATCTAAACAACCAACTTTACTCGTCATGTGCTCTCCATTGCAAAGTCCTCTAATTCACTCATAGTTATAATATCTGTGTGTCTTTCAATGTTGTCGATACTGTTTTCTGCATACAAAGATGGATTGTGAATTTGCTCATGTGACCCGTACAGCATATCAGGGTATTGCTGGGAATCTCTGTTGATATTCTGCAGTTGAACATTTTGTCTCCACGGTTCACCACCTCTCTCAAGCGTATCCTGGTTGTCTGCTGGTGTTGACAATTCGGATGATGACCTCAAGGGTGGTAATGAAGATGCAGCCATTGGCAGAAACCCACGATACAGCATGTAGGGAGTGTTCAACATCTCCAACGATGCTGGCTGTGTTAGAGCACCCTGAGACCTCTGACGGACATTCAGTTGTACGTATTTACCAGTTTCCGGGTCATAAAATGTCTTCGTCTTAACTGGTAATGGTACATCCACCATGAAGTACTGCCCTGAGTTTGGGTCTTGCAAAAGTTTTCTCTGTGTCACCGGGAAAGGTTGGGCAACTGTACTGTGTGCAGGGGGGGTGTAATTTGGCTGGATGTCATACTGTGAAAGAGGAGGTGAGGCTTGTACCGCTAGATGTGTTGACAGTATGTCTGAAGGTGAAGAGGAGACGTTTCTGATTGATTTGGACTCTAGCTGTTCTTGGTTTTCAGGTGCCATCTTGGGGGTCTCTGCCTTCTTTATACGCCTCGTTGTAAGTCTTTGTGCTCGCCGAAGAGCTTTTTCAGATTTTGGGGGCACCACTGGAGGTCTACCGAGTGGCCTTATATCACTACAGGCTGATTCTGGTCTTTCATAGCAGGCTGACTCTGGTCGTTCGTAGCAGGCGGAGGCAGGCCTTTGGTAGGTGTCTCTGTAACTGTCATGCTTGGGCATGAAGGCCAAACTTATGTTGGCCACATCTGTGAGGCTCACTGCACAGTTCTCCACATCCTCTGACATTGTGCTGATGACAGAACGAGTTTCTTCTTCCTCAAAACGTTGGCTCCTTCTCTGATGGCTCTTTGATTGTTTTGTTGCGTGTTCTGCTGAGGGCAAGTTGTTGTGGAGAGTCTCTTTTAATTTATGGAGCCGATGGGCAGCAACAGCTGGTTCATGTAAGACTGGAGGGTTAGCAGACTCTTTGGGATGAATTTCATCTTCTTTCTCTGAACCAGTCAAGTGTTCCTTTGGGGAGCCAATCCTGAAGTCTTCAGAAAATGACCTGTGAAAGCGTGGCTTGACGGTTTTGGTCACAGATGATGTTTTGATGGTATTATCCTTTACTCTGAACATGATGGGTTTCCCCATGGCTGGAGAAGAAGAGTTGGATTGCGGTCCTGTCGCATGAAATTTACCGTAGTCTGTTAGACTTTGCAAAAACGAGCTGTCTTCCTTTTTCTCTTTCTCTGATTTTTCAGCTGAGTCTGTGTTTTGAGACATTTTGAGACTTGGAGGAGGTGGTTCAGGTGATTCTTTTGGCTTTATTCCAGTTTCAAGAGCATTCACTGTATAATACTGTAGTTCTTCCATTTCTTCTCCAGGTGGTGCTGCCATATTTACTTGGTTGTCTGCTGCTTTTACAGTGCCAGACGATGACAAGTTTGCAAGAGATTCTTGTCTTCCATAATGAGAAAGATTGCCCTTTTCAGTTGTTTTGTCATGAGTCATTTGTCTTGATCTGCTTATTGTACCTTCGACTTGCAATGGTACACTTTGGGGATTCTTGGACTGATAAATTTTGTTCCTTTCTCCTCTGTTTGGATGCTCCATGAAAGTTGGTTTAGTGTTTGATTCTTTATGATTTGTTAGAGCCCTTGGTTGGGTGCCCATTGATGCAGCTTCATCTTGTGAACCTGAAGCTACCAGTGATACAGGTTTTAGTTGAACTGTATTGGGAATCAAGTGGTCTTGTTTTTGAGGTAATGTCTCTTTCTCTGTTTGTTTTTTAAATTGTGATGTTTTTTGCTTGAGATTTTGACCTTTCTCCATTGAAATACGGTCTCTTTTACAGTCTCCCCCTATATCCGACACATTTCCATGCAAGTCTTTATGAATTCCTAAAACTGGCTGATCATAACTGTTGTAGAAGTCCATTTTGGGGAATATATCAAGCTCTTTTGTATCGTCTTCAGCAGAGATAACTTTCAATCTAGCATAGTCCGCGATAGCTGATATTTCTGGTCTTGTCACCTTCTTGTTCTTCTGAGTAGCCTCTGGTTTGGATAATATACCTTCTTTCCTTGTGTCCTGTTGATTTAACTGAGCATGCTCTTGTTCATATCTTGCACTTCCTTTTGTTTCTGACTGATACTGGTTTGTATTAGTCTGATCAGCCTGTTTTGTCGCCGTAGTTTCAACATTTATTTCTTTCTTTCCTCTGAGGATGCTTCTGTTTTCATTAACTTTCAAATTACCATCATTTTGACCACTCAGACTTAATACAGTGTCTTCTTTCTTCCTTTTGTCACTGTTCAGTGCAGGTTGTTTATTATCATAGACTTTTATATCTTGAGTCCCAACTGCTCCTTGTCTTGGATTAATTTCTGTCTTTTCTAATTTACTTGGGCTGTCTTTCTTAAGTGGTGTGATTTCTTTTCCAACATCATGTGTATTTGTCCGTGCCATTTCAGTGTGCCCTTTCATATTATTCACAGTTTTGGGTTCATTTTGGACTGTAAGGGGCTTCACTGGTAAGTTCTTTTGCTCTGTAAAGTCTTTTTTACCCACAAGTTCAGTCACGACAGCTCCTTTCTTTCCTTTCAGATTTTCCTTCTTTATCACTTCATGTTGGTTTTTGTGGCCTGCCATGAATTCCTTGTTTGATGACACTTCCTCTGTAGACACTTTAATGTCCTCTAAGTGAATTTTGGGGACTTCAAAAGAGGCCTGGTCTTGTTTTACAACAGTACACACATCCTCACCAATACTGCTAACTTTATCCCTATAATTATTAACAGTGCCATCTTTTAAAACCATCTTCATCCTGTTTATAATTTCATTACTCATGTTAAATTCAACTTGTAACTTCTCTTGCGACCTTTTCTCCCCTCCTTTCTCGTCCCCCTTTACATTCTTTCGCAGAGTTTGAGCATCTTTGTCTGAGACAGATTCATGTTTCATAGCCATTACAGGATCCTTTTGTTTTGTCTCATGCACAGTTTTCTCAACTTTTGAGTTAAATGTTTCTCTTCCATGTATTTTGTTCTTTTGAGATGTAAATGTATCAGTATCATTAAACATTTTGCCTTCACCTTCCACCTTTTGAGGCTTCTTTTTAGCTTGGGGTATCGTCATTTCGGGAACTGTACTTTCAATGAGTTTAATGTTGACTGTATCCTTTGCCATGGATGAAATGGGTGCCTTTAAAACCTCATTCTTTTTTGCTTTTGTTGATTCATCCGTTGTTGTAGGTTGTTTAGCTGTCAGGGATACAGTCTCAGTTTTCTTTGGGGACTCTCTCGAATTAGGTAAATCGTCAAGAATGTTTCCTTTCATTTTCATACTTTGCACTTTATCAGTGTTTCTCACTTGCTCCTCAACTTTCTTTTCCTTCAACTCAATATCATTTCCCCTACTTTGCCTTGATGGTCCAATGTGAGTATCTTGATCTTGTTGTATTAGAGTAGCATCTGTTGTAGAATGGCCAAGCTTTGGTGTACTTATTGGTGTACTCTGTTGCTTTTCAGCCATGTTGCTGGAATGAGTTATTGATGTGGTATCATAGTGTTGCACTTTTACTTGCTTGATTTCGCTCTCAGCCCCCTTTAAAGGTTGACTTGTAATGGATGCTTGCTGATCAGAAACCTGTCTGGAGTCATCTGGACGTGTTTGTGTTGTATCTGAGCTTTTCTCTTTGGAAGGCAGAGGTCTGTTCATTCCATGATTTATTGATTTGTGTGGCAGGTGAGTTTCAGTCTCCTCCTTTTCTTTTTGTTCTCTCTCATCCTGCATATGTTTTGATGTGAGATGATCATAATCTCTGACCGGTAACCCATATTTAGCTAAGAGGTCCTCATATGATGTACAGATTCTTCCTGTGATGCTTGACTTATCTGTAGTTGTCTGCGGTTCACACTTTCCAATCTTGTCGTCTTTTACTTCAATGTTTGAAAAAACTTCAGTCTGTCTGTCGGCATCATGTTCATTTTCCACTTTCTTGTTTTTAATACAAAAGCTTTCATCCTTCACAAATTTCTCAGTTTCAACAGAACTCTCTTCTTGTTTTACCGGATTTTGTTGCTCATCAATATGACACTTACTTGACACACAAATAGTGTAGATCATAGGTTCATCATCTGAAACTGCTTCTGTTTGGCTTGAGACACAAATACTGTAAATCATGGGTTGCTCTCTAGGTTTGTCATTGCTTGGTGTAAGAATAGTGACGTTTGATGTCTCTGCTGTGGATTCTATATTCTGTGTTAAAACAGGCTGTGTATTATTCTTTTGAGTTGCATCCTCCTCTACTATTACTTCATGTTGGGGGGAAACATTTGGTTTTAGTGCATCTTCAACTGATTTTTGGGGTTTGGAATTAGTCGAGTTCACTTCTTGAGACTTTTCTGTGGATTTTTGTGGATTGTTTTTGTCATGTGATATGTCTAATGGTCTGGGAGATCCTTGATCTTGTTTTGAGCTCGCACTTTCTGTAATTTTCTCTTTCTGTTGACTGTTATTTACTACTTCTGAATCATCTTTTATTCTTGACATACTTTGATAGCTTCTTGGGAGTTCATTCTTGTTAAATGAGAACAGAGTCTTTGTATTTTCATCATCTTGATGGAGTTCTTTTTGCTGACAGCTTTCTTTTGCTTTTGCTTCAGCTGAAGCTATTTGTGTTAGTAATTCTTCATCTGTTTCTGGTTTTGGGTGACTCTCCACCATTTGGTTTAGAGAGGTGGTTTCTACAGCCTTTACTTGTGGAGTGTTGTTTTGTTGCTTAGCCAAGTCATTTTCCTGTGTTATATTGTTTTTGTTTATTAATGCTTGTCCATCATCATTATTAAAAGGTTTTAGTGTTTCTGGCTCCCTGGTTCTTTGTGAGGCCAGGTTATTTGTTGGTCCAGGGTTGATTCTGACTGTATTATCTGTTGATGACACCTCTGAATCTGAATTGACCCCAGCATTGTGTTTGTAGGTTCTATTTATAAGCTGCTCTGGATCTACATTCAGTTGAAGGTTTGAGGTGAGCTCTGATTTGGCAGGTTCCATTAGTCGTTTAGCAGGTGGAATTCCATTTTTAAACTTCATGTCACTTGATGAGGATGTCAGTTGACTAGCTGTAATCGCAGAGCTATTTTTGATTGGTTCATTTTTAGACCGCTCCACGGCAGCAGTAATCTTACTTTTAAGATGTAGATTAGCTTCCTCAACTCTGGGTGTGTTTTTCTCCAATCCCAATAGAGAATTTTTATTCAAACCGCTGTTTGATTTTGTAGTTTCATTGCTTTTAACATGTAAGTCTTCTTTGATTATATCAGTAGGTTTAGTCACAGCTTTTTCAGAGGAAGTATTCTGACTCTGTCTACTTCCATACAGATTTTCTTTCTGATCATGCTGAATTGTTTGTTTTTCATTATGCAGTGCAGGTGGATTATGGGAAGTGTAGTTCTCTCTGTAGGTCTCGACTGCAGCTGTCAAATGACCTGACATCGATTCATCTGGTGACATTTCATGACTTTGCTTTGCCGATTCCTTATTAGTGTTTATATTCTCTGAGCTTGTCATACTTATTTGTTTATCTTCTGAGATTCTGGATGGCTGGTAGTTTTTATAGGCATTATTTTCCACTGTTGCTCTTCTGTCCAGAGTTTCTTTCACCTCTTTATCATCAGCTGGATGTTTGTCTTTCTGCCTTTCTATAGCCAAAGGTTTGTATTTTACATTCTCATCCTCAACATTTTCTGAGACTGCATTCTGATTATCTTCAAAATGAAGAGGTTGTATTTCCGTTGATGGTGGAGATCTATTCTTGGGATGATCGTTGTGCAATTTAATTTGTTCTTTGTACTGGGTTACACTGGAATAAGTGATATCTTGAAACAAATGATTCAGCTTGTCTGCTGTGATTTCCTTCTTTACAGAATGGCCTTCTTGACCATCATTATTGATAGTCCCTCTTGTTTTTGTTGAATTTCTTGCAAGAATGCCTTGTTTGGCAAGTCCCTTTTCTTTAATTGCTGATATTTCCTTTTGAGCATGTGCTTTCAATTTCAACGTCAGTATTTCTTGTTTACTTTGGCCTCTTTCCTTGTAAGAAAGCACCCTTGTTGTGACCTTGTCAGTATCTTTACTCATTGTTCTGTCTTTTCTGTCAGTGCTAGTATTTGTTTCATTTGTATTTTGAAAATCCCTTCTCACATAACCAGGTGATGGACTTGTAATATCCTGCACTTTGTAGCCTTGTTGTTCTTGCTCTTTTACAGGCTCTGTTATGGTTAGTTTTTCAGCTGTATCATATTTAATTGGATTTTGTGGGTTTTCTGATTTAGCGAAAACAAATGTATTATCTCTTAACCTTCTTGCTTGCTCATTATCTCTAACAGCAAGAATATCGTTAATGCTGAACCTGTCATCTTGTTTAGTTGGTAAACTTGTATTATTTTGATGTGAGGTGTCAATGTTTGGGACGACTGAATCTTTATCCTGCAAAGCAGGATTTGGTGCAGCATTGTTGGTGGAAAACTCATTTTGAAGTGTGTGTAGTGTACTTGAAGATGTATTGTAGATTGTATAACTCTTGGCACCAGATTGTTCAACCATCTCTGATTGTTTCTGTGTCCATACATTTTCCTTAGTGTGTCTATCTTCACTTGTTGATGACATGTGCCACTGTTTGTTAGGCTCATACCTGTATGGCTGATAAGAGTACAATCCTTCATTCTTTTGACCTTTATAGTCTTGTAAAGGTGCATGAGCTCTCTGATCAAATGTATTTTGTGTCGCCATGGTGTTAAAAGAAGAATTTTGCTCTGGTACTCCTTTAACAAAATCATTTTTGACACTGAAGCTTTGTAAACCACCACAAACTTCCGTTAGAGGAGATGTTTTGTTCTGGAGACTGTTTTTTGGTATTCCGTATGATTCAGTAGGCTTTGAAAATGTGTTAAATTGGTTGTCATGTATAGATTTTTCACTGTAAGGTGTTTTCCTGGGTGATATTGTATCTTCCCTGACCTCTTTCTCTTCCTCCTTTGCAAGTCGACCAAGTTTAATGTCTTCATTCACTTTTTGCATGTATGTTTCCTTTCGGACAGAATAGCTGTCATTGGCAAAATATTGCTTAGCGGTGGCCTTTCTCTGTTTGTCCATCTCAATCAGTGCTGCTATTTCTCCTCTAAATGGCCGTGATTCAGATCTGCCGTCTGTTTCCTTGACTGAACCAATCTGGTCCCAAGGACATTTTTCTTTAACAGCCTCATTTTGACTGTATTCAGTAAATGTTTTTCTTCCATAGTCCTTTCTTTGTTTTAGATCATTTTGACTTGCGTTATCACTCTGGCCGTATCGCTCTGATGTTTGAGAAGGCAGAGAAGGTGTCGGTAGGTAAGCCTTTGGAAGCACATTTGCTATTTCTGGCCTAGCAGGAATAAAAGTACTGTTGAGGTCTATTAATTGACCTTCTGAAGTCAGAGAGCTTTTATCCTGTGCTGAAAGATTGTGTGTTGAGAGCTCTGTGTTAGCCAGCGGATCTGTGCTGGGAGAGCAACCCTCTGAACTTCCACAGAACGATTTGTAATTAGCGACTCTGTCCTGAATTTGAGGTGAAGTTAATGTCAAATTATCATATGATCCAAAGCCATCGGTATAATCTTTAGGGGTGATAGGAGCCACACTGGGCTCTCGAATTAGGTTACAAGAGGCTTGTGCATCCATTCCAATCAAATTCTCCTGAACAGTTTCTTGGGATACAAATATATCTGAAAATCTGGATTCTCGGCCCTCCAGCTTTGAGGTCTGCTTATTTCGATCTGTTATTTCAAGCCCTTTAAATCTTGTGGGACTGTATGTACTCTTGACTCTTTTTCGGTTGTCTTTGAGGTTGAACAGCAGACTTGAAGCTTTAGATTTGTAGCTGTCACGCAGATGTTTGACATCAGTCTGAAGTTTAGGGTCAGTTTCACCCTGGGAAGAATAATCAGAAACCGAAGGAGTGTGTGCAAACTGCAGGATCTCAGACGTCTCTGTTTCTTGTCTTGTGTGAATAACCGGTGTGAGGAGCTGAGTGATGTTGAACGGTGTCACACTGCTAGGCAAGTTGCTCTCGACCACCATCTCATGTGTAACTTTGTTATTGCTAAACAAATTTGAATCCGGCCTACATGTTCTCTCATTGGTAGGAGAGACTGTGGAGGGCCGGTTGCCTGGAAGTTTGTTCCTTACAAAGTTATTGTTTTTCTTCCAAGGCGGATAGTTGGAAGCCATCTCAGATTCGCACCTCTTTTCAATCGCAGAGGCTTTCTGGACAACCGTGGACCTGGAGCGCTGGCTAGCCACAACGTCCTGAATTTGTCTTTGATTGAAGCACCTACTTTCACATGGAGAGTTTGGAATTCTGTGGCTGTCTTTTAGCTCTTTGTATATGGGAGAATCATACCATCGTGGGAATTCATTAGCCGACATAAACCCTGACACATTCGTACTTTGGAAGGAAAACCTGTTGTACTCTTCCCAAAGCTGGAAGGGGCTGAATTCACTATGGAAGAAACAGTTTGTAGAGTTCAGTGCCTTGAACTTACTTTTCGAAGATTTCATCAGGATTGTTGTGTCCATCTGTGCCACGGCGGCAGCCACGTCGGATGTGTAAAAATGGTTTCTGTAAGACTGAAAGGGGCCTGACTTAAAATTCTGCTGGTATCCTGAAGAGAACTCAGAGAGTTCCCGCTGGATGTTTAGCATAGCTGATTTGTCCCATGATTCACTGCCAAAGTCTCTATATCTATCCCTTGCCAGAATAACGTCACATGTCCCACTGTCTTGGTAACACTCCCCTGAACTAAAGGCTTTGATTAGAGATGACACTCTGGATGTGCTCCTGCTCTGCTGCCACGTCACCTCCTTGGAGCCATTGTTCATATAAGACAAGCTTCCCTCTCTGAAAGCCTGTTCCTGATGCGTTACATCCACATAGGAATGCTGGAATGTTGAGGCCATCTCAGTTTGTATTTCTGCCTCCCCATATTGTTGAACGCTGTATGAAAATGCCTCTCGGGAGATTGTCTTTTGCTGGTTTTCCTCTGCAAACGCCTTATGTCGTTCAGTAGGAGACGAGGAGAATTCCGAGTCATTGTAAATGGCCTCCTCTCCAATGCATAGGCTCCTGAAGGCACGATCGGTGAGGTTGCTGACCTCCCTGTCTGTGTCGTCCATAAAGCTGCCGCTGCTGGATGTGTCACTGAAGCCATCGGAGTATTTGCGGTGGCCCTGCATGCTTCCCCGCTGGCCTGTGTGGCGCTTTTCCAGGGAGCTCATTTCAAGCACTCACTCTCATGGACAGGGCACAGTTGTTACTGTCAGTCTTGAGATGGCTGACGCAGGGTGTCTTGCATTTAAGTAGTTCACCTTCTAAGAGGTGATCAAAATGCCTTCCTTTCCTGCAAAAGTATCAGAGATGTCATAAACTTGTAGTTCACTGTAGTTTTCGACAAGAGTTCTTGAAAATCACACTGCTATTGCTGAGTGATTCAGATGTCTAGTAATTCAGATTTTATCATGAAGTATGACATCCAAACTGTTCTAAGATCTGAGACTTTGACCTTTAAATCTGATCATTTGTGAGTTGAGCCGCACCTCTGCCTTGCATACTGCATATATCATGTGAAGTATATTTAGAGAAGGAAACTGCTTCCCATTCTTACACAGGATCACATATTAACCTTCTCTGACACTTGCTTACATGCTAAAATGGGTCCCACTGGAATACCCTGCACATGGACTTCAGTGGTAGTACTGGTAGAATTATATAAATATTTGGTTCAAGCATTACATCCAGTATTAGATATTAGATTAGATTAAAATGTTATTATGTTTTGAAGCAAGTAGAACTGTTCATTTTACACATTTTGACGTTACATATTACAAAAAGGCATGTTTAACGTTTGAAAATTTAATAAATATAATTAAATATGGATTCTTTTAATATTTTGTCTTTTATGCAGAGCAGTATTCAGTACAACAAATGTAATGCCAATTCTTTGCTAATTGCTGGGGAATAGCTATAAATACTTCCCCCACATCAGTGTGGTTACAAATTTAAACACATGTGAGTAAAAATAAAGACTGAGAATGAAAGTGAGAATACCTCTGGAATGTCTTTTCTCGGTGTTGTTCTAGTATAATATATATATATATATATATATATACACATACACACATACACACACACACTGATTTTAATTATAATTATTACTTCAAGTTGAAGTGGTGTCTGAATGATTAACATCAAAGAAGTTTTCAGTCAAATCTTTAGATGATAATAATATTATTCATTTTATTTACTGAAGCGAAATACGCTAGGCTATTTGTTTGAGCCTGATTCATCTAGTCCACATAACTCTTTTATTCTTCTCCCTGACTGTCCTGCCTTCACAGAGCAGTTGGGAAATTACTGATGCTACTTTTATACAGGGCTTGTAATCACCACAGAAACATCCTCTTAATATTCAGAATAATGGTCAACCGTTTTTTTTGTTTTTTTTTTCAACGATAGATTCTTAAACATTTACATTTATTTATTTTTTTACATTTGGTTACATCCTTGCTTAGTAGTATGAAAACAATAATAAATTACACTGTTAGGGTTACACTGGATGTACATTATGTTTTATTAAAGCTATATTGTATTAGAAATATGTCATACTTTGCATCATAAATCAACTGAATCTACAATAATGTTTTACATTACAATTTCTTTTGTTGCTTTAAACATATATTTTGTATTATGGTACTCATTTTCACATATAATAACATATTCTATGTTGTTCAATTACATATTTCTATATAATAAAAATATCTGAGTTAGAATTTAACACCTTGCATAAGCTATATTCACATAACATTCTGAACACAAGTTCTTACTTTTTTCTTACCTTTTGCTCTTATATCTCATTTTTTAGTGGAGGATTTTTTTCATGCTTTAGAAAGAAGCTAATCCTTATCCGTTGCATATGTGCAGCAAAAAGATCTCTTCAACAATGCTTTTGCTGGGCTCTCCTTAAGGTTGATAAAGTGCAGACATAAAGGCCACTTTGTACAAGGGCCCCGGCGGGGCTAAAGCAACGAGGGTTCAGAAGCAGAAACACGCTGAAATAGCAGTGGCATCAGGCAGAGACGATCGAGCTGGAAACATGGGATGATGGCTTGAGACAGCACACGTATTGGAATAACCATGTGGTGTCAAGTGTCAAGCAGATGAAAAAAAAACCAAGCCAGTAATTCTGTTTTGCCGTGTCAGGCCTTAACAGTCAAAATTACATTGGAGCACCACTGAAGTTTACAATGCCAGTAGAAGAAAAAACCCTGTTGCTTGTGGCATAACATGCATCCGCTTGTGGAGTTGTTATGGTGGATAGCATGTATCTAACCAGATGAACATGTGCCCACTGTGTAAAAATAGCTTCTTGCTTCACTAACAAGTGTCACTCACTTCTTTTGGCTGAACCATGCCTTAGACTTGTCAACAGATGATATCTGATCCCTCTTTGGGATTTTAAGAGTTAAACATGTCTATTCAGTATTTTCACCCCAATTTTTAATCATACTTAAAACAAGTACAGTCCCAGTCAGCCCAGTAACTGTCAGTTATTAAAGTCTAAGAAAATTGTCTAAACTGGACAGTCTCTGTTGCCAGTTAACTTGATAAAAGGGGGTAATAGAAGGGTCACAATAGGAGGGATATTTTTTGAGCTGGCTACTCCTCCACTCAGTCAGTCAATTTCAAATGTCCCCGTGATGTCAAGCTGTCTCACGTCAGTCTTAACTTTGCAGCCAGGCACTGCTATAATAGGACATGGGTGCAGTGAGCTCTTTCCCAGGAGTCTTGGCTGCAACAGAGGGCCTGGTGTGTAAAAGTGATGGACACTCACATATGGAGCGACAGGGCCGCCCTCGCTCCTCTTTAGAGCTCTGTTGCTAAGCTCTCATCAGAGCTGTTGCATTACTTCCTCACCACTCACAGCTGTAGTTTACAGCACTGCCTGATACTGAGCAATTCATTATCCTCAGCATAACAAGATGACATGTTATGACCAAAACAACATCAGCCTAACAGCTGAGAACATGAGAGATGGTTACAATATTAAAATGCAGAAATCTTGTCCATGAAAAGCAATGCTTTTTACACTACAAGAACCTTTTTCTAGTAGAAGAATCTATAAAATAAGTTTTACATCAGAAGCGATATTCCGTATTGATATTATGTGTGTGTGTGTGTGTGTGTGTGTGTGTGTGTGTGTTTTAGGGCGGGACTATCTATTTAACTAACCAGTAGCAGACAGTGTTTATTCATTTTATATTTTTTTCTTACATTCATGACAATTACAATTTTTTTAATATATACAAAAGTTAATGAGATTTACACTTAATTCAAGTAAATAAATAAGAAAAATAAACAATTAAAGATGGGAACTATTTATATTGATACAATTCTTATTATACTATGAGACAAAATGCTGATTTATATATATATTTGTATATATTATTATTTCTATTTTTATATATAGATTTTCTGTTTGTTTTTTCAGTGTAAAAACCTTACATATTAGAGTAACTATCACTATCATGTGTAAATAAGATTTAAGGGGGCTCAGTGGGGTACTGCACTCTTGTAAAAAGAGTGTTATATTACATATGCATGTCTGCTCTTAAAGGATCAGGTAGGAGTTGAACCCCACAACAGGGTAGAGTGGTCTCTTCCAAGCACTGGTCATTCCCTCTGTGAATCACCCATCATGACATTTATGGGATCATACTGCAATTACAGCCATTCTGCTTGACAAATATTTCTAAATGCTTTATCATATAACATCAGATAACATTGCTCCTTTAATGCAGTGGTTCCCAACCCTGGTCCTGGAGGCACCCCAACACTGCACATTTTGCATGTCTCCTTTCTCTGACACAACAGTTTCAGGTCTTGGAGCAGTGATTCCCAACCCTGGTCCTGGAGGCACCCCAAACACACCTGATTCAGGTCATCAGCTCATTAGTAGAGACTCCAAGACCTGAAACTGGTGTGTCAGAGAAAGGAGACATGCAAAACGTGCAGTGTCGGGGTGCCTCCAGGACCAGGGTTGGGAACCACTGCTTTAATGCATTCTTAGTTTATTGTTGCACAGCTGCATTGAAATGAATATGTTGTTGTCAAGATATTGAGACTCCTGCTTGCACACTCTAATTCATTTTGGATAAAAAATCTACCAATAATAAATTTAAAACATATATCAATCCTAAAATGTATATTTTAGATTCACTTGCAGGACACACAGCCTTTACACACAGGAACATTGGTTCAACCAATGACGTGAGATTAGGGGTGTGGTTATCTATTTATCTAACCAATGGCAGATGGGGAGAATGGGGTAATCATTTTGTCATCATATGAAGTCCACGTAACACAAACAAAATGAATTGTGATAGAGTTGTTGTATCTTAATTGAAATGACAGTTGTTTTCATAGAGTTATAAACTCTGTGCATCAAAGGCAAATAATTAACACAGTCAATAAGCACAATCACTGAAAGTACTTAGGCCATCAAGTATTAGAATAACGTCACTGCTCCCAGGCTCATTTACAAAATGCCGCTGAGAGAAAATAACGCATAGCTCTTCTTATGGCTCCTGTAATGTTCTCGGATATTGATTGTATCAAGGATATTAGCTGGTCTGTGACTTAATCAGCCACCGCCCCCATCTGAATAAAGCTTGAGCTAAATGACTCCCTCCTGAGGGGCCTGCTCTGTCTCTTTTTATTAAAACCCCACAGTCATTTGAATGAAAATGTCAATAGATCTTCCTCTGTATGCTTTTACAAGAAAAAAAAAACTAAATTGTGATGAATTCTGAGTGACAAATGCCTTTATAAATGCGTCACTTTTTATTTATTTTTTTAACTCAAATCTTATGAGCTTTTTTTAAACGCTGATCCACTGGGCCTACTACAGTATTTCAGTAGTTCACAGCTAATATGCCTTGTTTCAAACTAGGATCGCTGACATCCAAAGATCATGATACAAGAGATTTTTATTCCCAGAAATGTACATCACGGTTTACCGATACTGGGGAACAGCAACAGGCTATAATATGTAAATAATCTAGGTCATTAAACAGTCCCATTTCCACACTGGGTCTTTTTTAGAGTGCCACAATGCTGGTCCTCTGCATATCCAGTGGTATAATTATAAAACCAATTAACTGAGAATAATTTGCCCTAATGGCAGAGCCAATAAACAAACAAACTGAGCGAGTGATTTAATGGAAGGGTGTCTTTGTGTTGCTTTGTTGCCTTGCGAGTGGCCCAAATGAGTTAAACAAGAGCTCCCTCGAGATGCTACATATACCAGAGATATGAGAGCGCATCTCCTTTTGATTTCCCCTGGTCTTTAACTCCCATTAAAAACTTTAAGAGGCATCTGTGGAGGTCGGTCAAGCACCATACTGTACCCAGCACTGACCAAACCGGAGATGTCCATAGTAGAGACCGGACCACGAGGCTCCTGTATTAGCTAAGATGTTGTTGTTGAGAGTGTTATTGTGCCGTCTCTCCCGCTGACTCGTGTATTACATTAACAAGCCACTTACTGATTGACTGAGAGCTTCTCTCCATGAGCCCTTTTAATCTACTCTGATATGAAATGCATGATTTCGCTGCAGGAGTCAGGTCTGCGGGTGGGCAATGTCTTAAACTGTAATTGAATAAGTGAAAGAATCACTGTGTCTTACATTATCTAAGGGCAACATGAAATAAGTGATAACCATTTACCCTTTTAATTGGCGCACACACACATGCACCAGTTTATACACGTTTGCTGCAAAATGTCATCCAGAACACAAGCTTCCAGACTGTGAACAAAGTGAACCATTTTACATCTTCTTGAACTATAAAAGCCATATACAGTATATGAGCATAAAGTGGATCTCATATTTGCATATGCGTAGCTATGAGTTGGTTCCACGTGAGAGGATCTGGCATCTTCTGTGTTGTAACCACATGGAGTCAGTGTAGAGTCCTGATAGCAGGAATGAATGTGGTATGTAATTATTTCAAAATGAATTGAGTTTCTCTTGCATTTTGCTGGCATGATTAGCTGGTTAATTAGAAAAGAAAAAACAGGTGTTGTGCAAAGAAAAACCTGATAAATGAGCTTGAAAAAATAAACATTTTAACTCCATGAGTGATGTCACTAGGGTTGTGTCGGTGAGGAAATTTTCCCACCGGTTAATCGGCGTGTGACAACACCGGTAATACCGGTATCACCGCGGGGGCGGACATTATACTGCTATTTCTGCAGCATACAGTATGTACAGTAAGCCAATGCATGCATTTTCAAAACAGTATTCCACAATGCAGAGTGCCTAAATCGAATTTACATTTAACCAGCTGTGATTTTTTAAGTTTTTTGACTCGTTATTTATGTAACAGTAACTGTACTTCTTTTCAGGATGATAACTGGATGCTAATTCCATTTCACCTGTTTATACATATAAAAAAAAAACAATATAGTAAATTGAGTAAATGCATGCTAGTATTCCATTTTGAATGTATAGCCAAAGATGTAAAATACAGTCCTTTTTTCCTTGTTGTAATCAGTGAGTTGGAAGCAGTCCTGAAAGATAAGTGGTAGCATTTTTAGAGAATTGTTTATACAGAATTTCTACTCATTGAGACGGCTGAGACTCTGATCATGTGGCTTGTGCTTTGCAAAATGCTTTGAAAAATGGAAAACATCTGATTTATGAAAGGGACTGATTCCATCATATCAAAGTTTACCAATAACTGCCATTTTCATGCTTATGTGCTCATTTAGTTCGACATGTTTCATGTAATATTGTTGGCCGTGAAATTCACAACAGGCTTTGTCTCCATTACAACAGGCTGTATATATGCTTTAAATTCTTCTTTGATCCAGTCAGAATAATGGAAAGATTTTTTTTCTGAACAATACAGAGTTAAAGACAAAAGTATTGTGCTGGCAGGACACGTGTTAAGCTGTAGTCCTATACTCTGTTGCTATATATAAGCACATTGTGTAATTCAACTCCTCTTGGCAGCAGTTGTCAGTAGGAGAAACCACTAGCTCAGCACATTACCCTACCCAATAAACCATTATGCTTCAAACCACGAGATGGGTGGACAAGAACTGTGCAGTGAAGACAGAAAACTACATTACAACTCCAGACAGAGGCCATATTTTTCAAGAGTCAAAGTAGGGATAGTTCACCCAAAAGTTTAAAGATTGTCATCATTTACTCATCCTCATGTCTTTCTAAACCTGTATGACTTTTTTTCTTCCATAGAATACAAAGTATGAAATTTCTTTATAAGTTTGGTCAGTTTGTTGCACAAAGCTTTTATATATTTTGTATAAATTATGTATAGTTCATGAGTTTTTCAGACTAGATTACTATGTCCTTTTTAAAGTTTAAAAACCTCAATCACTGTAATTGCATGGAAGAAATAAACTACACTACGCAACATTAAAATATCTTCTTTGTGTTTACCACTAGAAAAAAAGTCATATGAGTTTGGATCAACATTAATTTTCATTTTCGGGTAAACAATTCCTTTAAGCTTTGTGACAGTCCACTTCACTCATTATAAGGATGTAAACACTACTAAGACCTGGCCAATTCTCCTATACTATAGGTCCAGCTGAAAATTTGTGCTGCTTCCAAAGGTTCTCTCAGGAAATTACATTTCCTATGTACTTTTAACTGGCAGGGGGAGTGATTACAGGATAGAGAAAGAGAAAAAGAAAAAGAAAAGGAGAGCGGGTGAAAAAAGAAAGACTGGGAAAGGGGTGTTTCTAACTGGGAACAGAGCACGTACTGTTTCAGATTACACACACACACACACTGAGAGGGAGAAACAGAAAGAAAAGGAGAGAAAATCCCAGGGACTCCTTTCTTTTCTTGACGTTTAGTTGGGTTTATGGAGCCTACGGGTCTGCAAAATGAAGCTCTCCGCTGTTGCGATAGTTCTCCTGACTAGAGCTTTTATTGGAGGTAAGACATGTCTGTTTATGTTGGCCTTTTAATATGCAATGACGAAACAACTTGCAAAATAGCTTTCAGGGGGTACATGATCAGTGAGATGATTTTTCAGGCAACAGCTTCACATTTGTTACACATGTAACTGCAGCGTTCATCTGCATAAAACTATTTTGTTCACTGACCTAATTTTACATTAAATAAATATATTTTTCTTCAGTGCAAAAACGTATTGCAAAATGTTGCATTGTTCTGAGCAATCTCAGCAACTAGACATTTTCAGGTCAGGGTTTTATTCAGCATTATTATTGTGAGACTTTTTGTTTATGTCCAAATCTCTCTTGTGATGTGCTTTTTGCATTGAAAACAGAGCCCCGGTTGACCCCTGAGGGACTCTAGTAATTGGGACACAACATAAACACGACAAAGGCTTTTAACAGCTGGATACAATCTTGTTGTCGTGTTCCCTGCTCTATCCTCTAGTTCAAGAAGGCAGACAAATGTTTTCCACCTGTAGTTTCTGTTTGGCATGGCATATTAAGCCCAGATGCATTCAAAAATTTTACACCATTTAGGGGTCATGGATTTGGGCCAGAATAGGAGATATCACTGATGAAGCTCCAAAGGCAACGGAGGAATAAATATTATAACTTGGTATATATATTTAATAGCTATGGTAATTAAATCTTAAAATCAGGATAAATCTCTATAATTTATAACTTCATACAACCTCAACAAATGGTTAATTACTACAGCTTTTATTGTATGCAATTATCTTTTTGAGGTATAAAAGGTTCTATATATAGGAAAACATAAATATTTTTCATATATTTAAACATTTAGAAAAATAAATTAGCAATTTTTTGGTCTCTTTACTTTTCTTTTTATGATTAAAATTTATTTTATTTCTCTTTTGCCAACACATTTAAATCATGATAGGTAATAGCTTTTTTAGATAGGTAATGGACTTTTTTGGAAGTCCATATCACAAAATCAGATATACTGTATTTAATATAATACAACAGATATTACATTAGCAGCAACAATATAGAGTAAGTCTAAACATGCTATTATTCTTTTTACTCCATGTATTTCCCAGAGCTGAGTGAAGCTCTAAATGTGACCGTCACCGCTATGGTAATTAAATCTTAAAATCAGGATAAATCTCTATAATTTATAACTTCATACAACCTCAACAAATGGTTAATTACTACAGCTTTTATTGTATGCAATTATCTTTTTGAGGTATAAAAGGTTCTATATATAGGAAAACATAAATATTTTTCATATATTTAAACATTTGGAAAAATAAATTAGCAATTTTTTGGTCTCTTTACTTTTCTTTTTATGATTAAAATGTATTTTATTTCTCTTTTGCCAACACATTTAAATCATGATAGGTAATAGCTTTTTTAGATAGGTAATGGACTTTTTTGGAAGTCCATATCACAAAATCAGATATACTGTATTTAATATAATACAACAGATATTACATTAGCAGCAACAATATAGAGTAAGTCTAAACATGCTATTATTCTTTTTACTCCATGTATTTCCCAGAGCTGAGTGAAGCTCTAAATGTGACCGTCACCCCTGGGCCAGTCAGCATGTGTATGCAGGGAGACAACATCACTTTGTCCTGCTTAGTGTCTCAGAGAAAGAGAAGCAGCAATGTCCTGGTGCTACGCTGGCTCTACTTCCCCACCCCTGAAGACGAGCACCTCGTGGTCAGGATGGGCATGAAGAAGAGCAAATATTATGGCAACTACAGCAAACACTTTCCCCAGAGCAAGTTCCACTTGTGGGAAGAAATGGACGGTCAGATCTACCGTTTGCTGATCCTGAATGTGTCCCTGGAGGACGGGGGCAACTATACCTGTAAAGTGCAGGAAATACGGAAGCACAGAAACAAGTGGAGGGTCTCGTCGAATGGAACAGGGAGCATGGAATTACGAGGTAACTTGAGGATTTTTAAAGCAGTGTCTTAAATGATGTACAATACACTGTACTCAGCCTTCTAGTATATGGCTTCTTAAGGATACTATTGTCTGAAATGAAGCACAGTTTTTTTTTATTACACTACATGGAAGCATTCGCCTTTTTCAGTCGATGATCCTCTCATTTTGGTGTTGCTGTTAACTTTAGCATGTTAGCTCACCAAAGCCCAAAGCACACTTCAGACTTTACTGCGTTTTTCAGTGTGAACACTTGCACTACTTGTACTACAAAATGGCAAAGAATAGTGCAGAAATATGCTAAATGCAAATGACCAAATGCACAATGTGAAAGCTTTTTAAGCAAGTTAGCAATCTGGAGTTTAAAACAAACGTTCAATTCAGGAACTAGTCACTAGCGCCAGCGAACACTGTGGTTGAGTTGGATGTGGTGGAAGAGTGATGTCTTGCTACGGTCAGGGCTAACCACACAACAGCTGTTTCCTCCAGTTAACTAATCCTTTAGATCATCCAACAGAGGGTCAATTCCAATTCCACAATTGGTGACAAAGTTCTTTGTTAGCTATTTGTAAACTTCTTTTACAGAGGGGATGGTCTGTCTTTTCAGAACATCACAAAAGAGCGACTATCAGATTCACATAGTGACATTACTCCATGTCAACAGTTCAAAGCCCAAATCCAAATAGTTTTCGAATGGTCCATAAAATTTCAAATAATCAACGTGAAAATGAGGCGTAAATGTTCCCATTTCTCACGTTGTAGCCTTTTCTTACATGCTAGCTTCAGTGTGTTTGTAAGTCTCAGGGTTCCACTTTCCACATATATACATCATTTCCACTATAAATGTGTTCTGGGCCAACACAAACAGACCTTGAGGCTGTTAACGAGAGCAACCTGGACATGCTGTGGGGACAGAGAGAGGAGACTTGGCAAGGATGCAACTGAAAACATTTACTCTGGCTGCATTATGAGTTTTCCTATGGTGTTCGGACAGCAAGAGGTCCCCAAAGCCTCAGCGTCCATTGGATTAATCATCTGCGTGATAAACGGCAATTGCCTGATGCTAGCAACAATAAAGAGAACAAATAAGTATTGTTGCATGCACTTGCAGTGACAGTTCACTCAAAAAATAAACATTCTGTCATCATTTACTTAATTTCTGCAATGACTTTCTCGCTTCTGTAGAACACAAAGGAGATTCTGAAGAATATACTAGAGCTTTCAATCATTTAAAAATCACTTTGTGTGATTAATAGGCTGAAATGTTAGTTATTCATTGAAAATCTTCACCATCAAGAGTTGAACTTGAGAACTGGATCAGTCCAAGAATAAGTCAGATCCTGTGAAATGAATCATTTGAAAAGATACGTTTTGTTCTCTCAAAAACGTGCCAGTGAGAACTAGGGTAGATGTAAAGATTTTCAGTGAATAATAAATTACATTTCAATCTGTTCTTCACACAAAGCTATTATAGGCTTCAGAAGACTTGGAATACGGTGCACAAGTCATATTTCTTCTTTTATGTTCCACTGAAGAAAGACAGTCATATGGGTTTGGAACAACATGATGGTGAGTGAATGATGACCCAATTTTCATTTTTGGATGAGCCATTTCTTTAAAGTAGATCTTTATAATTTATAAAGTTCAAAAAGTGAATTTATTTACAGTTATGCTACATCATTGGCCATGACTAACCATTGCGTCTTAAAGATTTTGTTGTTTAACTGACATTTTAGAAGCTAAATAAAAAAACAAAAAGTATTAAGTCACTGTATATGAAATCACTGTATATTTAAGCAGATTTTGTTTAGAGAGATAAATGCAGTAAAAATACTTTTTAAAAACATTCCATAAAGTGCATATGTAGCTGATGATTTACTTGAAGAAAAAACATCAGCATATATCTCACGTATATAAAGATGTGGTTTTGAAGGAATAAAAGCAACAGAATATTATTGTAGGGGTTAGACAACCACAGACACCCCACTTAACCAAATCTGAGACACAAAAATACAAGATAAAACCAAGTGATAGAGTAAACAAACAAGAGGCAATAAGAAAGGAAATGAAGGTCGTAGGTTGACTTAAACCGGGGAATTTGTCTTGTGAAAGATACAACAAAAAAATGTCAACCAGCTGAAATACCCCATAAATATAGACCAAAGCAGTACCACAGAGCTGGGTTAACCCCTTCAACCAACTCTACAGCCGCAGGGTCGGGCAGAAAATGACTTAAAGGGGTCCTATTATGCTCTTTTACAAAGTCTTGATTTTGTTTTGGGGGTGTACTAGAACAGGCTCTCATACTAGGTTGTTCGAAAAACACATTATTTTCACATATTTTACATTATAACACCTCTCTCCCCAGTCTGGCATGAACG
>NW_015626033.1:1024055-1126848 GCF_001515625.1 Sinocyclocheilus rhinocerous | reverse complement strand
ACCAAATACACAAAATAATGTTCTTTTTAGCAGCATCATATGACCCCTTTAAACCCGGATGATTGTAACCACTCTAAGTTCGTCTGCCTTGGGAAAGCTAGCGTGTCTCTGACATAGTGATAACACTCATTACCAGGTCTCGTCCCATTCGTCGATCTTTGTGATATCACAAATCCCGGAAAATGTGCGTTGTAGTCCAAACGAGTCGTTCGTTGTAGTTTTTGAAAAGTGATTTCTGTTAAATAAAATATCTCCTTTTGAAGTGGACTTTGAGCTTTGTAACTTTGCAGATCTTTTTTATGCTCAAACAGCAACATTACAGACTAACTAAAGTTGAAAAAGTGAAAAAGCATAATAGGACCCCTTTAATGCTTTCCCAAAACAAAAGCGGCACTCAAACATACTGTTCGCTGTTCCCCACCCATTTGATTTTGAATGTAGTGTGCACATTGTTCTCTAGTGTTATTGCACAATGTGTCTGCAGATCTGAAAATGTGCTGAACCCTTCAGTTTAGCAGGGGTTTAATAGAATGGCTTTGACTTGAAAGAAAATGCAGATCAGATGTGTAACTGTATACCTGCTGCGGATGAAGTAACAGCCGTTCTGGTCGTCATTTCAAGCAGAGTCGGTGCTAATGTAGTTCATGTGAGCGGAGACGAACAACAGGATCCGTTAGGACCCAGAACACAGAGAGAATGGTGCTAAAAAGTACTTTAATATGATGATGATCAGGGCTTCTGTAGGTTTTTTGGAAGGGTTTATTTAGAGCTCAGCCCTTGTGCTTTTCACTGCTCTAGTAATTAACAATGTGAAATTACATTAAAATACTTTCTCATAACTGAATATGTAAAGATACCTATTTGTAGATTGATTTACCTTTACGTTTGGTTTAACATCTTAACCTTCCCAATCCCAACACAGCAACACTGACGCAAGAAATGGTGTTGGTTTGGGGGCAGAACTATGTTTTTGTTTGGCTACCCAATGGAGGGAGTGTTCAGGAAACTTCATGAAATTATAATTTTTTTGTTTATTTTTTGTGATGCTAGTGGCACACAAATTACAGTTTTAAGAGAGTGAGAACCTTTATTGTGTTTCATCATACAATGATGTAAATTTTATTCAGCTAATTTGACATTTTACCTTAATATCATGCAATTAGCTTTAAAAGAAATTCTGTCCAGCAGTGCCCTCAACATCTGTAAGCAATTTTCCCTTAACCTGACGTTTTAAAAAAATGCCATGCAGTAAGAATTTAAAGAAGAAAATTTTTTAAAAAGAATGAGAGAAAATATGATTTTCCATATATTCTCAAAAATCTGAATTTTGTTTCCTAGGTAATCAAGTATTAACAGTAATTAATAGTAGACTACGTTTTTTAATCATTGATGTAATGGATGCTGTATGTATTAATAGCTGTTTATGAGCTTTCTGTGATATATTTATTTAAAGCCATATTTCTCAGAGTCAAAGGTTAAATATTTTTAGAGGATTCTAAGACAAATTCCTTTTAAATTAAATGCCCTTGCCTGGTTATATTGAAGCCTAATCAAGCACAACCCTGCAAAAAATATGCATGGAATACAAGATGTTGGGGAGAATGTCCAGGCTGAGCTTTGCGCCAAATATGCGACGTTAATACATTTCATTATTGTGTTTTCCCCTAAACTTAGATTGTTAAATTGCAATACAAATGTGAAGCACAACAAAATCCACAACAACTGAAAACCAGTTTGGTAAAAAAAAAAAAGAAAAAAAAAGGACCTAATCGCAAAGGTCAATAAAAGCAGTCTGATTTCAGTTCTCATAAAATGTTAGTTTCTTCCTTTAATAAAATTCATTTTTTAACATTTTACTTTTTACTATTTTTACATTACACGCTTCACTTATGTCTCTCTTAATGTTTTCAGTACATCATATACCGAGCACAGGAAAAGCTGATGTCATATGGCGCATGTTTGAAGGTATGCTGTTACCTCATTATTTTAATAAAATAAGAACATGTTGTTTATTGCAGTCTATTGCAGTTTATTGCAGAGTATGGTCTCTATCACTGATAAAGTGGATAGGATCACAGCTTTGGCTAGTGTGTTACATCTCCTCCCTTCTGTTGGAGAAAGACCAAACCAAATTCAACCAAGTGTGCTCGCAGTGTTTGGTTTATTTTTGTGGTCAGCTCTGACCAAGCTTATATTGGAATAAGGATTCTTCTTTGGTTTATGACACTTTACAACATTTCCACTACATTATTACAAAGTCCACTACATTTTATATACAAAATAAAAAATACATTACTGTGTGTAAATTATAGTTTTAATTCCATTTGTTAAAACTAAAAAAAAAGGTAACAGTAATGTATCATTGTTCAAGAAAATTTTCATTTGTTGCTTGCAAGGTCAGGGCTTTGAATTTATATTTACAGCACATTGTTTTGCTGTGATCTTTCTCAGATTTGTATCTGTGTGCTGTGCTCATCTGCTCTATCGGTCTGGTCTGTATGCTTGTCTTTGCCATGACTATCACATGTCAGCACCTGCAGCACAAACGAAGACTACGAGGTGATGAGCTTTTTAACTTACAGTCAAATCATTTACATGATACTTTTAAAAATACTGTCATCAGAGCAAAATGCATTTCAAAATACATCAAAAATTATTTTATTCTTATTGTATGATTGTTTTTCTTATTACCACACACATACTATTTATGTATGTTCTTATGCTTGTTCAATTCTATCTCTATCTAGCCAGTTATTACCTTGTGAAGTGTCCTGAAAACAGGTAAACCTATGCAATATGATTTACCACTGCTTTACTGTTATACGTGATTGACTGATTGATTAATTGATTGATTCTTAGATTGATTCTAAGAATAACATCGTTCTGTTTTATATATCCAGTTCAGGAGAGACAGTTACCAGTGTGTCCAGCTCCTCTCCTGCAATGCACAGAAAAGAGAGACGACACAAACCGCAGCTCAGAGACATCACTGAACAGCTACCACCACCACAGATACCAGCTAAAGGTACGTAACAGACTGAAACCCTTACATTATAAATACATGAATTAATTGTCATTTACAGTGAAATTAGTATATGTAAAAATGAACATTAACCAAAGTTAATAAATGCTTTCAATTATTTGATGTTACCAAATGTTGAACCTTTAAAAGTATCACACATTTTGTTATATTTTTTTCTTTCTTTCTTTTAATTTTTTTCTAGCACCTGTACCAAGAAAGCCACGTAGGACCAAACTTTTAAAGGCACAACCTACAAAAATGGTAGGAATGCTAACTCTTATTGAACTCATTTTACATTTTACGCATTATTTTCTTTCATACTAAAGCATTAAAAAAATTAAGTGATGCTGATAGGGTTTCATAATTGACCTAAATATTTATCTTGATAAATTACTTGTTTTATAATCTATTTTGGACGTGTAATCTTTTTATTCACAATTTTATAATATTTGCATCTAACGACACACTTTCTTTAGCCTCTCAATTGAATTTTCACAAACGAGAAACATGCAAGAGGGAAATAATGTGGCTTTCTCATTGAGCTTTATGTTCGCCACAGTTATTGCTATACCAACTTCCATTTATGGGTGTTATAATTTTATTTACTATTATTGCTTTCCAAAGCGTGATTATTTATTTAACATGCTTGATTCATATTAGATTAGTTTCCAGGGAAATCATCACCGAAATGCAGAAAAGCAGCAAAAAACAGAAAATGTTTTACGGTCCAGCATTGTATTGTGAAATCCGATTGTAATCTGGTTGGTCAACGATAAGCTTTATATACTCTCTACTAGCAGAACACAGACTTATTTAAATAAGTGTGATTGGCAGGGGATCGGATAACATTTATATGTCTATCCTACTGCTCTATCCACTTGCTTTGTTTGCATTCCATTTTAGAAGTACTTCCTTTGACCATCTGAAATATATGTTTATCAGATGAAGTGGTTGTTCCGACATACTTGAGACTCCTAGTTAGAACCGTCTATGAACAATCCTAAAATTATACCTAAATTTCATGTTGTTCTGACCCCACATTCCCAAGAGAAACTCCTCTTTCAGACCTCTGACCACATACTGTAGTCTTCATATATCTGAAACGCCCTGTTCTCTTCTCATCCTCAAGCCAAGGGTGGTAGAGGACAGTCTGACATACGCAGAGCTGGAGCTGGTGAAACCGAAGCCTGAGCTGAAAACAGACTTGCCTGGATGTGCACAACTTGAGCCTAAAACACAATGCACAGGGACTGTATATGCCCAAATACTCTTTGTGGAGAAGCAAGTGTAAATATGTACAGTATATAGAGTTTCATACCAAAATTATTTATGAGATTAAAATATTTTTACCTACATACTGATGTTCTGTTATTTCACATGTACTAGTATTAGTATAAAATCTGTCATACAACAGCAGAATTTTCTTATATACGGGCACATTTATGTACCTATGAATTTGAGACCTTCTTTTCTTTATCCAAAAGTAAGGATTGCATTAAGGATTTAACTCCAAACATGCATAATTTGATTATGCAATTATGTAACTTTTTTTTTTTTTACTATGTTGTATAAAATAAAGATGAATCCTCTAAAAGCGGAGGATGACACAGTATGAGCAAAAGAGCACACTGATTTATTGTCTCATTTATGTCCGCTTAAACAGGTTGTCATTGTGTTGTTTATTGAAGCATATCAAAGAACATTTAACCCTCTGATATAACTAGAATAAGACCTAAGATCAATTACTTTGGTTGTTGTAGTTTACTTTCCGTGACTAAAAATGCAAATATTAGCTACAGTGTATTATGGTACATACATGGAGTATGTTATTTTTAAGCAAAATACATAATACATTTATATTTATCATATAATGCAATTTGTGTATTATAATGGTATTTTAGAATTGTTTATAATAATTTAATTTATTTAAAATAAATACTAGAAACATGAACATTTATATTATGATTTAGAAATAAAGCATTATGGTATAGACAAGTCAGGTTCTTCAAACACTACAGATAATACAGTACAGTAATAAAATCTGTAATATTTTCTAATTCAGGGGCTGATTAATCATTTTAACCATGCTATTGGTTAACTACAAATAGGCATATATAACTGAACATAATATCTTTAACAGCTAAAACCTGTTATCTACACAATTAGGTTTAGACAAGATGAGTGCAAGAGAGCGGCTATTATAAGCCTAAGGCCATTGATACAATGCACATTATGACATCTCAGTTTGTCTTGCCCTCTCTTATCGTCCGTTCTTGAGTTTAGTCTCTCTTTTTCTCTCTCTCTCCGTTTCTCCCACACGCAGCTAAGAGCCAGTGACTGTGATGAACCCTTTAATGGTTACATTTATTAAAATCATACTAATTGTAATCATGCTTAATAATTAGCTTTACAGTGCATTATAATTGGGTTAGGCTACAAGATGGTTCTGCCTAGGTGCTATAATTTATTTGATTTAATTATTCAGAGGAGCCCAAATGGTTTGACATTTAATATCATAAAACCACCGACGTATTAAAATTGAGATGGCTATTGTCTTTTGAGAAGGTCATTTGCTTCTCTTCGTGAGATATATGGTGATTATTTTCCAGTCTATTAAGCGCCTCTACTTAGCACAATTAGCTGCATGCACAAAGGTTAAAGAGAGCGACTCTCCCCCTTCATTGTAGTCACAGCGCATATTAATGAGCAGATGCAGCGTGAGGATGGCAGAGGGGCCCAGCCCAGGAAGGAGCTCAGAGAGAATGAGAGAGAAGGATACAGTTTCTCCTGCGTCCTCAGCCCTGGATCACTCTGAAACATTAGCGTCGAGCCTAAACACAGCTATACTCTTCATCAAAGCCTGCCTGTCTCGTCTCGTCTAAACTTACCATGACCTTCTGCTGTCCCGCTTTGTTTTTGCTCTGCAGGAGTGTTTATATGCTGCAGCAGTGGAGCGCTTTTTGCCCCGGATCTTCTCAGAGAGAGGCCTCTGTGCTCTTTTGTATGGAGCTACAGCATGTGCAGATGTTGCAAGCACAAAACCCAGAACAAAGCGAGAATGTCAGCTGTACTCAGGGGACAGAAATCCACAAACACAGTGTGTACCACAAACTACACAGAGATGCGTACATTCGGCCATCAAAAGCAGAGCACATTCATCTGCTCTCAATTCTGTTGTTTTGAACAACACCCTTGACCAAATATAAAGAGGCAGCAGCAAAGAAAAAAACTCATTTTCCGCACTGAGCTGCAACTTCAGCAAAAAAATAAAGTCTGTGATTATTTACTCACGCTCATGTTGTTCCAAACCTGCTGTTATTTTCGCAGAGAAACTTCAAATGAGAAAATCTGAAGAATTTTTACACCACTCTTTACTTCGCAAGCAGTTAATAGCGACCTAAGGGAGATCATATTATTTTTACACGACAGCCATTTTATGCGCTGAGCTTGCAACTTTGAAAGAAACATGTATGTATATGGTTGTTTACTCAGGCTGATGTCGTTCCTTGTGCTTTTATTTTAAACTCCAAAGGTGAAAAACTGTTTGTTTGTTAGTTTAACCACTCTTTTCCTCACATTCAGTTCGTCTATACTCGATTCGCGCCATCCAGCGGTGTCCTCCATGGCAACGCTTTATGAAAAAAAAACGGCACTATTTTCATTGGCATGTCTCTCATTTTTGTGTAGGCTATACATTTTTATAATGTTGTATACTTTGTTCTTAAAAAATAAATCACGTCTCTCGCCTGGCACACTGCGTGGCACACTGCGTGGCACACTGCGTGCGGAGTCGGACTCACGCTCTGTTTCATACAAACAACTGGCGTCATCTTGTGGTTAAGTTACCGATTGTAGTAAAAATCTAAAATTGTTCCTAGATAAATTTTATAAAATACAAATGAAGTTACAAAATTCAATCCAAACTCGCATATTTAAAGTCACCATATAAAATAAACCACTACAAGGCAATAGCCTACATTTGGAACAAACTTAAGTTTGGAACAAACATAGTTTTTTTTTTTTACTATTTTAACTAACAATTCCTTTATATAATCTTACTGCATTGAATACAGTGGACTTTAATAATTCTTTATTTTCCGCATTTTGAGAGCAAACGCATTACACTGCTCTCCCTATACACACCGGAGATATAACCTTATGGAACGGCTGATCTCAGATTCCCATCCCCGTTTTCTTTATGGCCCGACCCCCATCGCTGGATTGTTCATGCTGCTTAATGACGGCTATTAGGAGAAGACAGTCTCCAAAGGTTGGAGGGGAGCAACAATTAGCCCTCTTCCCCAGAGAGGCAAGTGGAGCGTGGCCTGGTGGGAGCTCCCAGTAATCACAGCTCTTTCCCTGCTGTCTGCCTGCTTGAGAGAACCAGACTCAGTCCCACTCATGTGCCAAAGAGCCCCTTAATACACAGCAAAGTTACACAACACATCTGGGCAGATGAACAAAGGAAGACCTGAAGCTTTTTTTGCTGGTGAGTCTGTTCAACAAGTCAGTCCATGAAGCCTGAATATGTAGCTGAGTGTCTAAGAAATTTAATACAACACTGTACATGAAAAAAAACAATCTAAAATAAATTTGATAAAGATACATATTTAAGTAGCATAAAATTATGTTTTAAAGGGTCCAGGGTACAAACTGCAATTCTGTTGCAAACGCATGTGTTGCTCTGCATGAAGTGACCCATATTCTTAAACTTAATGGACATGGACATCTGTGTTGATTCTATGGATTTAACTACCGCAGTAGCCCTGACAACTACCAAAAACATTACATCAACTGCTGGATGCTGCCAGGGGACCACATGCACAACTGGACAATTCACAGAAAGCTTTTATTTGCTAGTATTTCTGTAGAATAAACACACTCGCTCATGATTCATTAAGGGTGTCAGAAAATACTGGCTATTATTAATCGGGCTGCATGCAAACAGAAGCGTCATTCAAGGTCATGACTAAATGATGCTATTCAAATCATAAGAATCATTAGTATTCCTGGCAGATGATGTTACACATTTAAACTTTATGTGTTGACAACGTCTGTGAAATTAATCAGATTAAATATGCATTGGTGGGCTAAACAGATACATTCTGCATTGTAAAGCTGATTATAAAATGAACAATAGTTGCGTTTGCCACAACAAAGCATAGTTTGGTAATGTTGGAATGAGGTTTGGTATGATGTGGATTGAAGCCTGTGATTGAGGGCGAATAAACTCAGGCATGTACAGTATAAACATGTTTTCTCAACCAAGCAACAAAGAATTGTTCTTTCCAGTCCTTTACCACACTGCAAAGACAAAATGATCCACATTCAAATTGTATATAAGCTGCTCAGATTTGACATTCAGACCAAAATAAAGGGGTTTTGAAACCCTAATGTTCAAATGTTTTTACATTGTACTTATATTAAAAAAAAAATCGTATGCATGTAATTACATCTGTAATTAATTTCTGTAATTACATCTATTACTGTAACACTGTTGACCCGTCACCTTAACCCACCCTTAAACCTGTCCCTAACACCAAACCTGTCCCTAACCTTATACGTATCCCACCTCAATAGCAGCAAAAGTGTTTTGCAATACAATATGAACACAATAAGCACATTGTACTTATTTTTTGATGTAAGTTCATAGTAGTTAAGGCCACTTAATATAAAGTGGGACCAAGAAATCAATACTTCTGTTCAGCAAAGTCATTAAATTGATCAAACGTGACAGTAAAGACTTTTACATTGTTACAAAAATACTTGAGATAAATTCTGTTCTTTTGAACTTTCTATTAATCAAAGAATCCTGAAAAAAATGTATCACAATTTCCACAAAAATATTAAGCAGCACAACTGTTTTCAACATTGATAAGTTAGAAATGTTTTTGAGCACCAAATCAGCCTAAAACATATTAAAACAGAAAACAGTTACTATAGTTTAGCTTGAGCATAAGATAATTATTTCACATACACTTAAAATATTAACAACCGCAAATTTATAGGTAAATTTAAGTGTTAGCAATAATAATTCTTTACACAGTCAAAACAGCACATCACTGTTGTTTCCTGTGTGCCATAATTTAGTGGCATTTATATCAGAATACTTCAGATCATGGAATGCGTGTAAATGCAGTTTTACAGATCCACACCCTTTATGATGGGAATCTGGGGCACATTGCCAATGGAAACTCTGACTCTAATGGGCTGAGGAGGTTGATTCAGCCCTTTAACAGTAGCATTTTCCCTGATGTTCCACACTGAGATAGCAGGACCGCATAACGAGTAAGCAATTTTATTTTGATTTAATTACAGATAGTTAAATTTAACTAATAAAATCATCTTGATATACAGTATAAACTGTATAAAAAAATCTTCCAGCATAAACCACAACTAGTAAGCAGAACCCTGCTGCTTTATAAAATACACCATTCAGTATGTCCACTGGTGTAGTTTAAAAACAAAAATATGAAATGGCACACAAGCGAATGGCTTTGAAACTCCATAAAATAAACATTACTTTGGCTTTCTGAGAGTCCAGTGAGAGAAAGAGAGCAACTATACAATAAAACCGATCCACCAAATGGGCCTAATTTATTTTTTTTAAAATGCCATCATCTTTCATTTCTTAAATAAACAGTGTTGTGTTTCCGGCCCTGGCCAGCGAGCCTCACCCAGTCCAAGAAAGAATGCGTCATCCCTGTAATTCATCAGACCCAGAGTGGGTCTCCTGAAGTCAGCAGTCCTGCTGGAAGTGGTGAGAGCAAAGTGCATACGTAGGCAGCACTTAAGCTGGACTCTCCACTGGCATGTGGCTGCATTCAGCTGCAGTTACAGCCGACTTTAACGCTGACTGACGAATGATTGATTGATCCTAGCTCTCGCAGGACCAGCTGTACACCCTGCCCCAGGCATCACCGACCAGCAGTGTGCCATGCGTTCTGAAATCACATATTAAAATCACATCTTCAGGAAAAATTAAAAATAAAGACACTGCTAATCATATTGAGCTTAAAGAGAAAGTTCACCAAAAAGGAATATTCACCATGGTGTTAATGCCACACTTCTCTGTATAATGGCAGTTGATCACAACCAGCATCAAACTTTTTTTTTAAATACGCATTCAACATGTGGCATGCTTTTCGTGGGTAAGTTGGAATGAACTGCGGTGCAAATAGTCTCATGAATGCAGTCATGCACAGAAGACCAACAGCAAAGGTCAAAATTTTCATGAAATAATAAATTAAATTTCAGTTTATCGTATCGTATACCTCCAGAACATTTGGAATGTATACATTTTTTTTTTTTTCAAGTTTGATGCTGGTCACTGCCATTATATAGACAAGCGTGAGCATGACTTTTTTTTAAGTCTCCTTTTGTCATCCAAAAAAGAAGGGTGTACATTAGAACAAACACAGGGTGAGTAAATGATGACTTAATTTTACAATTCAGGTGAACTAACCCTTTAATCCTGTACGGAATCATTTAAAACATTAGAGGATCCATTTGAAACCAGCTTTCAGACCATATTTTGGTCTGAGAGACTGGCCTTTCTTCAATACCTTGATATGCCCAGAGCCGTAATCACAGGGTTATTTTTGCAGTGTCGACGAGAGACGGTCTGATTGCGGTTTAACTCTCGACAGAGCACCAGGTGTCTTTCCCACTTCCATGAGCTGCTGTCTAAGAAAAGCAAAAGCAAGAGTGAGATATGAGACAGAGATTATTTATGGTCAGCACGTTGCTAAATTGAGAGAAATACATCTAATATAAAGCCTTCACTGTTACAACGAGTTCCCCCAATTTAATTTAAACGTGTTGATACTTACACGCGCTGACGCTGTGCTGTAACCAATGTGTACCAAATTGGATTTGGTTATTATTGCTTTCTAAATTGCATGCCTACATCAGCAAAATTGCTCATCAGTGTTTACAGGCTGTATGTTTAATAACTTTGCCCCATAATTCCTCGCAGCTAGCCCTAATGCGTCGCACAAAACAGTAGATCATTATGAACTTTTCTTCGGATCGCTCAAAAATGAACCTCCGGCTGAGCGGCTGCACCATCACACTTAAGAACAGACGTAATCCGATTTATACAGCATTTTTGAAGGATGTCTAGTATTTGGTCTGGCTATTTAATTTCAAACACTACTTGTATATTAGAAAATAACGATTCTCCTGACGTCACAAAGCACATTGTTTTCCAATATTCCAGGAGCGAGTTCCTGTTATTTCATGCTGGCCATTAAGGAAGCTCGTGGGTTATAACGGTCCTATGACCGGAGGCGAGAACAAAAGCACATATTCACGCTCTTGTTCAATTCTGCACTTAAGGTGAAGTGTATTAGTGTTACCTGCTTCCTCAGGAGCTGATGACAAAACATGCCCTTGAGACACAGAGCACTCCTCATGTCCAGGTAATTGTACTCTAGTATATTCAGTCTTCCATATCTGCAACAGAACCACACGGTTAATGAAAAAAAGAGGTGAAAAAAAAAATCGAATGCAATTGAAGCTATATTCATAAATCAAATCTGCCGGCCATTGATGTCGCAGGTCCAGGCTCCAATTGATGCCTAATTTAAGAAGCACTTTGATTTAATAACTGCTCTTACCTCATCTAAAGTGAGCACATGTAACTATTAATGCTTCTGTGGGACTTCTCAGCCAAGCCTGTGAGCCCCATTTCAATATCCCAGTTACCATATTTTAATATTTTGCAGCTATATTACCTGACTATTAAGCAGGAAACACTACAGTAAAGATTTATTGCTTAAACACCATGGTGTAGTCTTTGGAGAAGACTTCTCATTTAAATTCTCTCATTATAAAGTTTGCTATGTGAACGCTACGCCTCATCATCTTTCAGTCAGAGGCCCGTTCTGAAGATCTGGCCGTACCCGGACGATGCCGTCGGCGCTGCCGGTGATGATCACGTTGCGGGGGTCCCACTCATACTTCTGTGTGAAACAGCAGCACAGAATGTTTCCTTCAGGCCAGCAGGAAGTGTTTAAAGAGGCCAGTAGCTGCCCCTTCATGGTCCACAGGTACAAATGGGTCTCTGCGCATGACACAATCTCACCCTGAGAGAGACAGAATGGCGATTAATGATGCCCATACCAGGCAAAAGACACTATTTTTGTTTGGGGTCAGTAATTTTTTTTTGAATGATTCATTAAACTGATCAGAAGTGACATGAGGACTTTCACGTTGTTATAAAAAAATCTATTTCAATTAGATGCTGTTCTTTTGAACTTTTGATTCATCAAAGAGACCTCAAAAGCTGCACAACTGTTTTCAACTGTGATAATAGGAAATGTTTCTTGAGCACCAAATCAGCATATTAGAATGATTTCTGAAGAATCATGTGACACTGAAGACTGAAGTAAGACTGCATTCAAAAACTTATCGACCACAAACATTTGAATGGTAATGTTTCTCTCTCGGTGTCCAAGGTTTCAAACAAGCCAACATTCAAAGTTTGTCTTTACAAACAAATGTTTTTTTTTCTAATTATAAAATTACAGTTCAATAAATATGAATTCATAGTATGAATTTGATAAATATTTTAATTTAAATGCATCTGAATTCTATCTATTTACATATAAATTGCAATTCTGCATCCTTTGTGCTACTAGGAATTTAAAAGGCATTCTCAATTCATTTCATGCTTACAAGCCTGATATTTACAGTGGCCCAAAATACATTTGGACATTTAAGCAACCCGTAAAATGTATAAAGAAATAATAATAAATGGTTAAAAGACTATAAATACTTTCAATTTGCTGTAATACAAATTATTTGAAGGAGGTTTGTAATTATATATCAATAATTTTCTCTTGTGTTTTTAGTTGCAGGTATGTTTCATGCTGTGTAGCAGGGGGTTTAAGCATTAAAGCAGGTCTGAAGAGAAGGATGTGCCCACCCTTCCTTCACACAGCTGGCTGAGGGGAGTTTCAGAAACCACTCTGCGGGTGCAAATGAGCCGGTATAAATGTGTCATCCAGACGGCAACACGAGCCGAATGGCCCTAACCAAATTAAATGTGCGGGAGTGAGATGGATGGAGAGAGATTTGGGAGCTGAAAAATGCAGGCTGACCTCAGAGCGTGTATGTTTTTTCTGGAGGGTACTCACGGTCAGGTCATTAATAGCCAGGGCAGACACGGCAGAGGAATGTTCTGGTAGCTGTGTGATGTAGCTGAGGTCCTCCAGGTCCCACAGGATGCAGGTCTGGTCCACAGAGCCGCTAATAATCACACTATGTGCTTCTGATGCTACCAGACACGTCACTGTGTCTGTGTGTCCATACAAGGTCTGAGATGGAAAATAAACATTTATTTATTAAAAAAATGAAACAAACCTTAAAATGAATAATTTCGGAGGACTTCCGGGTTGGACATCGACATGATGGCAGCATAGAGCTAACGTTCCTGGTTGGAATAGTTTTGAAAAACCCCCTAAGATCATTAAACTAGCAATCTAATTAATCTACTTAATAAAAATAAAAGGGGAGTAAGATGGAAACTAGGTGCAAAACTAAGAAAATCACACATCATTTGAGAAATTTGTTTTCAAGATTGAGGGCATACATACTCTGTATATACTCTCCATAGTAACATTAAGGTGTATGTATGTTTTCATTTATTTATTTTTATCTTTTTCTTTATTTCGGAGAAATTATGTATGTCCTGATCTCTGTATGCATTTTCCCTCTGAAAAATAAATAAATTAAAAAAAAAAAGAAAAAAAAAAGAATAATTTCGAAACTGCTTTGTGACACCTAAGCATGAACATGGCTGTTTAGGAATGATAACACGTGTCAGTCTGACCTGTTTGAGTCTCATGTGTTTAAGTTTGTCCTTGCTGATGGAGACGTCCCACACACAGACAACAGTGCTGGTCCCGGCTGTGATGATGGTGCTGTTGTTGGGACAGGCGGCACATACAGCATCTCCCCAATCTGACACGCTCTCAAACACTGCAAAGCTCTGAAACACAGGTAATAAAGCTATCAAACTTTAACAGCCAACCAAAAGTAACCTTGTTGAATAATAAACAATACTTCAGATACACAGGAACAGGAAAACATCAAATAAAAAAAGAATTACTGAATGAAAAATACAAGCAGGCCCATCATGTTAATTTATGGATCTAGAGAAATTATAAAAGCAAACCTTTTCAGTTGTGTAGTTCCCAAAAAAGCAGGTCTGGTCATAAGAGCCCCAGCTCAAGTATGTGTTCCACTGTGGTGGGATGAGAAGTTTGTTTTTTTCCACGACCAATACATCTTTCTCTCTACACACTATTTGGCCAACAGGCCCCAGTGTGAGTTCTATGTAGAGAAACAACAGAAAAGCAGGTTTATGCAGTGTGACATGCCATTTATATATATATTTTGTAAATGTTTTTGATCAAATGAATGTAGACTTGCTGAAAAAAGGTATACATTTCTTTCAAAAATGTATCTTACTGATTCCAAACTTTGAAATGTTCGTGCCTATTTTACCATGTACTTTTAAAAATTAAAGTCACATTGAAAACTATTGAAGAAAAGTTCAAAACATTAAATTGTGGAGAACTTGCTATTAAATTTTTTTTTTTTTTTTAAAGAGTATTAATTAATACTATTATATAATAAAAAAAATACTAATGGTCTTAGACTTTTTGCAACTCACTGTATATATATGGTTATACTCTATATATTATATATTTAACCAACAATCTTGATGTTGAAATGACCATATTTCTTGTCTTTTTACACTGTTATTGTATCAATCTCAAACATTTTTGAACAAGGCATTTAAGTCATTTTAACTGATCATTTTTACATTGTGAAAAATATGTTGGAACAACTGTGCCTTTAAAAAAAACTGTGTGGTCAAGAGTAGTATTCTACTTTCAAATGACCTACATATGAGAGGACACAGTCAATCTCCCTTCTCACTGACAGTAGAACAGTAACACAAATCATAATGAAGCCTGAGATGATTGCAAATTTCTCTCAAGATGCCCTTTAATTTTTTCCTTGTAGGATTTACTGATCAGAATGATAAAGTAACGCCTGATATGAGAAGAATATATTGAGTGAGAGACAATAGAGCGAGAGAGATAGAAACACAGTGAAAGAGAATCATCTAATTTTCCAGAGAGATCCTTTTGGGATATTCAGATTATTAAATAAGCCTCAGTGGCTGTATCTTCAAGTGCGGCCTAACAAATAGCAGGATCTGAATGGAGCCGTGCTGAGCGGTGACTGAGAAAATGAGCCTGTGAAAAGTCTAGCCAGCATCTTCTGCCTCGCGGCTCCTATTGCTCCCTGTAGACGTGCCCCCATCTTGTAAAAAATAATTGAGGAATGGAATAAAATAACAAGGTGACTATGAATGATTAAATGGGGGGTCTCTACCACAGAGCTGTGGATGTTCATTTTAAGCAGTACCTTTAACAGCCTGGGCGGAGGGCTTGAGCTTGTCCAGTTTAAAGAAAAAGGGGGTTATCTGACTGGATACCGATATCTCTTTCCCAGAAGCACCCTTGTGAGGTGTACGGCTAGGGTGTGGTTTGGTGAAGAGCTGAAAGCATAAAACTTCTATTAGTATTGCATTTACAGTAGAATACAGTATCACAGTAAATCATCTCATTACAGGAATCAACCTTACCAAACATTGGAAGTGTTGCATATATTAGGCATGCATGATATATTGGCACCACATTGGTTATTGGCTGTTATTTGACATTTTCTTTTATCGTATCAGTCGAGTTTATATATTTAATTTCTGTTCATCTTTAAAAATAGTAATAATTAGTTTTTGATTGTTTTATGTTTTATTTTTTGACAAAATAGTAAATACATTTTAATATTCACCAAATTTATTGGTTATCAACATAACATGAAAATGATTATCAGTTTGTCTGTATCTGTATGTACAACCAAAAACATTCTCTAAAAAATTTGAAAAGAGGCGTAGAGGATCTGCTAATATTTTTTAAACAGTGTGCTCAACTGGTGTACCTGCTTCGGCATTTGGCCAAAGTTGCTGATGTAGCCAAGCACGGTGCTTTTCATGACAGGATCCTTCATGCTCGCTCTGTCGTGTTTGTCAGTGTAGAAATATGGGTGAAAGGTGTTGAGGGCCTCCACTGCAGGCGGACCCTGCTGTTTGTATCCGAAGATCAGATCAATCCAAAGATGCAGGCGTGCACTCACGTAATCGCTCTCAAGAGCCTGCAGAGAGAGCAAACTCAGTCAGTCAGCAGATCTGGATGGGGGCTAATACGCTATCAGTGATGCCGTAACTTTTATTTCCATAGAAGTGCAGGCGGAAAAGCTGTGCTTACAAATATCAGGTCAAAGAGAAAGCACAATAATGCATTTTAAAAAGATATTATTCCATCCTGGCAACTGATTACAGATCAAACAATCTGATATAAAAATTATATTCCAAAAGTTTGTATTCCTATTTCGTGTTACTAAGTCATTTTCCCCCAAAAAAATTTTCTTTAAATGTAAAGTATTTTAGAATTGGCTAAAGTGTCCAAACATAACATAAACATATATACAAAAGCAAAAAAACACTTAAAATAACAAATATAATCAAAGCAGCTCTAAGTCACAAGCACTAAATTGTGGAAGATCCCTATATTACCCTTCATTTGCATATGAAGGAAGGCGAGCAGACAGAATAGCTCATTTTATGCCATCTGGAAATGATACAAATATTGCTCTGTAGATTGGGAACTGATAAAGCATGGCCCTTATATGCCTGCAGGCATAACGTAGCGAGAAAGAAAGCATTCATTCCAATAACCAGCAGGCTTCAGTAATGGAGTTATAGAAGAGTGCAGATATTGTACTTGCGCTGAATTGGGCCTGTTATCTTCTAATTACAATGGCGTTAAACAGAGTAATGGGGCTTCCTTGATGAACTCAACAAGTGCTTATTATCTCAAGAAAGGCAAAAAATAAAGCAGCTGCAAAAATTATTTAACTATCGCCACGTTTAGCTGGATATGAATAGTGCGGCGACACTGATACTGTTTTAACTCTATGCTTGTTTTCATGAAACTTGGTATGTGCTCTGATTGCACGGACCCTCTTTGTCTGTCACAATATAGGCTAAGAGTAAGTAAAGCAGCATCTAATGCAGAATTAGATATTGTGATGCTGGTGGCCCACAATAAGGCCTATTTTGAGTTTGATGGACCAGAGAAACTGACCTCTCTGTGTACTCTGATGAACTCCTGTGGGTCTCCTTTGGCCCATGGTGGCAAAACCACATCATCTAATGGAGTTCCATCCTGCATGCAACCTGTATTATCAATACACACATTTAATGACTAATGAAACAGACCATTTAAAAATAAAATAAAAAATACATATTTAACTATAAAACCCCCTACATTTCCATTCAATTGTTGTGCTAATACTGATATATATTACCAAAGTCAAACTGGTTGGAGTTGACAAGAAAGTCCGGGAGGTAGAAAAATTCTGGAATGAGCTCTCTGACATCACTCATGTTGTCCTTAGATGCAGATTCCCACTCGTTCTGAATGCTGTGAAACATCCGCTCTGGAACGTCAAATGTTCCACCCTATATATATATATGTAAAAAAAAAAGTCCACCAAAATTTTAAACTCTAGCAAGGGTGCATTTCCTAATGTTATTTAAAAGCAAAGTGGCATGGTGAAAAGGAAAACACAATTTGGAGCAAAGAAACAGCAAAGAAGTAAAGAAAAATGACAAAGGATGAAAAAAGACATGCCATCATATACATGTTTGTTTAATGCACAAGGTTGGGAGCTCCACCATCAGCAAGGCTGCCTAGAACACTACAACGGCCCCATGTGTGTATATGAATCATAGTCAAAAACAATTGCTTAGATTTGGGACATTTTCAAGCAATTGATTCAGGCTTTTTATTTTTCAAGGGAGTTTATACGTCCTGGTGAAAATCTCTGGAGAAGTTATGTAATTTGCAGTAAAAGCAAATGCCCTCATTGAATGAAAGTAATATACTGTTAGTGGCACAAACCTGATTATGAATATTACTGTACAGAGGAAAGCTGCTCAAGTGAAGCAAATATCATTGCAAAGTGTTATCCTAATGTTTGCATTACGTTACACCCGCTATCAAATATGCATGACATTTTATTTTAATCAATTGGTTCCATGTGTATAAATTAGATATTCTTTAAAAACGAAATGTGGTTTTGCACGCAAGTGACGCAAAATAATTTATTTGCATACATATTAAAATCATACCCTAATTTGGTTTTGGAAAGAAAAAAGAAAAAGCACACACAAGCCCAAACAAGGCCAAAAACAATGAAGTTCATTTCATCGAGTAAGTTTAATTTAGAAAAATTGAATTTTATAGAAGTTCTGTCACTCTGACATGTTTTGTGCTTTATTTGATAAAGAAGAGCCATTATTTATTGGAGTTTCTGTAGCACTGCGTGCCCTGTAACAACAGTAGTGTGATGTAATTGAGCCCGGTCAAACAGGTGAGAAGTTTACCTGCAGGTGGAGGAAGGTCTGGGAGAAAGGCTCCATCCTCACCAGGTACGAGGCCACTATGATGGCTGAGGAATAGTGTGTGCAGTAATGACACTGAGCTGACAGGTCACCTGTAATCATGACATTAACTAAGTAAATTAAAGCATTTATTTTATTTCATTCAGTCTTGCAGGTCCCCGAATGTTTTTTTTTCCAAATAACAGCCCTGATTCTGCCATTATGTTTTAAAGTTGCTATTGGCTAACTGAATCAGATTTTTTTGTTCCGTTTTGGGAAAGGAAAAAAAAAAACACCCAGAGCCTCCATGTCTGCAGGTGAAACTGACAAACTCCATGAACTTCAGCTGTATGAACAATAGGTTTTTAGGTCTCAGTTACAGAATCGTTGCATATAAAAGGTGCATATGCTTTACCATCATTATTTTCCACCTCATTGTATCTCTGAATGAACTTCTCTTTTCTCTTCTCATTTTGAGCTCCCACTGGTTTGGACAGATCTCTGAATGTAGCAGGGCAGGACAGATCCAGAGTCTAACAAGCGGTGAATGAGATTATCAAACAAACAAAAAATTTCAGTATCAAAAGTTCAAAATGTTCAGTTAAAGTTTGGGTGCATGTTAGTTTTACCTCTGATTCATAATCAGCAATGATCCATGGAAAAACAGGATATTGCATCAAGTCATTGTATGTCCGTCCAGCAAGCGTGTTTAGATGCATAAGGTATTGAAAGTTACTGATTTCTCCTCTCTATGGAAAAAGAAGATACATACTGTCAAGAACAGAAGAAAATGAAACAAAAATATGCATTTGGGTTCATGTAAAATAACTTTTCAAAAAGCTTATATTTATATTACGCCATTCAATCCATTCACTGTAAATGCAGGATGTATATTACAAATAATAATGGTTAATAATCATGTTAAAGTCTCACACATTACCTGCCATTTAATTAGGGCAGTCTTCTCAACCGCTGCTGTCTTTCTGTATGAACACAACAAAAGAACAATTGAAGACAAATTTTATTCAAAGATTTTACTGTAAAACATTTTGTAATATTTTTCTAACTTATTTTTCAAATACTCAGTTTGATCTACTGCAATGTCACCTAACATGCAATGCAAACAGAGATGTGTACTTCTTAGCAGTTACAGAATTAAGTGCCTTGAATACGGTGAATTCTGAACTGGTCATCCGAACCAAGACGACTATGGTTGCATAGCAACAGGTTAAGGAATAGAAAGAGCTTATGGATTTAAACCAAGGAGGGTCCGTCTTTCATCAGACACAAGTGCCAAAAGAAACACATACATTCTTGTGGAAAAAAGGGTTAAGACTTTATTCAGGCATGCCTTTCCCTCCTTCAAAGGAGTAAATAGTGCCATCTATAGGTTTTGGAAAATAACTATAAACACACAGTAACATATTACCTTGGAAGTTAGTTTTCTCTTTAACACACATTAGTGAATTACAAAGATTACAAGTGCGGTTCCTACAACAAGCCATCTAAACATGCAAAATCACAGCTGATTTGACATTCATGCGTCAACTTGTTTTCTCCCAAACATTTATCACCACTTATTCCCATATATAAATGAAAAGACAGCAAGAGAGAGAGAAAAATGCATAGTTCAATCGTAGCTAATGGGTGAAACTATTAACATGCTGGACTTGAAAGAACTTTTTGGAAATGTAATCTGAGGGAGTGTACAAACACAAGCGCTGCAACACTTCTTTCTCCTCTTTCTTTTGTGCGTGCTCCGGTCACAGGACAATAAAACTCTTGGCACCCCACGCAAGCGTTGCTTGGTAACAAAAGTTAAACAGGACAAAGCTTCTTTTTGGAGTACAGTCTGAAGATCCTCCTCTGATTCTCAAGCAATTCAGCTGTGGACCTCATTTAAAAACTGTAAGTAAGAAAACTTATTTAAGTCTTCCTTCACACCGGAAAGGAGATGAAATGAATCCTGGGTAACAATTGCTGGTTGGGGCAAACTGATGGTTTTTTACACACTCTTGCATAATCCTTTTACCTTTAATCCTTTAGCCTTTCTGGAGTTGTCTAGAAGCATGTTTAAGCATAGGCAAAAAAGAAAAAAAGTCACACAAACAATAAATGTTTAAAGATATCAATATTCTTTAAAAAGTGCTTACTGACTGATTTAGTTGGGTTGAATACAAGTACAAATAGAGGCACAACTAGCAAAGTTAGACACTGAAGCCTAACCATCTATCACAGTATTCAAGTATTTTTTTCTATAACTAGAAAAAAATGATAATTTCCAACTAGCCATTTGGATCAAATTTTAAAAACAGCAAAAATGACAAATTATGAGAGAGTATCTAACTGTATTAACTCTAATCTGTTTTAGTTATATGTAAGTGTTGTTGTATCATTGGTACAACATGAAAAATAATTTTTTATTAATTTTAATTTTGGTAAAAATGTGAATACTCTAAACTCTTTCACATTTTAAAAAGCATATTCATCAGTTAGAAAGTATATTTTGGTAACACGATTTCTGGTCTTAAATCATGTAGTCGCGGCATCTATTATATTTCATATGTCACGAAAATAGCAATACCATCCAATTTTCTCTCCGTTTGGAGGGGTTCAGAATCAGCGAATCACAAACAACATGAAGATGGATCATGCCGATGGTCAGCTCTCTGTAATTGCACCTCTCGGATGCAACGGATTCAAAAACAAAAGGTCTAATAGAAACAGGATGAACCGTATTAGCCCATCTACCAATGTGATTAATGAGTCGCCAAAGGGCTTACAATGCAGCCACTCCTCCTTTTTAATGGGAAGATATGAAGGGAACGAGTTTAAATCTCTTTCCAGTGTCATTTATCAAAGTACTGATTTGACTCTCTCCACACAGTCACACGGACTGCTAGCGCCGCCCCGGATCAATCAGACGGAACACAAACTCTTTTCCCAGAATATGTGTTGGGCGCTCGCTGTATCCACTGTTATCTAGTATTAGCCTTAATTAGAGAACGACATTATCCTAAAAGATCCCTTTAGGGTGAGTTGGGTGAGTGAGTCGGTTGTAAACATTACACCCCTCTCATTCCCCAAATGGCCCAACACTTCCGCGCCCCCCGATATTGCCTGCGGGCATACATGAAACCTCTTTCCCTATGCAAACAACTAAACTGTCCCGTCATTAAGTCATACATGTTTAAAGCTACGAGGTCCTGAGATAATAATTACATGACTTGAGTTAAGACTTAATCAAATTGATGCTTCAGAAGCGCTTAAACATTAATCTGTGTCTATACAGCTCCATGGCTAAAGGAAAGAGAGCAGGCGGAGCCAAAGGTACGAAGATCACATTGAAAATGGCTAAAAATGCGCTCAGAGTAACTCCAGATGGCAAACTCCGACTTGATCTGAGCAACGTAGGAATCGCCACGTTTCCCAGATGCCTTCTAAAGTTAAGAAACATAGAGGAACTTGACCTGAGCCGAAACAAACTGAAAATAATCCCAGAATTCATTGGCCAGCTCACTGGACTGCGTTGGTTAGACCTTCACAGCAACCAAATCGAACAACTGCCCGAAAGCATTGGACTCCTGGGATTTCTGCTCTACCTCAACCTCTGTAACAACAACCTGGACTCTGCTGGTTTATCGCCTGAAATAGGAAGTCTGAGAAACCTCCAGGTTCTCAACTTGGGTATGAATCGTCGAGGTTCATAACCATCGAGAGGTGCAGAAGGAAAAAGCTGCTTGAGAGGTCGCAAAGAAAGAATAATTTTTCAGGGCTGATCTCGCCAAACTCTGTAGCTCGAGGTAATCAAGAAAACTGGCGGCAGCAGACTACTAGCTCACCTCCAAGTTTTCAAAAAGGACAAGCCAGACCTGTCGGAGATACCAACACATTGTCTTTTATGAATAACCTTTATACATAATAACACTATACATAATGACTCAACATTTAAATCTCCTCCTGTACTTTTAGGAACTAAACTGCAGGTTTTGCAGGAGGTCCACCAAATATTGTTGGATCTCAAGCTCATTTTCGTGGGGAAAAAAATTAAAATTTGTGTCATACAAAACTACGACAAAGTTAACTTCAACTAAGGCTAAAGTTATGAGGTTAAAGTTAAGCTAACTGTTTCATTGTGCCTCCCAAATAAAACATTTTCTATAGAATTAAAATGTACAAATACATGAATTTGCACATCAACAACAAATATTTAAATATGTATATACATTAATCTCTCTATCAACCAAGGGGTTCCTGGATCTGTAATCTGTATAGTATCATTAAAAAATATATGCATCAAATTACTGTGTATTTCTTACAGTGGAAAAACAACTTTGGCTTTGAAGCCGATGGGAAACAATCAATATTAAGTCCATTCCCTCTTCATCATGTTAAAAATCAGGGGAACTAAACATGATAAAACTAAATTGAGCAGAAATTGAAATGGTGAGTTAAGGAATGATAATTTGAACCAAAACAACATCTGAAATAACGAATAGGTAGTAAGCTTATGGCACCCTTGCAGACAATTAACACCTATAAAATTGTGAGCTGTATTGACTGCGAAAAGTTACTGAGGCCGTTTTAATTGGTAGGAAGCGCTGAAGATGCAGTAATTGAAGTTTCAGTGTAGTGCCAGGATATTGTTTAGGGGATTGAGAGTCTGCCTGTCAATAGTTAACCGCACACATAAGAGAATGTGTTTTCTGGAAACTTTGAAACCACAAAACTCTGCCTGTTTCAATATAAAAGCATCACAGTCTCTCTAACTGAAATGGCAGCTGTCTGCGAGATCAGGCAGATGCTTTTGACACTCACCTCACATTAAGTACAGTCTCTCCCCTTCCCTTTAATGAGGAGACCACGGCGCACAGCCTAGAAAGAAGGACAAAGAGAGAAAAAAAATCAAGATAAATCAATTTAGTCTGTGTCACCTCACACACAGTTCTTTGCCTGCCTGAAGCACAAGCACTTTTTCGTTTTACCTTTTATATGCGTTGACGTGGTCATTGTTGAAGAATACCAGGAAAACTGAAGTTCCGTTCTTTAAGAATATCTCCAGAGCGTTGTCCTAGTGTCATCAAGAAATATAAATAACAATGAAACTAACAAACATGATAAACAAATAGAACAGAATAGAAAAAATAGAGTTAAATATAAAATATATGAATTTAAAAAATGAAATGACTATGGGCTCTGTGAATCTCACCTCAAGCAGAAAGCGCATGAAATTGGCCTCTTTGATGTCATCATATGACCAGCGTTTGCAGTTTGGACTCGCTGAGTTTTTCTCTTTATTCATCATGTTGCAAATATATGAGTCTCTCACACTATAATAAGTACAGAAAATTTAAGATGCTGTTAAATCTATATAAAAAAATAAAACAAAGCTGTTCCATCTCAGTAAACTTAATGTTATCTTTACCTCCTTTACGGTCTTTTTATAATAAAATAACTAATTATCACATAATTATATACACAATTAAATATTTAAAACTTCAAAACCAACTTGAAAATAAATGAGAAATTTTAAATGTGTCTAAAAGTCTTATAAAAATAAATATACACTACTGTTTAAAAGTTTCTCAATAAATAAATAAATACGCACTACCAAGTTTCTCATTAAGATTTTTTTGTTAAATGAATTAATACTTTGAGCAAGGGTGCATTAAATTGATCAAAAGTGACAGTAAAGATGTTTATAATGTTACAAAGTATTTCCATTTCAAACAAATGCTGTTCTTTTGAACTTTCTGTTTATAAAAGCAATGTGAAAAAAGTATATCATGGTTTCCACGAAAATATCAAACAGATGGTTTCCACGAAAATATCAAACAGTCTTATTAATAAATATTTCTTGAGCACCAAATCAGCATACTGGAATAATTTCTGAAGGATCATGTGTCCCTGAACACTTTAGTAATGGCTGTTGAAAATTCAGCTTTCTTTGTTCTCTAAAATGTGAAAAGCTTAAAATAAAATGTTGAAAATTCAGCTCTTCAATCACAGAAATAATTAACCTTTTATAATGCATTAAAATAATCAGTTTTTTAATTATAAGAATATTTCACAATTGTACAGTTTTTACTGTATTTATGATCAAATAAATAAATGCAACCTTAGTGAGCATAAGTGACCTCTTTCAAAAACATTTAAAAAATCTCACCAACCCCAAACGTTTGAACAGTAGTGTATGAGTAGAGAGACAGAAAACAGTAGCTTTACTTGGTCTGATGATGAATTCTACAGCACACATCTCCTGTGGAGGTCAACGTGAAGCCCTCGCATACGTAGAGGTCAGCTTTGCCAAACAACAGCACTCCTTCGGTCAGCACGTGACCACTGACGACCACCACGCAGTGTTTGGCTTTGACCTGAGGTATGGACACATTATAGCAGACAGCATGGGTATCAAGTAGCTCATACAGGAATCCGTATAGTGCATTCAACTGTTTAAAATAAAGCTGTAATTTGTTTTACATGCTGCCAAATTCAATGAATGAGTAAACACAATGTCAAGCCAAGTTTTCAACAGTTGTACGAAGTGTCACTGCAGCCTGCCTTCTGAATTGTGCCCTGGGGCTAACGTGTCAAAGAAGCGCCACCCCGGTCTTGATTGATCACTGTTACCACTTCATTATCTAAACAACACGGTGGAGAGGCAAAAATTAAAGGGAGAAAAAGGCAAGATGCTGAATGGATGGGGTGTTTGTGAAACAGGGCCAATCTTCCGCAGGCGGAGTTCGCACGAAACCTCTCGATTATGCACGGCTAATTGCATTGTCTCCCTTCATTTCACACCAAGCAGCTGCACCTGGCCTCAGCCCTGAGTCACCACGACTCTGGGCTCCGGGGATCCGCGTCCCCAAAACATATGGGGTCCAGCCGTACTGCCAGCCGCTCCACAATTAATACAAATCAAATCAGAGCCTCCTCTCCATGCAAGCGCCCCCTCTCCGGCGCAGAGAGAGGGCCCCACTGTTTATTACCAGAATTAATCAATGACACAGCAACAATAGCAACACGCTAATTGATTAAGGCCCTTTTCAAATATATGGTCCACCTGGTGGGGTTTTGGTTTCAAACGGAGCTATAAAACAGAATCAGCCTTGACCTGAGTCAGTCCTAATTCTGTCTGGTCTTGGGGATTTACAACAATGGCATATTACACCTTGCTAGAGGATGTTTTTAAGAGTGCTCGGTGATAGTTCACATCAAAAAAATATTACATATGCACCATCCATCATTTCTGTCACAAACTATGGCCATGACTGTTTATGACTTTAAATGCCTTCTATTCTTATTTCTTCACTGAAATGATATTATACATAAAAAGGAGTGGAAAATTTTGATATTTATAAACAAATTTACTTTTTTGAACCCTTCAACTGCTAAACCACGCACACAGATATTGTGGGGCATCTATATAATAATTACAACAACAACAATTATAATTATAATTATTATTATTGTTATTATAATTATTATATAGATGCCCCATATCTTTGTGTGTGGTTTGGCAATTGAAGGGTTAAAAAATTTATTTTGAACCCTATTTTTATTAATAATAATAATAATAATGGTAAAATAATAATAATAATAATAATAATTAGTGCTGTCAAACGATTAATCGCATCCAAAATAAACGTTTTTGTTTACATAATATATGAGTGTGTACTGTGTATATTTATTATGTATATATAAATACAAACACATGCATGTATATATTTAAGTAAAATATGCTGTTTATATATTATAAGTAATAATTAAGTATTAATAGTAATTAATAGTATTAATAGTAATAGTTGAGGAAGTACAACAAATTCTGGGTAAGAGGAGGATTGGGAAATTATATAAGCTGGATTCGAACTCACATTGCCCACTTGAGCACCAGCCTCGGCTCCATATAAATGCAATAATTAACAACACGTAATACTGCATCTTTGAAGTTATTACCTGTTTGAGCAATAATGAAAAGCTAAGCCTCTGTAGATATGGTGCCTGTAAATTACAGTCATCACATTGCCTCTGGAATTGAGGCGTAGGCTGCGTTAAGTGTGTGCATTTCTATATTAATAAGTATGGAGAGGGCAATTCGGCTGACACAAAGCACAGCAGGACACACCACCGACTGAATGAATACAAGACAGCAGACATCACCCCCTACTGTTCCTTATTAATACTTCTGTCAGCCACTCTCGGCCCTGTTAATGCTGAAGAGCACTGTCAGGCTCAGCACACACACTACAGCTGTCCGCACGAGAATGTGTTTTCTGTACCAAAGGAATGTGGCTCCAGGTGAATATGGGTCACTCTCACCTCTTCGGTGGGTTCCAGCTCCTTCAGTATGAGTTGAGTATCCATGCACTGCTCTGAGAAATCCTCGGGCAGAAGTGAGGCCTCATTCAAGACAGGGAAAAAGGTCAAATGCTGACAGTCTAAACCGTGCTCCTCCTCAACCTCCCGGCTTGCCTCGCACAGGATCCTGGGGTCTGGGACACACATAAAATATGTACTTTTAAAGAAATATGCAGATAAAGCTGTAGCTGTACAATACAAAACATGTTACAACACTGATCATAAAATTGACAAGAAAAGTGTGATACCTGAATCAGCCTCAATAACTTCTGTGGCTCTTTTGCTTTCTTCAACAAAATGCTTCTGAATGAGGCCTGAAGTCAGTGTTGGCATCTATTTAAAATAAAAATAAAATATTTAACAGAATAGAACTGACCTTGATAAAGAAGACTAATGAAAACTTTTGTATATTTATTGTTATAAATTAAAATGAATAGAATAAAACTAAAACCTGCATTTAAAGACTTTTCAACAGTGATTGAAAATAGTTTAAAAGCAAAAATAATAATAAATAAAACATGCATCTTTATTTTATTTAAAGCTCAGAATATTATGCTATCAATGTTCTTCAGCCAGAAAGAATTTTTTTAATGTACAGTGATAATAGCTCACCCTTTTGGATCGACGTAGCTGCTTTCTGCGAATTCGGGATCGTGTTCGGTTGCGCCCCTCTGCAGTGTTCTGCACCCAGCCTCGTTTAAGGAAGACTCCTGGACCAGGGCCGAAGAGACCTCTCTCTCTAAGCAAGTCTTCCTCTATTCTTAGCCACTGAACGGCCATACGATCATTCTCACTATGCATCATCTACACAAAACACAAAAGCAAATCAATGACATTTTTTTGTTGGATTCCTGGGGCACAGCATTATAGGTATTAATGGTTAAAAAATAAACAAACCTGTGCGTGACTCCTCAGCATGCTGTCAAATATGGTCTCACAAGTTTGCCAGTGTGCTTCCATGTCTAAGACGAACCCCTAATGGAAACAAACACACACGAAGTGACGCGCACACATTAAGGTACATTATGAAGGTGAACAAGCAGACGGTTATATGTATGTAAACGGTCTTCTGTAGCTATTAGGTTTGCACACAGTTACAATAACATTTCGCAAATTGCATTCATGTGGGAAAAACAAGCTAGTGGCTATTTAACCATACAATAAAGCTGTCTCCAATAGTCCTCAGTGTGCTCTAATTAACTTAAAGTATAATATAAGCGCAGTGTGAGGTGGCTGCTGGCCCTGCGCCATGCTCTGTGTCCTGCTGATTTATTGTACTGATAGGCATTAGCCCTTCAGGAAGCCTGTGTACTTCACCACCGACCTGCTCATATCCAGATTTACTTAAAGGCTCATTAAACCAATCATCACAGTGGTGTCCTCTCGGAGCCGGCCCAACAGCCACACTGACTGCAGTTCAGAGACTAGAGGTGAACCGTAAGAGTACTGAATCCAGCACTGCTATAGCTCAAACTGAGACAAATATGAATTATGAAGGCACAAGATAAATCTAAAATTAGCAAAAGGTGTAACTGCATGAAAATGTTTTCTAAAAATCATCTCTGACCATTTTATGTTTTGTTTTTTAAATCACAATCTTTTTGGCGCACTAAATGCATACTTGAGGTCGATGAATAGTTATGAACAATACATTTTCACCAATTTGTAGAAATTTAATTTTGACATTAAATAATTTTTCCTGTTATTAGCGTCAAACACAGCAAATTAAACCATCTGTTGTAAAATAAAAAAAACATGAAAATTTCCAAAGGGCTGAATACTTTTTATAGGCACACTGCAAAAAGAATTTCTGCAGGTAAACAGGAAAACAACATTTTAAAAAATCTAAAAACATTATTATTACATTAGGATTGCAATACAATTATTTATTTTGTAGTTTTACTTAGTAACTCAGTCTACTTGTTTCACCTACATACCCATCGCTGCTTTGTATGCCATAGCAAAATGAGAAAATCCAACAAAAATTCTGGAAAAATGCAATTTTGGTACTTAGAAAGAACAACAGTGACAAGTTATAAAACTAGAAAAAAAGAAAATTGTGCATTTGTGTGTGCTAAATGGATGGTGGGATTAAGAAAGGAGTTCACAGGAGTAATTACAGCCCTGTGTTGACTGATAAACACCGAATCATTGCCTAATCATATTCTTTTATTTAGAGAATCATAAGTAATATATAGCATTAATTAATTACTCCATTTACCCAAACAGCAAACTTATTGGCCTTGTACGCGCGCCACATTAAACAGCATCCCCTCTGCAATTAACATCACACTGATTTCCATTTTAATTACTTTCCACAGAAAAAGACTACCTTTGATGATAACATAACATAATGTCAGCTTCATTTTAGGCTGTTGGTGAATGTGTAATAAACTTAACTTGATCATTAGCTATGTTAATTATCTTTCCATTATGAAGATATAATTAGTCCGTAGCATATATCTGAAATGAATCCAGAGGAAAGTTTGCCCTGTGCCGTTCTGTAAGGGTAAGTTCTCTGGTGTACTGGCAACTGGATTAGACTGTGTGTGCCAAATAAACGTTTTAAAATGCTGAAATTGATTTAGCTCCCATTAGACAGAAATGATGTAATAGTAACAAATAACTATAGTCAACATCATCAATTAAAAAGACAATTAACCTGTGAAAAATGGCTTTTTTAAGGCCACTTTTTACTTAAGTTTTCTTTTTACTTAGGTTTTCCTCTATGCAGGGAGAAATGAGATACTAATATTATGAGTAAAACTAATATTCCTAATTATTTTTCACGGTACTACTACTATCAAGTGAAATTAGAAGAAAGTGTACATTGCAAGGGCCATATAAATATGACTTTAAAAAAAAAGAAAAAGCAAAAAAGTGACAACTTGCTCCTCATTAGGTGCAAACTGTGTAATATGTGAACAATTTACATTTCAAATAACAATACGAACATATATAAGAAAAAATTAAGTAAAATCCCATTATCTTGTTGCACATTATTCACATTTTCATAAAATAGCTGGGGAAAGTTTCATATTCAGAATATTTCAATGAAGCAGTATGAATATTTCTGAATACTGTCTATATGGAATTTTCTGCATTTGGACCAAACATTACAATGACTATTATTTGAGCATAACACAGCAAATAATTTAGCTAAATCTTTCTCAACTGAATTTTCTTCCATGAGCTAAAGTTAACTTTCTATCAAAACTTGAAAGAGCTAAAGTAAAGTGTGCACCTCATGATGTGTTTATGACGAATTTCCAGGAGAAATTCAAAATCCACAAAACTCTCAGCAATTTTCAAGCAGCACGTTTCTGAGGAGGACAATTCATCAAGACAGCTGATAGGCTGTCACAAGCTGATATGATACAGAGTAACACAAAATGAATGTTTTCATCGGATCGGGACTGCCTATAATTACCGCCTCTGTTTCTGAGGCGGAGACGGAGATAGCAGCAGTTGCAAAGAAACAGCAATTTCATGCCCTTGTGCCTGAGTAATATCTCTGTGCATAAATGCTGACTTGAGGCCGATGAATAGTTATGAACAATACATTTTGACCAATTTGTAGAAACTTCATTTTGACATGAAATTATTTTTCCTGTTATTAGTGTCAAATGCAGCAAATGAAATCATCTGTTGTAAAATAATAAAACATGAAAATTTCCTAAGGGGCAAATACTTTTTATAGGCACTGTGCGAAAAGGACATCTGCAGGTAAACAGGAAAACAGCATTTCAAAACATCTATAAACTTTATTATAACATTAGGTTTGCAATAAAAAAAAGGTTTATTTTGTAGTTTTTCTTACTAACTCAAGTCTATTTGTTTCACCTACATACCCATCGCTGCTTTGCATGCCATAGCAAAATGAGAAAATCCAACAAAAAAATAAGGAAAAATGCAATTTGGGTACTTAGAAAAAAAAAAAGTTATAAAACTAGAGAAAAAAAAGAAAATTGTGCATTTGTGTGTGCTAAATGGATGGCGGGATTAAGAAGTGTTACAAAGGAGTTCACAGGAGTAATTACGGAACTGTGTTGACAGATAAACACTGAATCATCGCCTAATTGTATTCTTTTATTTAGAGAATCATAAGTAATATATAGCATTAATTAATTACTCCATTTACCCAAACAGCAAACTTATTGGCCTTGTACACGCGCCACATTAAACAGCATCCCCTCTGCAATTAACATCACACTGATTTCAATTTTAATTACTTTCCACAGAAAAAGACTACCTTTGATGATAACATAACATAATGTCAGCTTCATTTTAGGCTGTTGGTGAATGTGTAATAAACTTAACTTGATCATTAGCTATGTTAATTATCTTTCCATTATGAAGATATAATTAGTCCGTAGCATATATCTGAAATGAATCCAGAGGAAAGTTTGCCCTGTGCCGTTCTGTAAGGGTAAGTTCTCTGGTGTACTGGCAACTGGATTAGACTGTGTGTGCCAAATAAACGTTTTAAAATGCTGAAATTGATTTAGCTCCCATTAGACAGAAATGATGTAATAGTAACAAATAACTATAGTCAACATCATCAATTAAAAAGACAATTAACCTGTGAAAAATGGCTTTTTTAAGGCCACTTTTTACTTAAGTTTTCTTTTTACTTAGGTTTTCCTCTATGCAGGGAGAAATGAGATACTAATATTATGAGTAAAACTAATATTCCTAATTATTTTTCACGGTACTACTACTATCAAGTGAAATTAGAAGAAAGTGTACATTGCAAGGGCCATATAAATATGACTTTAAAAAAAAAGAAAAAGCAAAAAAGTGACAACTTGCTCCTCATTAGGTGCAAACTGTGTAATATGTGAACAATTTACATTTCAAATAACAATACGAACATATATAAGAAAAAATTAAGTAAAATCCCATTATCTTGTTGCACATTATTCACATTTTCATAAAATAGCTGGGGAAAGTTTCATATTCAGAATATTTCAATGAAGCAGTATGAATATTTCTGAATACTGTCTATATGGAATTTTCTGCATTTGGACCAAACATTACAATGACTATTATTTGAGCATAACACAGCAAATAATTTAGCTAAATCTTTCTCAACTGAATTTTCTTCCATGAGCTAAAGTTAACTTTCTATCAAAACTTGAAAGAGCTAAAGTAAAGTGTGCACCTCATGATGTGTTTATGACGAATTTCCAGGAGAAATTCAAAATCCACAAAACTCTCAGCAATTTTCAAGCAGCACGTTTCTGAGGAGGACAATTCATCAAGACAGCTGATAGGCTGTCACAAGCTGATATGATACAGAGTAACACAAAATGAATGTTTTCATCGGATCGGGACTGCCTATAATTACCGCCTCTGTTTCTGAGGCGGAGACGGAGATAGCAGCAGTTGCAAAGAAACAGCAATTTCATGCCCTTGTGCCTGAGTAATATCTCTGTGCATCCTTTTCCAGATGGCGACGTCTTCAGCGGTGGGAACTAATGATGTGGGCCGCGTTTCGGGGGGGAAAAACAACAATAAAAGCGTCTTTAACCTTCAACAGCAAACGCAATGTTCTAGTGAGTGTTCCCATGGAAAAAATTAACAAATATCAATTACATTGCCCACTGAGGTGCACTCAGCTGTAATAATCCAAATTGATTTAGAGACAGGATTGAGACAGTGCTACGGGGTAGGTGGTGGCTTCCGGTTACGGTGACATTGGGATGGTGTGAGGGCACCTGTGAAGGAATTCTGATCGACTAAACCAGTCACTTCCTGTCTGCCCATAATATCATTCATAGAGTACAGTACACTCAGCAAAGTGGTTCTAGACACGCATCGCATCAAGGCACTGGAATATAACGTTAGAAACAACTAGGCTGTCCTACCTCAGAAGTGCCCTTCCGGTTACGGTGACATTGGGATGGTGTGAGGGCACCTGTGAAGGAATTCTGATCGACTAAACCAGTCACTTCCTGTCTGCCCATAATATCATTCATAGAGTACAGTACACTCAGCAAAGTGGTTCTAGACACGCATCGCATCAAGGCACTGGAATATAACAGAAAATGTGTTAGAAACAACTAGGCTGTCCTACCTCAGAAGTGCCGACTGTATCCTTCCCAAACCTCTTCTGCACAGATTGCAACGCACTGCTGAGAAGTCCTGCCCTCTTCTGGTGACCATTATTTGCTTTTTTCTTCTGAGAGTCTGAAAGAAAAATTTTAAAATATGAAAATCATCTTTTAATTTTGCAATATACAGTATATTACTAATATCCACCTCAAATCTCCTCTCTTATGTCAGTCAAATATAACTGAACCTAAAGCAAGAGGATCAAAATAAGATGCCTGATAGGAATCTCAAATGTTGACACACAAGCAGTGACTGACCTATAAAGAGCTGCCAAGCTTTCATGGCCGTCTCCTCCCACAGAGGGCTCACATCACCCATAGAAACCTGGCCCTCCTTGCTGCCCGGCTTAGCAGACAGGTCAATTTTATAGGCCTCCTCTAGCGCCTGTCTTCGCTCCCGCATGACTCGATTCCAGGTGCTTTCCACAAGCAGCATCAGCTCTGACTCCACTAGAAGGATCACAACCATATTCAAAACATTTCATTATACTTGTGTGCCTGGCAGACAGGGAAAAAAAAAAAAAAAGTAAATATATACAGTATAAAAAATAAAAACAGACCTTCTGCTGAATCTGTGACTTTGGTCTGCGACATCACCTGGCTGTTCTTGTGTGGGAAAATATGCCTCCAGATGTTTCTTGTGGGTTTTTTATGGACTTCACAGCCAAACCCTTCAAGAAAGCTAAAAGGCAGCAATTTTTTTTTTAATAATTTTTTTCTTATTCAGCTAGTTAGAATTTAGGAAAATGTTGAATAATATATATTATATTACACATAATTATATTAAACAACATGTTATGTTATATCTTCATATGAGATTTTGCAATCCTGCTATTAAAATATTGGAAAACATACAGTCTAACTAATGTTAAACACTTGATTTTATTTATTTATTAATAAAAATAATAATAATGTTAGGGTTGCAAATAATTTTTCATACAATAACCAATGATATGTTGGATTTGTGCTTTTTAATACTTAAAAAAAAAAAAAATAGGTCAACAAAGTGTAACCTGTTAGTGAAAAGTGCCACTATCACTAACAATGAAACCCACCTGCCAGAGCGGATAAGGACGAGGCAGTGCATGAGACAGCTGATGAAGTGGACATTGGCATTGTATGTTGCCATGATCACATCCCAGTGCTGCTGTAACACGCGAATTGTTTGAATAATGAGTTCCTGCTCAGCTGGAGTCTGTCTGGGCCGAGACAGGAAGTAAAGTAGGGCTCGGTTCAAGTTTTTATACAGAACGCCGACCGTTATTTCCCGATGACCATGACCACTTTCCAGTGCCTGATGTCAATACAAACATGCAGTGTAAATATGGATTTGTCTGGGCTTGAAACAGTAATACAGTATATTGGAGAAATGAGAAGATAAACTCACCACTGCTATCTGTTCAGCCATGAAGACCAGGAGGTTCTCTGGTTCCACCACAAACATTCCAGAGTAGAGTTTTTCCACTAGCATTTTACTGAAGAATGCCACATTCTCAACCAAAACAGCAGTTTTTCCTTCCTGCTTGGTCCTGGATGGATCTAGGGGAGAATATAGCGGGACATGTGAGTGGTATAAAAGCATCCTTAAAACCCTGCTTATTTCATCCAAAAAGATCAAATCAATTTCTGACATTCAACAAATTAATTTAAAGAAGTTTTATATGTGATATATTTTACCATCTCTGGTCACGTGAGTAGACTGGCCCTCTTCTTGTCCTGTCATGTGGATGATGTCCATCACAAACTCCAGGAGTTCAGTCTGAAAGCTCTGCCTTTGCTCTTGGCAGACACCATCCGGGGAAAACTAAACACAAAACATTCAGAATGTTAAAATATTTCTGGGGATAAAAGGTCTTCACTATAGTCCACAAAAGCACTACAGGCTTGACTGTATAAACTGCTAGATATCATCCCCCAGTGAGCTGTAATGTGCATCTCATCGTCAAAACTGAGCAAAGGGTGGCACCTTATGGAGGAAAAATATTATACACAACATCAGATGCTGGTTTAACAGCTCAGATGTGACTGCATTGCAATAGCAGTACCTTTTATTATTAAACAGTACTTAAAAACGAACAGCATGTATAGTGTATATTATAATTATTATTATTGAAATAAAAAATAAATACATTATAATTCATAAATAATATTAAGTAAATTATTATTGTAATTTATTTATGTTATGATATTATTTAGTATTGTTATTAGTATTAACAACATTAATGTATATAGAATGTATACTTAATGAATTATAGACAGACAATATTGTAAAAAAAATTGTTTGAATTATTAAATTTTAATATTTTTTATCCCTTACCTCTAGCAGTTGTATTAAAGGATGAAAACCATCTTTGACAGGAATGTTAATGAGGCTGTCCATCAAGAGGATACGGATGAAGTCACACACCTGCTTCCTGCCTGGGTGTGATGGGTGGAGCAAGGGGGGCTCCCCCACTACTTCGCCACTTTCTTTGATACCCTGGACACCTGTAGAGCTCTGTATGAGAAGCAGAATATCACTTCTGTAAACTGCTTGCCTATGAGGCAAAAAAATGTCTCTTAGGTATATTTTTAAATTGCACAGAAAAAGGTACAGTCCCCAAAAGTCTCACCTCTGGGGTTTCAAAGGGGAAAACAGCACTGGCCAGTGAACTAAGGAAATCAGGGGAGGTCCAGAGAGGATCTTGAGGAAACAAACTGTTCACCAGGCAGAGAAACTGCATCACACTACCCGGGTAATGAACTTCCCAGCCATCTGCACTTCCTGTTACAGGCTTTTTAGAGTAATACAAATACACAACCTGAGGAAAGCTGGTTTTACTGGTCTTGCATCAATGACTGTGGCGACACAGATAACACCTGTATGTAACTGGATTATGCAAACTGTTTCCAATAAGTGACTGTAATCATGCTAACTGCCTCTTAAAGAATATGTACAAGATTACATCCAGCAGACATGCAACTGTCTGTCTATTGCCTTTTTTGAGCACTAGGTGGTGTAATCCCTTATTATGCTTTAAATGCTTTCCAATTCCAACTGCTATAAAATCTGAATGTTATCTGTAAAAGTATATGGCAATGGCAATGTTATTTATATTGCACTATTTACTACAACCAGAGTTGACCAATGTGATCTATAATAAAATGACTAAAAACACCAATAATGAAAAACAAAGAGCAGTAAAATCAAAAGTAAAAAAGTACATAAACATGCAGCAAAAACACAAGACAAGGACAAAGAGTGCTTCAACTAGAATTAAAAGGTTTTTAACTTAAGCCCGGCTCACACTGTGCGATTTTGGCCACGATTTGGCCGTCTGAGACAAATTTTGAAAATCCTAAAAAATTCCTATAATCCTAGGCCAAAATCTGTAGTCTTTGATCGCTGGTTTGATATGTTCACTGACAGCTGATTAATGGCCGTTGCGATTTTACCAATTTTACCTCAGACGAAATTCTGGCAGTGTCAGAAGATTTGGCGCACAGTCCTGCAGTGTGACTTCTACGACAAACGTCAAACTCTCCGTTTTTCAAGACAAGCCATGATCAGAATTAATGCTAGAGAATTCTTCTAACTGCCATAAACTCCGGCACTCCCGTCCTCCGCTCACGGAATTCATATCATGTTGCCTTTGCTATGATAAACACCGGTTGCACCGCTGATTTCATGTGGGTGTGTAGTGCTGCTTACACTATTCTTCATAAATACGCCGGTATTGCTGCCGTATGCTTTTCATGATAGCCAACATTTCAGCCCCATGTGCAATGCAGCTCGCAGTCACTGAACGTGTACGGGTTGAACTACGGACAAGTTTTCTTGCGCGCACCCAATGCGTCTTGACTGTCGTACAGTCTGACATTAATGACAACTGAGATCCCACAATGTGACATGATCATCATGTTCGTACAGTCTGACAAGTACAATCCTAAAAATCGCACAGTGTGTGTAGACTTTAGCCATTCTAATAAAAATATATCACATATATCATGTTATGCCAATAAATGTAGCAATTTAGACACACTTACCTTAGTAATGATAACTTTAACCAACTCTAAAAGAACACAAGCAGCATCTGCACATAGTTGTACGCCCTCAGATCCAACACTGCAGCTGTCAATCAAACTCTGAAGCATCATGTCAACATCCACCTGCCATCCAAAAGACAAAGCATAGTATAAACTTTCTCATAATTCATCACAACCATGAAATATACATGCCGATGCAATATGGCATATCAGACAATTAGGCAATGTGACCTCTACCTGCCCCGCAGGAACCTGGAAATCAGATTTTCCTATAAGCAGTGCAGCGATAGCTCCATAAACTTGAGGCAGGTGGATGTGGTTGACAAGAAGCTTCTGCAGAACTTCAAACCCCGGACAGATACAGCTCAAACATTCAAACGACCATGAGCGAGACTTCAAATTATCTAAAATAAATCAAAATCTATTTTGGTACATTATTGTAAATTGTTGCAGTGCTGTATATACCAATCACAAGCAATCACAATGACGGTACTTTTTGAAATTTCATCTGGAATTACCTGTGATATTGGTGGGCATCTCCATGGTCTCCACTAATGTTCCTGGTGACACCCCCTCTCTGAACTTGGCAAGGATGTTTGGATATGATAGGAAGTGAGTAAGGAGTGCGAGCACCAGCAGCACTGTACTGGTGTGGATGTGGCCCTGTAAGAGCAGGAGGAACCAATCAGATCCCAATGCGAAGAATACCTCTTCCTGGTTACTGTCACTTAAAAAACATATTTAGAACACAGGATTAAATTATTTGTCAGTGGGTTCATAGAAACAAGGATAAAAAGAGTGCAAGACTTTGTGTTGTTACATTGCTAAACTTGACTCACATGCTTGAAGTGTTTGAGATGATTAGAGAAGACAGCATAGAGAGCAACTGGTTCCTGATCCAAACTGACCTCCCAGGAGTCTGACTCCAGCCTAGAGCCACAAAGAGTGTAAAAAAAAAGTGTAAAAAATGAGCTTCCCTCAAAAGTTTTAAGATTTTGTAGCAGAGCACATATCTAAAATCATGAACAAGTGAATGTTTATTGCAAAAATTTGTACCTTGTGATTGATCATCAAAATCCAAATCAGAGAAAGTGCTTTTCTCATTCAATGTCGGAGGCAAAATACTATGAACTAAGAAGAGTCCAAGCCTGACTGAACAAACAGGAATGTCAAGAAATCACACTGAGTGAATTATCATTATTAATTCCGTGTCTTAAATCTTTTTAAGATTTTCCCAAAATTGATAATCAATAATGAAACAAAATTTTCAATTTAAAAAAGCCTATAAAAGTTAACAAACATGCCTCTTGATGTCTGTGGCGTTGAAATGTTCCTCGAGGAGGGATTTGATGATGGTGCAGATGACTGACACCTTCCTGCGAGTCACACTGGTATCATGCAGCAGGAACAGGAGTTTGCTCATCATGTTGAGTCTATGCATGACTTCAGCATTCTTCTGACTCCCACTGGAAACAAACTCACAATCAGAAACAAGTATCCACAGCAAACAGCACTGGCATGGTTGCATGATTGAAAAACAGGAAGTGAGCCATATGTTTCACATCACTTTATGCCACACACTAAACATAAAATCACAACAACGTGACATCAGTAGCCTACAGCGTACCTCGATGACTTTAGGATATCAACAAAATGATTTAAAACACAAACGTCAAGATTTTCTGGTGCATTCTGCCACACCTACAGGAAAAAGAAACAAGAAACTTGAAGAAATGACAATACTTTTGAAATTTCACATCTTGCAAAACAAGAGAAAACAAAATTAGCATCAGAGTTCCCTCTGAATTTTCCTATGAGTTTTTAGAATGGCTTTAAAATAAGGTCTGTAGTTAACATTACTTAAAGAGACTTTCCCCTTTTTTGATATACAACATTAATTGTGCAGTCACATCTCAAACATGACTTTTGCAACTGCTGTGTGCTTTAAAAATGTACACTACCATTAAAAAGTTTATGGTCAGTAAGATTTTTTTTTTTACAAATTTAATTGTATTTAGAAAGGACACATGAAATTGACCAAAAACATAACATAACATTGAAGATAAAGACCTTTATAAGGTTACAAAATACTTATATTTCAAATAAATGCTGTTCTTTTGAACTTTCTATTAATTAAAGAATTCTGAAATTCTGACAGAAGTTTTTGAAAAATCATAAAATCTTACAGGCCCCAATTTAAGTAATAGTGTACCTTGCAAAAAACGTTTCTATATTAAGAAACTGTTCATTTAATTGCACATCATTCATCAAGCACATACACTTGCTTCCTTGTTTTGCATGCAGAAAGTACTGGTAGCACTATTTTTATACAGGCTAGTCCACATATTCAATAACTGAAAGGAAAACTAGAAACAGAACATAAAATAAACTTGTCCGTGCAGTCATCCTGCAGCTCTTAAAGGTGAATTTCTATGTGCCATCTTATTAGATTTGCAGTGGCTTTTAACCTTCACAACAACACTCCAAGTATTTGAAGAATGTTGTCACTAAATATAGACTTAGCCATGACCAGATTCGCTTTGTAGTGGCAGCCAGCAAGTTAGCCTCCCAGGTTAGTCTACAAACTGACGTCATGACTGAACAGCTCTATTAATATTCATTTAAAGCCATTCAGAATGCTATTTCACTCACCAGAGCAGAAAAATATTGTAGCTATGAAGAAGCATACCATACCAATCTAAAACTTACCTCAAAGTCACAGAGGATGTCCTGGAAGGCAGTGATGTTTGGAATGCAAACAGCGACAATGCCCAGCTCCATTGTGCCCACTATGGCCATAATGAGCTGGAAAATCCTGCTGCTGATCAGCTGAGACTTCATCTTCAGCAGGAAGGACAAGAGCTGAAAACACAAAACAAATTAAATCTGCAGCTTGGATTCGTTATACTTCAAGGCTTAACTTACATTATTTGACAGCACTACCTTATAGCCATTAGTTCGTTTCATCTCCTGCTGCATCACAGGATTTGTCTCTAAAACAGAGAGCAGAACTTTGACAGCAGCATACAAGGAGCTGTCATCTGAGGCCATTGCCACCAAACTCAGAATGGCAGCAGGTCCACCAATGAACTGGAAGCTACTTGCAGCACTGTATGACTTGAACGTCCTTACACCTGGAAATCAAGGTGTAAAATCAGCTTTTAAATTAAAGGTTCACTACGAAAACAAAAATGCTGCAATCTTGTCATACAGCAAGCACTTTAGAGAAGTAGCTAGTAGACTTTTTACCAAAACAACCAACCAGGGCTGCCCCAATTGTCCGAGCAGTTCCACTAAGGTGCTGACTGATGTTATGAGCCAGGAAGACAGGAGTACAATTATCACGTGATGTGACCCCCATCTGTGATAAAAAAAAAAATAGAAGAGTAACTCATGATTTAACAATCAAAATAATTCAATCCATGAACAAAAAAGGAAAATGAAAGCACCTCTTTGGCTATAAGGCGACAGTCCACCTCGTTGTACTGGTCTCTAATATCTACTACTGTAGTGATGGTAGACACTGCCATGTTTATGGCAAAGGAAATCCTCTCTTGGGAGACCATCCTAATTTGGGACACTGCAACATCTGTCTCGCCTCCTAATTAGCACATGTACTTGTGTGAATACAGATTTCCATAAAATTCAGAACTGTTTTTGGACCGAGAAAAGCAAACTTTCTCACCTTGGGCATTGGAAGCAAGGTAGTTGCCAATGTATTTGGTGCCTTGCCCATAAATAGTCTCCACCTGATCAGAACTCAAAACTTCTTCAAAGAAGTACGTAGGACCAACCCGCCAGACCAGAGCCGCATGCTGTTTCCATATAGATGGAGTCCCAATAATCCCACACACGTCAATGACTGCAGAGGGATCCATTGATATGGACTGACCGGGAAACGGCTGAATGTATTTGATCTGCAAAAAAGAGCAACAGAGACAGATTTTGTCAATTAATGCTGACTAACATTTATTCATTTCGGCAGAAGCTTTTTTTCAAAGCAACTTAAACTGCATTCAAGGTACACATTTTTCAGGTTCTTCACTGCCTGGGAATTGAACCCATGACCTTGGCGTTAATATTTAAAATATATTAATAATATATATATTTTTTTAAATGTCACAATTTTACAATATTACTATATTTTTGATCAAATGAATGCAGCCTTGTTGAGCATAAGGGACTTTTTTGCTAAACACTGAAAAAATCTTTCCGACCCCAAACTGTTGAACAGTAGTTTACAGTATGTCATTCAAAACTATCCTTAATATAAATTCCTGCACAAACCTTTGCTTTTCCAATTGCTGTTGCATTCAGATAAACAGTGGCTAAACAGCTCTTCTTGATTCCTTTGGCCATAACCAGACAAAGATGGTGCCATTGGCCTGGTATCAGCTGTTTAGAACATTTGAACCGCACTGAGGATGGTAGCGCGCTGGGAGTCTGCTCGTCTGGCTCCATCATGTCTGTAGAATAAAATAAATACTGTAAATAATACATGCCTAAACTAAAGGTGTAAATAAAAGGTAATCTGAAGTGAAGATTTTCACCTAAGAACTGATAAGGTTCCTCCTCAGTGGAGATCACCAAGCAGCCGTCGGTGGCAGAGATAGTGACAGACAGGCAGCTGAACTGCTGCTCAGCACGAGACATGTGGCGCACTACCGTGAGCAGACGCACAGGGTGGGATTCGCAGGCTGAGCTGAACCTACAGATCATAAACCAGCAGGAGAAAGACAGGCCGGCTGAAGGAGGGAAGCCTCTGCAGTCTGCAGAGATAAACAAGAGGAGATTATATAAGAAGAACAGGATCTGTATATTATAAATGTATAAATGAGTAAATGGGACCTTTCTGATGTGATAAATCAATTTGGAACTAATCTTTTATTAGTATATTAGATTTTCATACCAAAAGAATAATTGTATGTCTCATGTTTTAGATGGGGTTTCCATTTGAATCTCAGATTATTTTATGTAACAATGTAATTCTACAGATTTTCTTACCAGTGCCCAAGCCTCCTGTAGAGATAAAATCTGCACTGACACCTTTTACTGTGGCAAGTGATGGCAGAAACAGACATCTGTGGAGACAAAATTGTTAGTGGTCATTTAGCATAATAACTAAGGCTTAATTAATATTTCAGTAACTCTACTTCCAGTCTTACATTTGGCAATGATATGGTAAATTTAACCTCTGGTCCAAAACGTGTGCCATTCAACTTTTCTTTTTTCAGTTTAATTCACCACTATGTTCAATAATTTTATTTTTTATATAAAAGTCCCTAAAATAATGGTTCTCAACTATTGCCCAACATAATATTCAAAGAAAATTTATATTAACAGAAACTTAGAGGGTCAATATACAGTATGAATTAACCACAATCATTTTGTGATTCCAGAAGTTTCAAGAAGAGTATGTTATATAAGACCAATAGTTATTGAAGAGGAAAATGAGATTTCAGTTAACTTTCTTACTTAACTTATGTATAATTAATGTATTGGAATATTAAATATCAAAAAAATAATATGAATATCAATTGTTATTCATTTAAATAATCTGAAGGCATCCTGTGTTGTCACTGTGTTGTCAAGTTTGCAGGCCCCAGTGGCCCTTTGCCCCTGGATGACAACCACCGCTTTAAAGGACACAAATCTATATTGTTCTAAACCGATTAATTTCTGAGGATATCTGCAAACACATACCCATAGCCACTGTCTGTCATGTCAAACTCCACAAAGGAAGGGGAACTGGAGACTTTGTGTGGCTGAAAGCTCCGTGGCGATGTGATAGAGACAAGACTTATGATTCTATGAAGAGGAACTACTGTCCCACTGTCTGAAGATGTTTTCAGTAGACTGAAACTTCTTTTCATTGCCTTTTTTAAGGATTTCCTGTTATCCTCTTCAGAGTCTTTTGTCTGGTCTGCAATAGATAACAGAAAATTGTGAAAATCTAAACAGTCTCTTCAATCAAAAGATGTAACAATATGATCAAATGTTTTTCATAAAACAGGAAGTAATCCAAAAAGGAAGTCTGTGAGGATTCGGAGGAACTGTACTTGTGTTGTTGTTGGCCTCTTCACAAGAGACAGAAAGCCGATTTTCTCCACTGCACATCAGAGGATCCCCAAGACACAGGAACCGCCTAAGATAAAGCACACTATTGTAATGGCATACAAAATATGTAAACCTACATTCATTATATCATATATTCAGCATTTGTCATGAGGAATGCATTGGCATTTGCTTATGCTGACCTGAGGCACTTGTGATCCATGGACTGAGATGCGAGTTTCTCAAGGATCCGTACTATGGGCAGATGTAGCGAATGGGAATTGTCGATGAGGATATGTTTGCAGTGAGTCAGCGATGTGGACAGCAGACCAAACTCACACATGATCTGCCTGTTTCTTTCTGACTTCACCAGAGTCTGCACGTGATGAGCCACAGCCAACTGTAGCTCTTCAGACAACTAAAGGAAAGAATGTCTGCAATTATTGTGGTATATGCTCAAAAACAAACACATATTTTAAGGTTTTGGGTCAGTAATTATTTTTTAAAAGAAAATAATACCTTTATTCAGCAAGGATGCATTAAAGTGATCAAAAGTAACAGTAAAGACATTAATAATGGTATAAAGTATTTATATTAATAAATGTTGTTCTTTCAAACTTTCTATTTATTAAAGAATCCTGAAAACTGTTTTTAACACTGATAATAATAAGAAATGTATCTTAAGCACCAAATTAGCATATTATGATTTCTGAAGGATCATGTGACACTGAAGATTAAAATAATGTATAAAATATAACAATTAAATTAGAAAATGGTTCTTTTAAATTGTAATAATAAAAACTTTTTAAAATCTTACTGAGGCCAATTTTTGCACATTTTGCTGGACTGACATAAAAAAAACTGCATTTTGTGCACACTTCTATGCTGTTTATTTGTTCATTTAATCCAAGGCCATTATTGCCTCTTAATTATTACACCAAATACAAATTATGTAGAAGATATGAACATGTTTGTGGTTTTACTTACACAAGGGTCACTGGGACAGTAAATACTAGGCAGAAGAATCATGATCAGCTTAACAGCTCCAGGATGAAGAATGGTGATGTCATAGTAAGCCCTGAATAAGCAATGACATGTTTAACAATCATAGACAGACAGAAAAAGCAAAGCAGAAACTGTCCCAGTATTGATTTACTGACTTTTCAGGTCTAGACATCTGTATCAAAAAACTATCATGCTGTGCAGTTTATCTTTTTTGGAATTATTTATATGTAATTGTCCAGACAAAACTAAACTAAACTAACCTAAACAAAAACAGACAGCAATCTAATTTCTATAAATATATACATATGATTGAGAGCACCTACCTCCCAGAGTCTGTTGACTCAAATGAGACACTTGTGGCGCTAGTGTGATTGAATGCCTCATCCTCGTTGGATGGCTCCCCTGTCCTCTGACTCTCACCAGCCTCATTATTATCCTGCAATCCTGTGCATGGATCTGCAGCCAAGCTCACACCGGTAGCAAATTGCTCCAGGAATCCCAGTAGTTTAACACAGTCTCCTAAAGGTGGTGGCAACTGAGGTTCTGGCCTCTCCGCCGCCTCCACAAACTGTTGGAAAGTCCTGCAGTCTGAGCTTTCTTTGTCTGTTTCCATAGGGACCCCTCTCTGGAAACAGCCCTGCTGCAGCAGGGCATCACCCAGCTTCTCGCAGACACCGGTCGTGTGGAAAAAGTGGGCGTTGACGGGGTGCACGTGCACAGCAAGGGCGAGGGTGTGTAGGGTGAGGAGCAGCAGCTCAACAAGGCTCTGGCGGCTCAATGAGGCCCACGGTCCCATTGGTGCCTCCATCAGAGATCCTTCCATGTCCACGACTATGGAGAGCAGGCCAGTAAAGCCTCCAGAAGTGCGGAAGGCGTTCCAACTGTTTGGGTTTTCCAGAACTTTCATGATAGACTGTCCAAAGGCAAGGTACAAGGGATTATTACAAGTACACTACTCGGGTTGGTAAGGTTTTTTTTATTTTTTAAGTGTTACTTTGATCAATTTAATACTTGCGGAATAAAAGTATTAATAAAAAAAAATGGCTTATTGACCTCAAATTTCTCAACTGTAGTGTACTTCAGATGTTAATGCTTTTCAATCAGCAATATCACGGGAATTAGTTACTAGGTTTTACTATGCCCATACCCAGGATGTGTTCAGAATATCTGTTCGGATATAATGCATCACTATGAAAAGGGAAACGGGAGGGGTCTCCTGTATCGAAGAGCCTAGCACAAAATGGATTATCCCTTATTCAATCTACCATGCTGATACATCAAAGAGCTAATGTGTCATAAAATGAAGCCCAAACCTAATTAGGACCAATAGAAGTAATCAGAATGGCTTTGACACATTTCACAGAGTGGTCGGGGTGAATCCAATTGTCAGCAGCCTTAACCCAGTTACATCTTAATGGTCTGCAGGTTAGTATTCCTGCGCTTGAATCTAAAAAATGGGCATGTACAGTAACTGAATAACATAGTTATGCATAATTGGATTTCTCTCACATTCTCTGATCTGATATTCCTCATAATTTTGTGTGTGTCGCACCACAAGGCTGCAAGCTTAATCAAATGAAGCTTGAGTTAACAGCTAACAGTATATTAGCAAATCAATCTGAATTTGGCTATAATGGAATCAGGCTCCCAAAAGCTGATATAATAAATTCACCGGCTCATTATGCTTCAACCATGTTATAATTTGTTAGAATTAGGAATGGAAGCTGAATTTACAGACAGGTACATGATACCTGAGCTCAGTTTAGTTTTAGTAGGAGTCCTCTCAGTTATAATCCAGTCATGCTTTGGAATAAACTGTGACTTGTATTTCAATATGTTTACATGCGTAAGAAATCAGGAAAAACCAGGAAGTCATAAATACATATGGAAAACCGCCCTTTCAGCAGGCATATGTGACTAAGCATGTGGGTTAGCCAAAAATAAAAAGCAGCAAAGGAATAAACACCTGTAAGAGATCTTGTTTGAGTCTGATCTCGCTCTCAGTGGAGGAGCAGAGGGCTCCGATGGCGGTGCTCATGTATTCCTCGGGATTGACCTCCGACAGCTGCTCCAGGATGCACAGAGCAGGACTGCGGAACTGCTCAACATCCAGAAAGATCTTCACATAGGGAATCATCCCTAAGTCCCTGATAAACACTATTAAATCAAAGAGACTGATCAGATACAGAATAATGACTTTGGATGTACTGTGGTTTCAAACTATTTACCTCAAATTATATTTTTTAAATGTATTATAAAGTTATTTATTTATTCTAAAATGCTATTATTGATCTATTTTAATTTAATAGTTTTTAGCTTTATTTTAGTTTATTTTAATTATATCCTGCACACACTGCAAATAATTGTCACAAAGAAATGGCAAGTAACACATTCAATTAAATATACAAAAAAAAAAAACTTGTAAAAAAATACTCCAAAACACTTTGTATAACTTTGATTTTTTAAAATACTAGTTATAAAGAAAATTACTTCAACTAACCAGTGTTTCTGACTGACTGGAAGGCCAGGGCTGCAACCACATTTAAAATGTTGGTGGTCAACTTCCTCTCATAGCTGTCAGCCTTCTCCGCAACTTCCTTCACTGTCAATAAATAAGATCTCAAATCAGGATCAGGCATCTGCATTTCAAATTGTCTTGTTTTCGTAATTCAAAGTACAGAGAAATCCAAAAGACTTACCAGCAACACCAGCCTTTCTGATTATCTTTGCCCTTCGTTTAAGCTCATACAACAGTTGTTCCATCAGTCCTCCATCACTCAGGACTTCAGACAGCAATCCACTGTGCATGATGAGCCTGTAGAAGCAGTCCAGAGCTGCGACGTTGAAGGCCTCTGAACAACCCTGCTTCAACACAGCTTGGACCTTTCTGATTGTCTCGTGTGGGATGTAGGAGAGCTGGAGGATGACGGTCTCAAGCAGTTCGAAGAAAATGAGGTGAACAGGTGGCGATTTCTGCCACACACACTCCGCCAGCTGAGCCAGAGACTGCAGAGACCACTCCAGTAGGAAGAAGTTAGCCTTTTCCCAAGACCAGATCATCTGGATGGTGTGCAGGATTTGGCCGCAGATCACCGTGTTGCCTGACCGCAAGAAGGAGGACTGGATGATTTTGAAGGCTGTGAGGTTCTTCACTGGCGAACCTGAAGATATAAAGAAAGTCAGGCATATAGAAAGTGTAAGGGAAAAAAGAAGCGACTAGTTAAGCATTTATTTACAGACGTTCTAGTCAAAAAAAACTAAATGTACAGTGAAGAATGAGAATAAAATTAGAAAACATTTAAATAAAATAAAATAAAATAAATTAAATTAAATAAGCAAATACAATTATTTGTACAGCAAAAATAAAATAAAATAAAATGATCTTGATAAATACTGATTTGAGATGTAATTAACATGACTGGCCCAAAATAACTTTCCAGCATGTTTGAGTAGCATAACCTTATATTCATTGACTTTATGTATACTATACAGTAAATACACAATTTGTAATTTATATTTATAACAATTTGTAATGCCATTCCTAAAAGTATATAGTGAGACAGCAGCATTATTGATGCCATTATATACATCAATGAGCTCATGCAAATGAGTAACTCTGCATCAAGTATCACACTTATGTATCACACTTATGCTTGCCGAAAGTGTGTGAAATGGCATGCATTAAAGAAGTTAAACCACATTTAGAACTATATCAACATTCAAATGCATCAACATATGAAAAAGACTGATTGGCTCTTTGGAAAAAGGTGATCTGATGTTTATGGCAAATAAATATAGCTGCAGAGGGTAATAAGATTGAATTTCACCCATAATTAAAATCACATCAAAGTCAAATGAAATAAAGGTTAAAAAAAGGGGCTGTTTTTCTCTCTCTCAGGAGTGAGGTGCTCTGGTGGTGATGAATGGAGAATTGCTGTATGGATGAGGAGAATGGATGCAGGGTGGCTTAACCGGGTTAGTGAGGAGAGCTACACTTCATCATCCTGGACATAATTGCCTTTTCTGTGGCGTTATCATGAGGTGGTGGAGCAGAGATGCAGAGTGGCACTCACTGTCTGTCATGGCGGCTTACCGTTAGTCAGGGTGGGGTCGAACCTGAAGCCTGGTGGTTGGGGGTTGTTCACACATATGCCGACCTTCAGCTCAGCCTTGCCAAAAAGCGTGAATGACGCGATGAGGCCTAGAAGGTCTTGAACGGCTAGGAAGTGCTCCTCTGTCACTTCCTCCTCACAGCTGCAGAAGAGCAAAAATATGTCAATATGTCCTTCCCAAGTAAACACAGTATGAATGAACACAACTATTTAAATGTTTAGGGTCGGTACAATTGTTTTGAAAAAAATTATACTTTTACTTAACAAGGACCTATTAAACTGATCAAAAGTGACAGTAAATAGATGTACAATGCTACAAAAATTACATTTCAAATAAATGTTGTTCTCTTGAACTTTATATAAAAATCCTTAAAAAAAAAATGCATCATGTTTCCACAAAATTAAGCAGCACAACTGTTTTCAACATGACAATAATTAGAAATGCAGCAAATCAGCATATTAGAATGATTTCTGAAGGATCATGTGATACTGAAGACTAGAGTAATGGCTGAAAAATCAGCTTTGCTATCACAGAAATAAATTATTTTTTATAATATATTAAAATAATAGGTGGATATAAGTACGAACAAAATAATGTTTTCACACAGGTTTTACGAACAAATAAGTGCGTACGCATGCTTAGTGAATGAGACCCATTGTTCAGTGAGGTCAGTCTTGTCCTGCAGTGACCCTTGCTGCGAGGAAACGCAGACACAGTGAGTTAGAGAGAGCTGGCATGATCAGTAATGTGATTGAGCTCAATTTACTGCTGATCTCATTACGAGCTCTTTAATTATTGAATTCTGCAGCATTCACAAAGAAACTTGCAGGAGGAAACTTGCAGGAGGAAGGAGCTGAGACTGAGAGGAAGAAAGAGAGTAACAGAAAGGAATGGAAAGTACCTAAGAATGAAGTAAGCAAATGCTTTTTCTGAAGGTGGTGGTCCACCTACTTGTTAATGCATCAGACATTTAGTCTTCAGTTGTGTGCCTTTCACATCTGCAATATTTAGTGACAGACCCCTATTATATTTAAGACCCCCCACCCCAAAATCATGAATTTACCGTAACAAGATGGCCTGAAAGATGTCATAGCCATCATTGCTCTCAAATTCTTCAAAAAGAGCAGGGCTGACGGCATAAGAGTCCTTCACAAAGCTGAAAACACTCACGGCCACCTCAGATAGAACATGACCAGGGACGTTCTCGCTGATCTTATGCATGTTCTGGATGCAGATCTTCATGCAGTTACTAGCTAAAGAAAACAAAACACCAAAATAAGTGTAAATAGTAATACACTTGTAGTAGTAAGTACCTGAAGTATATACTAACAATTCAAATAAACATCACCAACAATTCAGGAACTAAGTCTCCCTAAATTAGCCTGCAGATTTGTTCTTCCTGTCACTGGCTTCAAGACAAGATGTCCCCAGTCAAACTTTCTGACTTGATTTTCTAACTGATGCCCTGCCTAGACCTAATGAAGATCTCCAGTAAATAAAACAAACGTTATGTAATCAGAGGATTGGGACAACTAGGTAATTCAAATAAGCATCATGTGAAAGTAAATCAAAATCATTGTCATCTGACGATGTGCTTACAGTGCCTATATCTATATTTATCTCAAATATAATAATTTCGTTGTTGAAAAAATTAGATATTAGCTATAGTACACTTATTACACCCATGTACTTGTTCGATAAACTAATTGTGAATCATTTTAAACCATTTATTATGAAAAATAATAAGATCTGATAAGAATGCTCTCATAAGATACATTTATTTAGACAAAGAATTGGCTGGAGCTTGTGTGTGTAGTTGTTGACCTTGCAGTGCAGGTACAGTGTTGTGAGCTTGTGCAGCAGACACTGCTCTGAGCACACGAGACGCCTGCTGTCTCCATGAGGGGCTGCACTGATCCCACAGTAAGGTTAGAGAGATGATCACGCTTGAAAGCTCCTGGGTCTCCAACAGAACCTCCACGAAACGCACATGCCTGCACAGCTGCAAGATCATCTGAGCAGAGGTGAAGGTTTAAAGAGACATATTTCTCTTAGTTTGACACCAATGCATTAAATATTTTAGATATGCATGCAAACTTTGTATAAATGGTCATACACTGTAAGAACTAAATAATTTTTTGCCAGTTTGCTTCTGAAACTGGAAGTGCTAATGGGGGAACATTATCCCATTTTGATACACAAGTTGAGTATTTGTGGTGTAACTGACTCATAATATAAAACAAAACATGTCAAAATATAAAAACCTGAGTAAGAGTGTCCTGAAAAGAGCATTTGACTTCCTCTTCGACATCATTGCGAGAGATAAAGCTCTCTTTTCGGGGAGGCAAAACTACAAACAGGTACAGACACTTGACTAACGATGCCGGAAGACCTGTCTTGATCATAACGCCAACCTCCTGTTAAAGAACACAAAAACTTCCTGTCAAAACATGACTAGACGGGATTTTTCTCTGTCAAACAGAGGAATGCTTTCAATGACAGATCAACTGTAGGCATCTGAACACTGAATTTTGTAATAAAACCATAGCAAGAAAAAGGAATTTTCTAGGAGAAAATAATTATTACTTGTTACCTTTTATACTGAATGGAATAATTTTTACTCAGCAATCATGAGTAAATAATCATGAGCAACAGAACTGCTCTTTATTACTAAAACAATAGCAATGTAATTATGAAGCTGACTGCATAAATATAATATAGGTTTAATAGTAAAACTTACAGAGTCTCTGTTAGACAAAAGAGATATTGATTTGAGCAGAAGCCATCCTTGGTTGCTTCTGACCTCTGACCTCTGAAACAACTGCTCCAATTCATATCGGGCTTCCTCTATTTTAAACAAAGCCATAAACGCAACAGACAGCACGATTAAAACCATTTGATCTTAGATCAGCACACAACAGATAAGTAAGGTTTTCAGTTCCTTCAACACCAACATCCATTTTGAATAATAATTTCAACTAAACACTATAATAAGAAATGAACACAAATGCATCACACAGGTAATAGCAAGGATGGTCAACATTATCATGCAACTTATTCTGCCACATGTTTGTGAAATAAAGAAGTGAGCAACTTCCCTACAAACACCAACAGAACCTCTCAGTTTGCTTTTTGTTTGGCCTTTAGTGACCTCACCAGTGCCACTGCCAGCTACACCTTTGCAAATGTTATTTATGGGTACCTGCAGGCTTTTCTGCCACTCTCTGCTGTATGTGACAGACAAGAGCTTCTCCAACCTGCAGCGCCAAGCCCTGGAGGTCCAGATCATCAAGGACACTGCTGCTCTCTGAGACCTTATAAAGAGTAAGTGGAATAATTATTTCTGCTATTTAAACATGAACACAATAAATTAGGTTTGATGTGTTTCTGACATGTTTCTCACAAAGGCAATCATGATAATAGTAAACTGATAGCATAATCAGCACTTATCACAAGGAAGAAACAAAAACATCTAAGCAGAAGTGAACTTCCAACACAACACACAAGTTTCATTTCCCTAAGCTGTGTAAATATTTCAACATTCCCAACTTCAATCCCTAGTGTGTGACTTTCCAAGCGGATGTGGTGCCTTACTCCTTACTCTATGGTTGGTTAAATCCCAGTAAGAATCCAGGAGTTGTAAGTCAACGAGTCACACGTGTGTAAACCCCCACACATGCACACACACTAAGTCTGTGAGCGTGATTGCATTTCAGTAGGTCATGTGTGTTTGTCAATACAACAGCAAACTAGACCAACTGACACGTAGTGACAGATCACTGCTGGAATTTAAACAGGAAATGCAAGATTTTAGTTGAATCTGTGTCAGTGTGATGCAATCTGCTTCTGTCAAAGGGACAAAAAATTCATCCAATCACTCATGGGCAGCTAATATAATGTCAAATTTAAGTTCTTAAAGAGATTAGATCTCAAGAATTTATATGACCAAAATACGTTATAAATCAAGTGTTTAAACACCCTTATATATATATATATATATATATATATATATATACACACACACACTACCATTCAATGTTTCAGGGTAGTAACTTCTTCTTAAAGAAATTAAAAAGTAAAGGCTTGAAATATGCTATTTCAATTAAATATAGTTCTTTCTATTCGTCAAAGAATACTGTATCATTTTCAATACTGTAAAAAATGTCTGTTTCCTCAAAATATTAAACAGTACGATTATTTTCAACTTTGATAATAATAAGAAATGTTTCTTGAGCAACATATCAGCATATTAGAATGATTTCTGAAGGATCATGTGACACAGAAGAAAATTAAATTTTGACACCACAGGAATAAATTATTAGGTTACATGTTAAAATGTATTACTATTGAAATTACTATTTTACTGTTTTTACTGTATTATATACAGTATGATCTAATAAAAAAGCATTGTGATTTTAAAAACATTTGTAAAAAATCTTACAGCCCCAAACATTTGACCAGTAGTGTGTATGTGCATGTGTGTTTGTAAAATATATGTATATATATTTGTATATAAACTAAATATATTGTACGTAATTAATCATATTTGAAACACTGCCAATGGATGATGTTTGTTCAACTGAATAATCAGTTTTCCTCCACTCCTCTCACTGATTTTCTGTACCTGGATGAACAGAAGCAGAAGTTGGGTGAGCTCTTGGTCTCTTTGTTCTGGTGTCCGTTGGCTTATAGTACTCAGCTGAGTTAGTTGATCTTTCAGAAGCACCACTGGATCCTCATGTGCTTTCAGGTCCCCATTTGTCTCACTTTGGATTTGTGTTGTTTTCACTTCTATGCTCTCTGAACTCTCCCCTGACGCACTAAGTTCCCCATTCTCCTTATTGATTCTGTCCATTTCTCCAACTGGCTCCTTAAAAAAAAAAAAATCATAATATTAATAATAATAATAATGGGATAGTTTTAGGTGAAACACCTGAGACTTTGTTCTGATAAAACACTCTAGTAAAAACAAAAAAACAAATTTTTTAGGAAGTTGCGACAAAGGAATTTACAGTATAAACATTGAAACTGAAGCATCTGCCAATAAACTTTCATTAAAAGGCAAATCTGCAATTGCCTTCTTTCTGTTACCAAAAGAGAGCAGTAAGTTGGAGGGTTTTCCTGTAACTTACAATCAGCTGTTAACATGTTAATGGGATCTTGTGATGAGCTTGTTTTGCTACAAAGGAAGACAATTCACATTCCTGAAGAAATGACATGTTTGCACTGCACATTCCCACCAGTTTATTCACTCAACAGCTAAATACAGCACATGAATGTCATCTCATTATTTTATTTAAAGCTTTGACCTCGGTAAATATTCTTAATACCCCACAGTAGTTGGCTTGTTTATTGTTGAAATGTTTAAGCCTGATACAAACAAATTAGTTCAAGGGCAAATAAATAATGCCTTTCAAAGTATCTAACTACAATCAGTCAAGCTTCCTCGTTTATTTTTATCTTTATCATGCTGTCCTCCTGGAAGTTGAGTCTCCAAGCAACAGAAATGCTTTGAATGCACTTAAATGAGAAATACAAATTAATTATGACAGCAAGCAACCTCACAACAACAGCTGTCAAAATGAGTCTGTTGAGTCCTTTCAACCTAATATGAACCCCAGGCAAAACTCCAGTTTAGTCAGTCTGTAACCCCACACATACCTGTTGTTTGGTGGGTGGCATCTGAAGTTTTTGCTAAGGCTTGTGTACGTAGACCTATGGCTGGACAGAAGGTTTTCCTCTGGCTTCCCATGTCACAGCACTCAGTGAGTGACCGGCTGAGACATGCCTCCTAATCTGGTTGACTGAACTTTGCACAGTATGAAACTCTGACATCAACTGCGCCTGGTCATGTGCCTCACTTCCTAGTGAAAAAAGGACGTTCTTGCGCATATGTGTGTGTGTGTGTGTTTTCAACACTTCAATAGACAAAGCAGGATCAAGTGAAAAAGACTTCATTGAAGCAATACGTCTGATTTTAGTTACATTTTTCCAAAAAGGAGATTAAAAATCGACCAATCAAAAATGAGTTTGAGAGAACGTAAATAGTGTCTATGCCTTGTGGTGTTTAAAGTGATTGTAATTTTCTTCAAGTAAGCCCTTGAAAATGCGTAAGATGTTGAGCAACAGTGACATCATGTGGTAATTTAAGATAGCACAAAAATATTACACTAGACAACATGGAAACTGTTAAAAAAAGAAAGAACATATCTAAAATAAGAACAATGAAAATCACCTAATGACTAAACAAAGTAATAGATTAAACACTCGTACAATTGATATTTATCTGATAGACTCGTATGTTTAGATAATTTTCACATTTAACAAACTGATAGATGTTTTTTTTTTCTATGGTTTTTGATGTTGCGTTTATCTGTCGATCGTAAAATCATCAATTCACAAAAGGTCAAACTGTCACGAGCGCGTTAATCCTTATTTTATATAAGATCGAGTTCTTAGCTAGTTTAGTTAGGCATAAACACAATTAAAATAAATAAATGAACTCACATACACACTTACTGTCTTGCAGGACAGACAGTCGGACAAAAATAGATCTTGTGTCCCTTATTTTGAGCGCATGTGACTTTCTTAAATTAGTAAACTATTGTCAATATAAACATTCCGTTTATATACTCAAACTTCACTTTGTGCATAATGGAACTCAATGTTCTACTATTTAGAGTATATTTTGATTTGATTTAAAGTATATTATTAATTTGTACTTTGAAACTGACTGAGACGCGAAAAACACAGGAAAGATTAGTCATATTATTAATTCATTTTTTATTTCTTTACTCCTTTTTTATTTCTTAAAGAATATTTAAGTTTCAGTGGCGTTATTTAGGTGTACAATTTCATCAAGACGTCTGTAGCGGACTCAGTGACCTTGTCATGTGGTACCTGTGACGTTTTCACGCGCTGGTGTAGCTGAACCAATCAATGTCGTTTGCGGTTGCACCCCCCCACTACATGGTGGCAGAATGCTGCAGGCTTCAGGAAGTTGTATATTTGATTCGATTCAACGGGGGGAGATCGATCGAGTTTCCCATTTATTACAGCAGGATCGAGGAGTTTTGAAACAAAAAGGTGAGTGTGACAGTGACAGATGATGACGGAGATTGTAACGTTACTGATCCTACGTTTACATTTCTCTTTAACCTTCCTGATCCTATTCAGGTCAATGGAGCGTCAAGTAAGCGTTTTCCCCCCCCATTCTTTAACCCACCTATCGTTTGCTTTATCATCTATTTATGGCCACTCGATTAAAGAAAATACCTAGATGTGCGATCAATTTTAATGCATTTGTCGTTTCAATAGCCATGCTTCTTCCAGTCTGTTTCCGATACCTGTTACACTTTGTAAGATGTTCTACCCTTCGACAAATGTAGTTACCTTGATAACCATATGGTACTTTTTTTATAAATTATATATACACACACAGTTATTGTTACTTCAATGAAATTGTCAACACGGTCATCAAACAAGGGGAATTCAACAAAATGACAAATACTCTGAAAGCTGTAGTAACTGGTATTTTGACTAAATTATGATTAATAAATAGAGAATTATTGATTAAAAGGCAATGAACCTTCTGAGCTCTATAAAAATAAATGTTAGTTGTGATTTAAGTATGCAGTGCAAGCTATTTGTTTAGATTTTCAAATGTAACTTATTTACCCAATTGGAAACAGGATGAAAATAAAGAGCTAGGCTAATTGTTCAGCAAGAGAATTTGAGTTATTACAGGAGTATGTGAACACATTTTGACGTCTTTGAAATGTTTATATGTTTGTAATAACATAATATTGATTTCTATAATGTGACTGGCTAGAATGTTGTAAAAGTAAGTCAAAACCAAATAATACCACAAAACATATTGTCACTTCCTGGATGATTAGTCATCAATGAACTGGTTTTGTTTCCTAAATGGGTTTTATAAAGACTAAAGAAGAAAAGAAAAATCTATTAATTCATATACAAACAAATTGACTTGACTATAAACTCTTATAGCTGATGTGTTATATCCATGTTAATTGTCGACTCATGTTTTTGGATGGTCAAAAACCTTTCGTAGTAGCATGATATTTGTGTTTCAAGGTTAGTGGTTGTTGTAAACTTTTCTGATTTTCGCAGGTTGGGGAGGTTTCACAGCCCTTCACTTTGCTGCTCTCCATGGAAACCGGCCAATGGCTGAGCTTCTGCTGAACAGCGGTGCTGATCCAAACATTCCCTGTGATGCAGGACAAACCCCTTTTCACTTTGCTTGCAGGTACAAGAGACCTCATCCATCTTATGTTTGTGAATTTAATTAAAACATCCATCATAAACTTTGCTTCTCCTGAAAGATCATTACACCAGTGTCCTATGAAGAGGACTTACTGTACTGTGTTATTCTAACAGAAATGGCAATATTTATATCATGCACAAAATGATGCAGCACGGTGCAGACTTACACACAGTAGATGAGCAAGGGAAAACGTCTCTTCATCATGCAGTCGGTGGTGGAAGCGTGTAAGTAACTGGGCCTGTTACACTAGAATGATAAGAATTGTAGTTTTGTTTTGGTGTATACTGCATACTCAAATATACTGTTGCATGTTCTTCTCTCTTTCTTCTTCTTTCTCAGTATTGCCACGCAGTACCTGTGGGAGACAGGAATGTTCCGTTTCACAGATGCCGATAACTTTAAGGTCACTCCGCTGCATTTAGCAGCTTCCACAGGCAATTCTGAAGTAGTCCGCTATCTCCTTAGAGCTAATGTAAGAACCTTTACTTTACAGCATTGCTTGTAGTTCTCTTACAGGGTACAACTGGAGTAAAAAGACACCAAAACACTGATAGGAGAATGCCTAAAAATTGCTATAAATTGCCCATATCAGTGTGGAAATTCATTGCATTTCTTTCATTTTTTACTTTCAGAACCAGCTTTTACACTTCTACTATTCCTAGAGAGAGAATCAAAACAATGGCATTAATTAGTTAAATTTCTTCTCTTCCTAAGGTTAAAATTTTCTTTAAAGGGTCAGTGGGCAGTGTGCTGACATATGGCGCAGTTGTGCTTCGGGTGTCCAGAGATCGAATCCCGCCTCGTGGACCTTTCCCGTTCCCACCCCCCATCTCTCTCTTCCACTCACTTCCTGTCCTATCTCTACTGTCCTGTCAAGGAAAAATTCCTTAAAGGAATAGTTTGCTGACAATGTACCCACACTCTAAGGGCCCTATCATACACACAATGCGGCGCCAGGCGCGACGCAAGTGTTTCTTGCTAGTTTCAGCCCGACGCAGTTGTCATTTTCACGTCCTGTTGTTTAAATAGCAAATGCATTTGCGCCCATTTGTGTGTTCAGGCACATTGCTGGCGCGTTGCTATTTTGAGGCAACTGAAATAGACTGTGCCATTGACCAACAAAAACCTTGTCTAAAGTCTTTGTTATTTAAAGAGCACGTTAGTAATATGCGCCTATAGACAGGTGCGCAACGCGCATACACTTTGCTTATTACACACACGGGCAGCAGCATACAAACATTTTTAAAAATTAAATTCCGCCATGTAAATAGCGAACCCGCCATGGCGCAAGCGCAACTGGCTTTTAAAGGGGATGGGAGATGAGACTCTGATTGGTTTATGGCACGTTACGCCCAAAACACACCCATTACTCATTAAGAGAATAGGGACAACCCTTTTAGACCATTTTTCCTGTCTTTAAACTAGCAAAAGTGGATTCGGACACGCCCTAAGCGCAATTGCGCCATGCGCTTTAGACCATGCGCTTAGATCACTAAAATAGGGCCCTAAGTGTTGCATCCCACAGACAGACATTAAAGAGACTGGAAATAATAGGCTTTGCTGCGTCATTGTCTTAAATTAATATATGGTTTAAAGCTAATCCTTTACAGCGCTTTAAATCACAGTTTATTTCTTTGTTTATTTATATGTATTTAATAAAATTATAATTTATTAAGTGCTTGCATGCCTTTTGCAGCATTTCAGATTTCTAGCCACTTTTGCTTTAAATCTTTATTTAACCAGAGATGCACGCCAGAGGCAGTTGACCACCAGGGGGCGACAGCACTTCACGTGGCTGCAGAGAAAGGCATGATTGAGGTGTGCTGGCTACTGTTGAAGAGTGCCGGACTCCACATTTTACACATGAAAAACCACACTGGCCTCACACCTCTAGACCTCTGTAATCAAGGGAATACATTTAGGTCTGTTGAGAACCAATGAAAATGTAAAGACACTATTTATATTAATCAATTTATTTATATAACCCGGATTTGTCACAGACTAGGATATTTGTATATATTTTTTTTAATTCATTGAATTAAAAAAATTACATGGTCAAACCAGAAAACACAAAGAATACTTTACTTAATCTGCACTGCAATTAATGTTTAGTTTTAAGTAGGGCACATGTAAAAAAAACAACAACTGACAGTATTGCAGTATTGTATTTTCTACTTGTTGTGATTATTGTTACTTTGACATTAATGGGATTTTAAATTGTTAACCGAATAAGATTATATCTACTTTTTTTCCTCTAATATTTATGTAGACATCAGCAGCTCTCCAGGATTTTGATGCATTTCAGTCAACGACCAAAAGATCTGATTCCTAAGGACTCGTATGGTATCACTGTTTTTTTCCTTTGGGTTTGTTGTATAATGATATTGATCAGCTGTAATTCATGAAATGGTCTGTTCTGCAGTGATGTACTTCTGGATGCTGCTGTTACCGTCTCTCAGCGGAGCTGCTGTTCTCATTATAGCTGCGGCTCTTGGTGAATATGGGGCTATCTTTTCTGCAGTGCTTTTCCCCTGCATGGCAAAAGTTATTCTTTCTCAATATCATAGACTGAGCAGCTTTCAAAGGTTAGAGGGTTGTGATTGGAAATTGCATTGCTTATCACTGCTAATATAAAGGATGATGATTGCATAATGACCTTTTTTCATCTTTTTCATTTGGACTTTAGGTTACCAAACCCTGTTTACCTGGGAACACTGACTGCGGGCCTAATTCATTCCATAGCTTGCTTTCTCTATAAAATTTTACCTAATATCCTTTGCAGATAGCTTATGTCATCAACCTCTTTCAAAAGTTGAAATCTTTTGGATGTTTTGTCAATTATTCCTTGACCGCTCACGTTTTTGGCCAGCTTATACCCTCTTAAATGTTTCACTTGTCCATTTTTGTGTGCTCGCTGGACTTTTTTGGAAAGCTTTAAACCAGAACCCAGGACGACTCAAAGAAGCTGACACTGATTCCAAGTTTTCCAGCATAGGAGACTTAATAGAAGCTGGAAAGAGCCCGGACAGATTCTGTATTTACTGTGAGGTGAGCACTTATTTAACCAGCACTGTATCTGAATCTCTTTTCTGATTTTTAAAATGTACTTGATCAAAATAGTTTTCTTTGGAGGGTTGGAACTATTTTTGAATGGTTAAATCAATTGAATTATTTTATATTTAATATTATTGTTGTTGTTTAAAATAATAATCAATATTTTAATTCATATAAATATATATATATATATTAAATAATAATAATCAACTGGATCTTAATCTGTTTGCTGACATATTTTGAGATGAAGTTCATTTATTCACAGCATTAAATATGTTTTCTTTTGAGGGGTGTATGGTTGAACCAACCATGTTAAATACCCATGTACAACAATTATATATATATTTTTAAATGTATTATTATTGTTATTATCAAAATTCAAATTTCAAAACTGCACAAGCTATTTTCTTTCAGCTGATCCAAGTGGACAACTGTAAACACTGCCGTTTGTGTGACATGTGCATCCAAGACTACGACCACCACTGCCTCTTCCTCAATCAATGTGTGGGACGGGACAACCACCGCATCTTCATCCTCTTCATCATGTCTATGGTAATGGCTCACCTCATCTTCATCCTCTGTGCGGTGTACTTCCTCTACCTGAAACTCTCAGGCTTGCAGCTGTCTGACTGGGGCTCAGTGGCAGGAAGAGAGGCCTGGGTCCTCCTGCTGACTCTGCTCAACTTCCTCTCTCTGACCTGGGTGGGATGGTTGCTAGTTGAGCAGCTTCATGCCATTTCCATGGGAACCACCACCTACTTTAGGCGGTACAACCACAAAGTGCCTTCTAAAAGACAACGGTTGGGCACAATCCTCTCTTTTCTGCTTGAAGGGAAAAGAAGACAGGAGCGCAGTCAGTCTTTTAACATATAGAGACTTTGAAATAACAAAGCTTAGTTTCTTATTTTTGTTTATAAATGCTTGAATATGTAACTTTTGTCCAGATGTTGCTCTGAATTACAGTCTGAAGGAGCTGACACTAGTTGCTGAAAGTCAAAGCCAGTTTGCAGATTTTGGACAGTCAAGGTTACATATTTCACAAAAAGATGCATAGTGCATGATGGGCACAGATTCATATTTTCTAGCTTCAGCCTACCCATTCGAAGGATATCGAACATGATTAATATTTTAAGATGATTTTAGACCAAATGTTGTTTTCATTTCTCATGCATCTCCTTGCAATGAGATGCATTTTTCTGTTACAGTTTATGTTCGAAACGACGTGACAGTCGATGCAATCCTTATTTGTTTAGTGTATAATGCCCAGTTTTTTCTGTAACCATTTACAATGTCAGCAAGTGTATAATGCATTTTGTGCTAAAAACTCTTAAGAGTCTAAAAGTTGCGTAGTATATTCCAGCCTTGATTTACAGGGAATATTTCGTCAATTTAAGATTGCTAAATTGACTCCCATAGTTTGTAAAAACAAACGAAAAAACAAACAAACATTATATTACCTCGATTATAAATCTTCATAATAGTGCTTTACATGAACAGAGGTCACTGCTGCCTTGTCGTGCCATAACTGTATCTGTATTGTAAATTTTTAATTTATGTCTTTTTATAGGAAACATTTTAAATAAATGTCTTTCAGTGTAAATGTATACATTTTGATCTCTCATTTAATATTTTGAAGTAAAAAATAAATCTGTATTTGAATGAGGCCAAATGAATATGCAAAGTGAGTTTTTTTTTAAAAAAACATTGCACTTAAAGTGGATGCCCAGTCATTTATTAACATATTATATCGGGATAAAGTATTTGATTTTTATTATTCTACAAAATAAAGATTATAAAATTTGTTTTGTAACATCAATTTGAATGGGCTTAACTATATATACACCGATAAGCGGGTTAACACTAAATTTATTCATTTATATATTTTTTAATTTTTTTAAGTAATTCTTGATCAGAACAGGCAGCTTTGTTTCTTCTCTTCTGGCTGCTCTGACAGCATTTGGAGACGCACACACTGCATTCCCAGCCCTGCTTTTAAGATGGGTGTCCATCATTAATCATCTGCGAGGCCTGTGTAGTCTGCTGCTAATTTTCCATTGATTTTGCTGCAGTAATACCATACCAGCAGACCTATATCATTGGTCTAAGTGACATGGCAGTGAGTAAAAGCATTCTGATACTACTGTTGCAGGGTCCTGGTAATGCAAGAGAGCATATTATTCAATCTCATATTCAAGGTGGGACATCCAAGTCCAGGGTTTGATTTAGGGCGTTTATTGTATTTTCTTGGACAACTTCTTTGTCTGTATGAAGCATTTGTTTCCTTATCAGTCGAAAACTCTTCAGTCTTTCACAGTGAATCAGTGCATCATGTGCTCATCTTCATTCCCTCTATATCTATTATTGGATTAAATTATAATTCAGTCTAACTGCTAGTTTATTTGGTCCCACGCTAGACTCGGCCTGGACGATTTGTATTTTAATGATAGTTGCAGGCTTATACTTGGAGTCTGAATTACATTTAGATGTTCAATTCAAAAATAATTTTCCTCCTTTATCTGTATTAACACTTAATACTACATGACTTTTCCAGGGCAATCACACATTTTACACTGCCCTGGGCTCGACTCCATAAAGTAGTACTGTTATACATACCACTTTGCACTACTTGATATCATTGCTCTTCATTTATTGCATTTGTTTAATCAGTACTAAGTATAGAAAACATCCTACTAAATGACATATAAGGCCATAATAAGAGGCACTTGCACACTGCCCTGCTGTTTTCACTTCTGCATTAGCAGTCGTCATTTCCTTAGATGTCTCCGTCAGTCTACCAACCTTCTTGTGATTTTACACCTCTCAGCTTTTGTAAATTTCCCCTTTATTATGCAATTAAGTACATATTTTTAGCTAGACTTTAGTTAATCTAGAGTAGTGAATATAAAAAACACTGATCTCATAGTGTTTGTATTGGAGGGACACATTTTCTCCTGAGAACCACTATTGTTCTTTTTTTTGATAACGTGGACACATTTTTAAGATGTGGATTTATTAGATCTGATTCATTCTTGGCAAATCATTCTCCTCCCCTTAGGTCCTTAGGATATTTAGTGGGAGTCTCTGGCTCTGTCACACTGCTGAACTTTACACTTATAACTGTAGTTCTCCTTTTACTTACACAGATATTTGAAGCGGTTAGTTTCAAATGCCATACATGACTATGCTAAATCATAAGCCCTAATGTACAACTCGGAGTGTTTACTACGATGGAGAGACGATGGAGATTTTTAGGTAATTAAGTGACTTTTTTTATTCATCTTATTTGACTGGAAGTGTTCTTATAGTAATTTAATTGCAACATCTCTTATAACTTGCCTACGACTAACAGGTCATAACATTTATATGACCTATGACTATGTATGTAGTATATTCTAGATGCTTAATTGAATGCCTCATTAATAAGTAGAGGCTTTGTTTATTTAGCTCTTACTGTGAGCCTTTCAGCATAAACTTTTTAAATGGATTCTCAAATCTTCTGACATACATTCACTTTGTAGTTCTGCAATCTAAGTATTGTTACTGTTGCAACAATACTGTTGTGAAATGCAATACGTGTAACATGGATGCTGTGAAAATGACAGAATTTATTTTAGGAAACTTTTTTTATATCAAAGTAGCTACTAAACACTAATAATACAGTTAAAGCTAAATGAGGGATGAATAAAAAGTTTACCTAAAAATAAAAATCTGTTATTTTTTCACCCCCATGTTGTTCCATTATATTTCGAAAAATATTTATATGCAGCTTTTCATAAATGACATAATGACCATGTCTGTCAACCTCAAAAAATTATAAAATCACCATGAAAATAGCCACATTCTAATTCTTCTGAAACTTTTTTTAGTTTATTTTTTATTAATTACATTATTTTTATTTTATTCAAAAAAGCACACAAATCATATATAGGTAGACTACTTTTATTATATTTTTAGGTTGTTTCTGGTCTTTGTTATATGGGGAATATCAGAAAATTCTTCAAAAATTCTCTTTGTGGTACACAAAAAAAAACAGCATATGGGTGTTTAACCCATCAGAGTGAGTAAATGATGACAGAATTTACATTTTTTGGCCAATCTAACCCTTTAACATCTGTTTTTGGAAGTGATTTGCAATGAGCAAAACATTGACTGAAAAAAAGCTAACGTAGAGTGAAGGAGGGAAATATAGAAGTATAACTAAAATCGTACACACAGGCACATGCAGATACAGTCACTATACTAAAGAGCCAATTAGGAGGGACAGCGAAGGGGGAGAAATGACAAAAGCCCTTCTGTTTCTGCTTCACTGAATTATTGAGTGTAATCATCCAGGCCTTTAATGGCTGGTCCAGAGTGGAATTAATTTGGGTGGTGTGGGATAAATAATGCATTATGGGTAAGGGTGGATCTGAGCGTGTGCAAGAGGTCTCTCTCCTCCAGCTGCCTCTGCATGATGAGGGTGGGAGGGGCCCAGGAAGCGTGCCGCTCAGTGCAGCGGGCCAGTGGGACATGAAAGGGGGGAGAGAGAGAGAGAGAAGGGAGGGAGGAAAACAGATGCTGTCCAGAGCAGGCGGAAGAGGTGCAACAGGGCGAGGCTCAGGAGGAGAGCAGAGTGCGGATCGCAACATGTGGATGGAGGACAGTGTTGCTCAGCTATGAACACCATGCTAAGTCCCAAGATTAGACAGTCCAGGAGAGGTAAGACCTTTAATTCTCACAGCATCAGTGTCCTGCGTTCCCATCCGTAGCAACACCCTCTTCTGGCTGCATTAGCTGCGCTCAGTACCAGCTCCTGCTCCACTAGTCCGCTGATCTCACAGCTCAGTGATGGGCTGTATATCTCTGAGGCTCCATGTCAGTGATCCAATAGACTGGGCGGTTGCTTGGTAACATCTTTCAGCTTGATTAGTGGTTAATGAGTGTAAGTGGTCTTTGGCTTTGTGTCACACTCCTTAACCAGGAAGTCATGATTCGGATCCTGACACATGCTGATCGTGTCTGATATTTCATAGTGGGACACTCTTAAAAATAAAGGTGTTTTTTGCAGCAATATCATAAGAATGATTTTTGGGTTCCCCAAAGAACCGTTATTTTTTTCTTAGTGTGAACAACATTTTAATAAGAAGAATTTTTTTTTTTTCACTATAAAAAACCTTTTGTAGAATGGAAATGTTCCATGATGTTAAAGGTTCTTCATGGAAACATCATTGCCAATAAAGAACCTTTATTTTCAAGAGTGTACAGTACATGATGCAGACAAGTCCAGAATAATTGTGAACATTATAATCCAATGCCATTTTTCTGTAAAATGAACTCTACTTGCATTCTATTCTTGGACTATGATGAATTGTAGTTTCGACACTTAGAATCAAGGGACTTGCAGGTGTAATAAATCATAACAGCTGAATGTCAAACAGTTTCACCTACATGAGTAAAAGCCTGTAGCCTGCTATAACATCAGGGCTTATAATGTAAATTAAATGTACATTCAGTATCTCGTAAGTTTATTGATCACATAACACTGTACAATAAGTTTTAATTAGTTAACGCATTAAGCGTCATGAACTATGTTTATGTTTATAATATATGTGGAAAGTAATGTTAATTTCCACATATATTAATGGATTTTTAACAGTTGTATAAATAAAGTAATATGAATGGACAATAGTATATTTATAAATTAACATTATCCAATGAATGTTGCAATGAAGATACTTCATTGTTAGTTTATGATACCTATTGCATGAACTAATTGAACCTTATTGTACAATGTTACCATTGATCAATTCCATGCACAAAACAGGTGCAATATCATTTTTAAAGTTGAACTGATAACTGCATGGTTTTTCCTGATTATTTCTCCTGGAGAATAGGCTTGTCTGCTTCAGCAGTAAAAGGCTATTTGTGGATTGATTTCTGCCTGCTGTGCAACATAAAGCAAACAGGAGCACTTGAAGTACACTGTCTGTCTGCTGGGCTCTGCATTTGTCATCTTGCATATGGATTGTGTCACTTTTGATGAGGGTATTGGGTTTGCTGTGTTTTAAGCGGCTGCAGCACATATTCCAGCACAACAGGCTCAAAGACACTGCCAGGTTTCATTTGCCGACTGCTGTGATATTTCACTCGGAGTGTAGGAACATTAGGTGGACTGACAATCGCCATTCAGTTTTGTGCTGTACTTATGCGGAATTAGTTATCAGGAAGTATGACAGGTAGATAGATAGCAGAATTCTTTTATATTTAAATCTATTTAATATTATTTATTTTGATTGTCCTTTAATGTTACATTACATGTTAACATTCATTTCGAAAGTTCAGATGTTTTTAGACATAGTACAAGTGGAAAAAATGAAGTCGTGATGGATCTATTTATTCACTTGCATTTTGCATATATTTATTTTTTATGCCTACTGTAAACTACAAGATGGTTATAATAGAGCTGGATTAGTTGAACTATAAGGAATAATCCAAACCAATAGGAACTACATAAAATTCATTATTATTCTGTTCCTCATGCCATACTCAAGGTGTCCTCATAAAACATGTCTTGTACGAAACTCTATTACGGGGCTATTTTAAGCAGGATGATCACTTCAGACAGAGATTAATTGTTGATATTAATTCTTAATAATTTTTTAACAAGTCTTCAAATTCAGTACCAAAGCCCTGAAAGAATATTTAAGGAACAGACACATAAAAAAGGCTCTTTTGTCATTCCAAAAAATGAGTCTGAATAAAATATGCATGGGTCTGGTCAAACTTCCAGTATTTTTAGACCGAACATGTCACAGGAGCATAAAATCAGACAAATGGAGGAAAATTCTGATGTTGAACGTTCTGCCCGGTCAGCAACCTGCGTGTTATTGAGAGTTGGCCGTTAGGTTTATAGGTAATAAGGAGAAACACCTTTCTGTGTGTCCCTGGAGACTGTTGTTCAAAGGGCAAGATGATTTTAGGGGCTTTTCTCCCACCCTCCTTGTCCCATTTGTGCTCTCTCACTCTTTCTCTCTACGAGGCTGTGAGGTGTACATTAACACTGATGAGGCTTCCATTACTTACAGTGATTGAATCAGCAGCCTTCATTCAGACGGAGAGACTGAGGAGCGGTCAGGTCATTGCTGTTATGCAGTACCTTTTCAACTCTGTAACACAGAAAGAAATAATATACTTGAGTTGTAATTTAAGGAAGTATAATTATAACTTGATTATTTACACAATGGCAAGAAAGTTAATAGGATAGAATGTAACAGGAGGGTAAAAATGTTTAGTGAGGAACTGAGAATTCACTTACATGATGCTGTTACCTTTTATATATAATATTATATAATATACAGTAATTTTATATATTTGTATATATATTTTTTTTTAAATACAATGTTTGTAAAAAAAAAAAAAAAAAAAAAAAAAAAAAAAAAAAAAAAAAAAAAAAAAAAAAAAAAAAAAAAAAAAAAAAAAAATTAATCATATATGTAATTTCATAAAACAGGGCAGAATGTTTAACAGTGAGACAAACCACAAAAAATGTGTTGATGTTCGTCCACCAAAATTGACATCAGATCCTGGAGGATGATGTCACTGAGGAACTGGCTTGTGTTAGTTGCAGTGATGTTAAAAAATCTAACAGAATGGAAACTTTTTGATTTGATTTGATTATTAATTATATTAGAATATTCTAATGATATTCTAATATTTTTCCAATAAATTTGAAAAAACATTTCAGTTGAAGAAGGAACAAAATAAAAATGGATTTTTGTCTTAATATATTAAAATATAGTATATATTAGTATATAAATAAGTATAATTGCAACAATTATTAAACATTAAATTGGCATTAAAATGAAAGTAATACAATTATTTAAAATTCATGTTCACTTCATTGTGAAAATGTGTTAACATGAAAAGAAATGAATATGGTTTCCAATTATTTATTTTTTTTATTTTTTTTTTAATATAGAATTTTAATACATACTTATTAATATGAAGGAAAAAAAAAACTGCATAGAGGGAATGTCCCAGCAACTGAAGGCCACTCTGATAAAGGCTAGAAAAAAAATCTGTCATGACTTGACAACTAAGATCAGTGGGACAAGAAGAAAAAGAGATGATCCAGAGTGATCCTAAACATGGCTGTATGAAGAAAGCTTGGGAGTGCACTCATGTTTACTGCTATCCTGCTGCTCTCAGCACACAGGAAAGTAAGGATTGATTCTTTTCTCTTCCGGCCCACAAGTATAAAGCAGCTGCTTGTGACACTGGGCATGCCTCTCAAAAACAGCTGCCCAATCTGATCTGCTTTGCTGTGGTTTGTGGTTGTCTCTGGTCAAAATAAGAGGAATTTAAATTCATGAATAAGCCCAAAAAATTGGCTTTTGCATTACCGAGAAGCCTGTCATAAGGCATGCATGATACATCTTGTTTTCAGCTGTGGTGTGCAAATTGCTTGCATTGCCAAATGCATCTATGCATTTTTATGTGTGTTTCTGTGTATATACTTGTCCAGACTAGTAGAGGCTAATTCACTTAGTTTAGATGAGCAGAATGAGAATGTACTGTAAATGTGACATGAAATCTAACCTAACATGTTTGAATGTGTGTACGTGTTTGTGTTTACTTTTCCAGCCAGGTCTAAGAGCATGATCATGGGGGAGCTCTCCCGTGGCTCCAGCAGGCCATCGTCTCCCAGCCTCCAAGACAGGGCGCTGAAAGCAGGCTGGCTTAAGAAACAGCGCAGCATCATGAAGAACTGGCAGCTGCGCTGGTTTGTGCTTAGAACTGACCAGCTCTACTTCTACAAAGATGAGGAGGAAACCAAACCCCAGGTACAGTGGGCAGACGACAGAGCAACCTGAGAACAAAAATAAAGACAGGTTATTTATTATTATATCATTTATCTGGAATATAAGATTGTCTTTCAGTCACATTAATCAAAATAAAATCTGGCCCTGTTGTGTCTAAACAAGGCGACAGTTAATGTTGTAAAAATAGGTTTAAAAATAATAGACCTTGACTTTTTATTTAATATCTGATCAATAACTCTACCTCTAAAAAAATCTATATGTTATTTATCTTACTGATTTAAGCATTGATTGTGAGAAAACTAATGACGTCACTGTTTTCAAGTTGAACCCCTCAACCCACAGTATACGCCATCTACAGGTTATTGGGCTCAACCTGAATCAATGGGAGAGACAACACTGCATTCACTCAGGCAGTTATGAATTTCATTGCATTAGATATATGATGTTTGGGACCACTGTATGTTCATGTTATAAACATATACACTTTTAAATGACCATTACAATTTAACAACTTTTTAAAAATTAATACTTCTATTCATCAAGGATGCATTAAACTGATCAAAAGTGACAGTAAAATCATTTATAATGTCACAAAAGGTTTCGGTTTTAAATGAATGCTGTTCTTTTGAACTTCCTGAAAGAAAAATGTATTACAAAAATGTATTACTGTTTCCCAAAAATATTAAGCAGCAAAAGCACAATCAATGTTTTGTGAGCACCAAATATTAGAATGATTTCTCATAGGGTTAATGTGACATTGAAAAGTGTATTACTGGAATATATTAATGTACCAAATTAAATAAAATAACTATATTTAAAAATATAATACAACAGAAAACAGTTATTTTAAATTGTTTAAAATATTTAATAATATTAATGTATTTTTGATCCAATAAATTCAGCTTTAGTAAGCATAAGAGATTTACTCATTTAAAAACTTAAATATTTAAATATTAAAAACATAAAATAAACAGTTGTGACTATGCACAAATTTGCACAAAAGATTAAACAACACAAATGTAAACAATATTGGTCAAATTGCTCTTTTATTTATAAAATAAATAACATACTGTCATTTTCAGCTCCTGTAAAATTCCCCCTTTTGCTGTTCATGTATAATTTTTGTTTAAATATATATATATATATATATATAAATAAATAAATATGCTAGTGATTCATTGTCCACTGTCAGCAAAGCTTTGGGAACACTATGGGAGCTATATCCTCCTCAGTGTCTCCATTACACCAGGATGACATCAGCATGCTGTTAGCCTGACAAACTAATTTGGAAACAGCATGCCCTCCTGCTTGGCTGTAGTGTAAGTCAAAGCATTTAGCAGATACAGAGCTGCCGACCTGTGACCCCTAATGCAGCATGACTTTCTTCAGCATATACGGCCGACTCTGGCTCATCCATCCTTCAACTGGTATTATTCTCCTCTGGAGCTTGTAAACTCCCTGTAATGCTCCTGCTCTCTTTCTCCACCCCCACCCCATCTCCATCCCAGCTAAATTCAATCTCTGCTGCAGAAATGTGCCCAGCTTGCATTTGAGTGAGTAACCCTATAAGCATTTACCCTTATCAATGCTACCCTCTGAAATTTCATTTAACTGCAGCTGAATGGCAGAGAGGAATTTTAGTCGAGCGATGAGAACTTGCATCGCTGCGTTAATGCTGGGGCAGCGAAGAATGGAGGATGAGCTAAAGGAGGCTGGTGCATAATTTATCATTTGACTGTGGTTGGGTCTAATTATGCATGACTCAGCATTGCTGATTACAGCGTAAAATTGGGCCATGCACACAACAGTGAACTATAATCCCACACTGCCTTATCTGCCCTGAAGGTGAGCCCCTGTAGGCGCTTATTAGCACCACAAATCAATGATCAAATTACAATAGCCTAATGGAAGACTAATCTCCAGTTATCCCTGAAAAAAAATTTTCATTTACAACATCTTAAAATTATGTAAAACTGTTCGGAATGAACACAAATTGTTCTAAAAAGTGCCCTTCAGACCTGCTTTCACTGTTTAAAGCAATCTTTTCTTTCTTTTTCCCTCCAGGGATGTATCCCGTTGCAGGGTAGTCAAGTCAATGAGCTGACAGCCAATCCTGATGAACCTGGGCGGCATCTTTTTGAAATAGTTCCAGGTAGGAGATAATTAAATTTACCAGAATCTTCTGTGGTCTGATTTAATAAAGCGTTTAAAGGCTTGTGGCATCAAGCATAATCTAGCTGTGCATGTTATATTTTATATTCTTACTTATACTCTTCATCCTACTTGTCACTCAAGGAGGAATATAATGATCAAGCAAGAAAACAAATAAGGCACTGTGTTTGCAGGCTCTGAGCAGCTGCTTGCATATTGTTACTGATGAAATACAGCTTCCTCATTACCAGAGTTAATCACTAGAGGGCATTAGGTGTCCTCTGAGGATACATGAAGGACATTTGTGAAGACTAAAATTCATTCATGTGCAAAACGCTGACCACCTACAGTAAGGTCCAAAAGTCTGAGACCTTATTGAAAATCAGATTTGTTTTCATTAAACCTTGTAATAAAATCATTTTAAAAAATTCAATTGAAAAATGTATGACACAAAAAAAGGAAATATATAAGTGTTGCTTTCATTAGGCAAAAGGGGAACGTACACAATATCCTGAAATTACCATTTATTTGTCATTTAGTTATGCGGATAATATAATGAATTTTAATGCATCACTACCTTTTTTTAGTAGATTCGAAAAAAATAAAATTTTTGGTAACACTACAATAAGGGTTCCATTAATTAACATTAGTTATCTACATTACAAAAGTTGTAAATATAATTTAATGGACCTGAGCTAACATGAATTAACAATAAACAAATGCATTCTTATTAACTAATGTTAACAAAGATTATTAAATATTGTAACGAATGTATTGCTCATTGGTAATTAATATTAGTTAATACATTTAGTTACGTTTACTAATAGGACCTTATTGTAAAGTGTTACCCAGTTTTCACCAGTGGTCTCCACTAGTCGATCCTTCTGTTTGGAGGTCATATGTATCAAATGGTACCTTTATAATTACCCACAATGTAAAGTTATTGTTGAGTCATTCATCTGGTTTATCTATTTAGTTTTCATTTAATTCGTTTTGGAGTGTCGCATATCAGGAATAATATACGATTAGCCTGAATTCCTCATTCAAAGCAAACAATCCAATATTGTTGTGTCACATGGGTCATGCTAGATGCAGCAGTATGTTCCTGTGGGACAGATTCTGCTGAAGCATCTATTGTTTACATGTACTCTGGGAACCTCCACATATCGCATCATTCTGCACAGCCTGACCCAGCATCTCATAAACAAAGGACACGACCTTAGCTGACCTTGAATTCAGTATGGAGTGTCAGGCTAACATGAGCTGTTGCAGGTGGTCCTTGATTTAAAATAAAGTCTAAATGGGTGAAACTGATACACATTTGCCTGTGTGGTCCACAGCAGTGACACATGCTTAATGAGACCTTCAGGATGCATTTAGTGACACAGCTGCTTGTGTTGAAACCATTGAAAGCAATCATTAACTGTCAATATTAGAAAATCTTATACACTCTAAGTATTTTGAAGCATGACAGCTGGACTTTTTATCTTTATGTATCTGTGGCCCTACCGGTCAGGTTTTTTATTCCCATCCTATGCAGAAATGCTATATAAAAATCTGTTTGCATTATGAAACTCGTCCTCTACGGTCAAGTTTTTATAGCTTTGATGATGTTATAGTGAAATGCTGTTGTCTTTTTACTGGGATATTTTATTTAGGTGCTTAGCAACGCTCAGACTCTCTCCCGTCTTTGTCATAAAATGACTGATGAGAGAATTCTTTCATTTACAACAAGTAAATATCACAAGCTGTTGCTACAGCAGTCAAACCTGAGCATAAAAGTTCAACCTACACAAACACGTGGCTTCACTTGGCATTCAGGACTGAGGTGTCTGTATTCTTTCCTGAGACTTTAATACTTTAATTTCATGCTGAAGCAAAATCTAAGCATGAACAAGTGCATTATGGAATGAAAGGTAAAAAGAGAAAATGAATAAATCATTAACCATTACCACCATTCAAAAGTTTTAAGTACAGTGAAAGTAAAAATGTGTAATGTTACATATTATTACTAATTTAAATAAATGCTGTTCATTTGAACTTTCTGTTCATCAAATAATACTGGTTTTTACAAACAGATCAAACAGTGCAACAGTTTTTAACATTAATAATAAGAAGAAATGTTTCTTGAGCACTAAATCAGAATGTTTTCTGAAGGATCATGTGACTGAAAATTCAGCTTTGCATCACAGGAATAAAATACATTTTAAAATATAATAAAATAGACAATAGTTAATTTGAATAAAGAAGTAAAATATTATGGTAACACTTTAGATTTGGGACCAATTCTCACTATTAACTAGTTGCTTATTAGCATGTACTGTATATTACTAGCATGCTGGCTGTTTATTAGTATGTATAAAGCACATAATAATGCCTTATTCTGCGTGACCATATTTTAGATCCCTTACCTAAATTTAACAACTACCTTACTAACTATTAATAAGCAGTAAATTAGGAGTTTATTGAGGCAAAAGTCATAGCTAATAGTTAGTTAATAGTGAGAATTGGCCCCCAAACTAAAGTGTGACCTATATTACTGATTTTACTGTATTTTTTCAAACGTATTGACAGAGGATTACGTAAATTCATACTTACACTGTCATGCTTGAAAATGACACTTTTTCTTTTACTTTTTATGTAAAAATTAAAACTGATTAGTCATTGATTGTTTGGCATGAAGAGTGGACACAAAAACCTCTGATGTGTCTTGGTGGTCTTGCATCCCAGATTAGTGAAATTAAGATTAAGTCAATAAAGGCTAAATCCCTTGTCTCTGAGAGTCTTAGGAGTTAGAGAAAGAATAGCTCTTAAAAATAGGCCAAACAAAAGGCAAGTCTTAGCAACTTCTGCTGAGAATGAAGCATGCAGTAGTTGTTGAGATTCTGCGCTGGCCTTCATTTATGTATTTTTCTTTCATTCTGTACTACATACATTATTATTGTCACCCCTATAATCCTTTTGCAAGGTGGACAACGTGAGCTTCTGCATATAATGGTGTTTTGTTAAGTACACCAAACTAAACCCGCTTTCCATAAGTCCTGGTCTTTTTATATCAGTCATTCAAACAATGGCTCTATTTACGCTTGCTCTCGACACAAAAGCACGACTGCAGACTGGAGTAGGGAGGTCTGATCCGAGCATGTCCTTACAGCTGACAGAAGCACCACGCTCTGTCTGTGAAGATTGCAGTTTGGTACATTTAAAGCTCTGATCTAAAGCCTTCTGGCAATGTGCAATAAAAGCATCTGTGTAACACACAAAGCCCCTTGTGGTCTTCGAAATGTCTTCAAAGAGGGGAAGTTTTAATTAATAATCTGTTAGATTTAATAGGGGGAAAGATCCAGGCAGCATGCAGAGATTTGTGCATCAGGCTTGCAGAAATGTTCAACCGGCACCCCCCGTGAGAAGACACATCAACCCCCCAACCACACACACACACACACACAGATTGATTAGCTGGGTCTGTTTGTATTTGAAGGGGGGGGGTGTTTGCAGTGTTTGGCAAAGATGAGCACTGTGGTGGCTCCGCTCATGAGGGTGAGCGAGGGCGAGTCTGACAGACCAGGGGGGCGGGGAAGAAAAAGGTTGAAGAAAAGAGAACACAACAACTCTTTTTTTAATGAATGAATGAAGCAGACAGAGGACTTGTTTTTCGGGTTTCTGGCGGTGATGGTACTGTGGGGTTCTTTGCGCTCTCTCTTTCACTCTTTTTTCTCTTCTATTCTGTCTATCTTTCTCCGTCCCATGCACACTTTTTTTCCTCTCCTTTCTCTGTTTTCTCTCCCTCAATCGCACGCCCCTGGCACACAGCTATGTTGCATATTCACCTTCCAGGAGGGCCAGAGGTGTAACTAACATGGCACAGCTGTAGCGCTGCCCTCTTTGGCGCCCGCATGCCAACATGGGGCTCGGTTGCCGCAAGCTGCAGGAGCACCGATCTGTTCATGCTAAGGGTAAGGATACACTTTCCTCATAAAGACGGCAACTTGTATGGATCGATAGGTGAGATTTACCGTGGTGAAAGTACAGTACGGTGTTTATAGCAGGATAGGAATTTATGGGCGATGGGAGTTTTGTTTTTTAACCTGTAAATCATCTATGTTGGATCCAGCTGTGGGTTGTAAGGACTGTAACATCTGGAGTGTCAAATGCATGAAAAAGATCCAGGAAGCTGTGGCTTTGTGAGCCGTGTATTTTTGGAACAGGCTGTGAGGAGTGGAGCTGTTGCTGCTGGTGAGGTAGTCTTGCATGAATGTGAGGGCCTGTAATTTTGCCTGAACTATGCTGAAAGGTGTTAGTCTGCTCTCTGATCTGAAACTGACACTTTAACCCTTTCCTTGCTCATTTTGATTCACATTTCGTATGAAGTTCCAGTGATGGAACAATACAGATGTTTCTTTGTGATATTCTGTTATACTGATGTGCATTTACAGATGTCATGATCTCATGCAGCAGTTCCCAACTAGGACAACCACTATTCCTTATGGTGTACTTGAGTAGTTTCCAGGAGGTGCAGACTTGCTTTGTTAAACAAAACATGCTAACAAAGAACATTACAAACTTTACAAAGACTATACAAAGAAACTCTGGGGCTATCAAAAGGTTTTGTAATTAACACATAACACATTTCATTTCTTTGTAAAGAAATAATTTAAAATAATATGAAATAAAACAAGCCTTTAATCTGTGCGGAAGATATTTGAATACACTGACTTGGGGTCAGTAAAAATTGTTCATGCGTTTGAGAGGAGTCTCTTATGCTCGCCAAGGCTGCATTTATTTGATAAAAAATACAGTAAAAACATTAATATTGTAAAATGTTACTACAATTAAAAATAACTCAATTTGAATATATATTAAAATAATGTATTCCTGTGATATCAAAGCTGAATTTTTCATGCTGTTCTTTTGAAAAACAATTGTGCTGCTTTTTTAGGATTCTTTGACAAATAGTTCAAAAGAACGGAATGTATTTGAAATATAAATCAAATGCTGTAGAATCACGTAATAAATGTCTTTACTGCCACTTTTGATCAATTTAATGCATTCTGTTGAATAAAAGTATTAATTTCTTTAAAAAAATCTTACTGACCCCAAACTTTTTTAATGGTATGAGTACAGTATATGTACTTGCTCAGTACTTGTTTCACTCATATTTCCCCCCCCACAATATATATCACTATTTTACGTTTTTTTTGACCCATTTGATGTCTTAGCCAATCAAACCATCATCAAACTACGTGTAGTTATAAATAACAGATTCTATATTTCTCACATTGATTCAGTTTGAAAGGAAACTCTTGTTTTTTCACCTACAGTATCAATTGATTTTAGTTTAAAAGTGTAATGGCCATTTTTAATAATGATGATAATGCTAAATGATATCCAGTACAAATTAGATACAAAGAACACTATTTTATGTTAATGAAGGGGTACTTCTGCTTCACTTTTTTGTACACAAGACAAAAATGGTCACAAAAGTTCAGAATAATCCTTGCATTTATCTACAAAAACTTTTCAGTTGTGAAAACCTGGCTCAAGCGATCTATCACATTCTGAAACCAATAAACTGAAAACTAAAACCACACCATAAAACATATAATTGAGAAGACAAAGGGTCTAAATTCCTGCCCTAAACATGTCTTGCTAAAGTGAGTTTTACAAAGCTAGCAATATATATACATCTTTATGTGTTTCCTTTTGTATTATGGCAAATCGTTAGGTTGATACATTAAAGCACATTTTTTATTTGACGTAATTCTCTTCTGTGATACAGTGCCGATTCTCTGGGCTGTGCCACACAGGAAGAGCTAATGGCTGTCAGAATATAAGGAAGCCATTGGGGGTCAGCTGATTTTATGACACTGGGAGTCGTGGGGGCCCATCAGGAGAACAGAGACTCACCACGGAGCAGCTCTCATCTGCAATAATCAGAACCAGAGACAGCAGCCCCACAGAGAGAGCTAAACCAACAGGACTGATAAGAGTTTCCAAATGGTAGATGTTTAGAGGATGTTGGTTTTGTGGAAAAGATTTAGTTTTAGCATAATCACCAAGAATTTAAACACAATTGACACGCATTGTGTTAGCAATTAGCGGTTAGCTAGATTATTCCAACAAAGTGGACTTGTAGAAGATGAGGATGTGTCTGTGACCACTCTAAACTAGATAGCATATCAATTCTGAATGTTCTAGATTCAGACTTTGTGTTTCTGAAAAGAATGTCAGGCAACAGCTAGAAAGAAATAAGGTTGTTAGACTGAAAATGCTGGCTTGACAAATTCTTGTCTGGAAGTGAGTTTCAAGGTCTTGTGTAGTTTAAATATATGAGACATTAAATGAGATACAGCATTAAAGGAATGTAAGCTGTTTAGGTGCTTTCGAATGGTTTCTCGGCAGTTATAGGGCATTTCTGTGTGCTTGCTGGGGTGTTCTTGTTGGTTATGCTCGACTAAGTGGTTCCTATGTTTTTTTATTATATACTACAGAGAGAGAGAGACAGTTAGCCAGACATATGTTATTATATACATATATAATATACAGTAAAATAAACTATATTCAAAGTCAACTACCTGTTAAGCAAAAAAAAAAGGATGTTTGTTGATATAAAGTTTTGCTGAACTTTATCCTGCTGTCAGTTTTCTCATTAAGTTAAGACGCAGACTTTCACCTCTGAAAGCAAGAGTGTCTGGAAAGTGCTGGATTTAAAATAAAGATCTTCATCTGAAAGCCTCAGGCCTGTCGTGCTGGATATCCTCCCAGTCTACTGCTGGCCAAACCGCACACTGTGCCTTGGGCTTCACGCTGCCTCCCATTTTGCTCTGATACATGAGAGAGGAAGATATGCGGCAGCCACCTAAAAGCTGCTGACTGAGCTCTTATAGTGTGATTTCATTCAAGGAGTGAAATCTTTGTTACTGTACAAAGATTTAACAAAACAATGCATTGTAGTGCTCAAAGACAGCTAAAACAAAATTATTACTGATAACATATAAGTGGAAATTCTTAAAAAAATAAATAAAAAGTGTGATAGGACGGGCGCATAAGTATTTAACTAATGGGACATTAGTGAAGAAAATTTGTCTCGCTCCAGTGCAAAAACTCTTGAAGAGATGAAATTTCCAAGTACATGTTTTATCTTGAACAATTCATCATGTATTAAAGGGTGGGTTGCAAGGCATGACATTGTTTGGTTCTTACCACCAGCGGAATGCTAAACATGCACATCACTGTTCAGTCCTTCATTTTATAAATAGTCCATATCCATGACCTTCCCGTGGAAATATGCTGAATGTCATAGTAAAATCATTGTTTGGGATATGCACGCTAGGAGAATGTTGATGTGAGTAGTTTAGCCTAGCTTTGGGTAACAGATAAGGGGCGGCAAGGACATCTAAAATCCTGGGAATTCAGATATTAGAGTATTTTGTGAATGTGGAGTGATTATTCCTGACCTTGAATTTGGCCTTGCAGGAGTACAGAATGAAAATGTGTCCACTGGTGCCTTAGGGTCCAAGACAAACCAAAATCTGAGGGCTGATGTACCTGCAACACCAGAACAAATGTTCAACCACTAGTGTACACATATGAGCATGATTCACTCAAATTCATTCATTCAAACATCAATTTCATAATGATTTTCAGTTATATTTTTGGAAAATATAAAAATAAAAATAAAACTATTAGATTTAAGATAATATAAAATAAAACTAAATTTAATTCATTATAAAAAAATCAATTAAAGTATTATAATTGAAATGGAATTCTGATGTTATATCTTGGATTCAAATTTTTTGTCAACTTGTTTTTTGTTTGTCAATCAGCACAAGTTTTGTGTTTCTTTTTGGAATTTATTGGTCGTAGGCCTCATTAATCTGAACTTATGCAACTCAACTTTGAGAGAAAAACAAAAAACATTAATTGTGGATAAATGTGGCTATATTGACTCATTGCAAAAAAACAGACTCATTGTCTGTTGCAAAAAGAAATACAAAACCTGTGCTATTTGAAAGATAAGTTGATAAAAATTGAATCCAATATTTGGTAATAATATAGCAGAACAAGAAATTTAACAGCAATTTTTTACACCACAAGTGTAACAAGGCGGCAAGTTCTTATGCCCTGTGTGAGCAAAGTCTGTAAGTTTTAGTCCAATGCGATAAAACGATAACTAGCATCTTCGGGAAGAAGAAAATCCTCTCCGGGTCAAAATGAACCGAACACAACATGAGAGTTACACCCGTCTATGTCTGTAATAGTTCAGTTAGCAAATGTGGAGAGAAAAAAATCTACTTTCAAAGTCAAAAGACCCATTTCGAAATAGAAATAAAGGTCAGTCCAAATAGAATCAACAGCTTGTGTCTTCTGAAGAGGTCACACTTACTTCTCTACAAAGTCAAGTCTTTGATTATTGTCATTACATGTGAGAGAAAGGCAGTGGAACTGCATCTGCCAAGGGCACAAGCACAGAGGCAATGCATCACCCACTCCCACTGTCTTTCAGACATGCAGATACAGACAGTCAGGCGTTCCTCAGGGAGTCCTATGTGTGTCGTCTGACACAGCCACTAGCTACCTGACAATACTCAGTTTATTCTGCAGCCAGGCTCAGACAGACAAAAACTAGGTTGAACAGAATTTATGCTGAGGATATTTTCGGGAGATGATGAGGGAGGGCTGTTTGTGGAAGGAAATGAAAAGAAATCACAGTTCCATAATGCTAGGAATTTAACACGGCATGCTGTGCTTTTGAAAACCATCCAAAAGCAAATCAACTGAATATGAACTCTTCAACTCCAGTTCATTTGAATAACAGAATGATTAAAAATCAGCTCAAAATTAAGTTCAAAAGATGGCTTCTCCAATTGTCATGGCACATTTCAGTTAATCTGTCCTTCCTTTAAGAACGAAATAGCACTTTTCTCCTGTGCTGTTATGGTTAATGTCTGGCATGTAGGATGATGTCAATCACTGTTTTGTCTATGTGCCGTTTCCCCATGACTTTGGTGCCACCTAGTGGTACATTCACTATAAAAATATTGTAAAGACAACCTTACTCTGTGCAGATAATATTAGAATATATTGAGATAAAACAGTATTATTATACAAATAATTATACTATAATACAGATATTCTCCTTATATATATTTTTCCATGCAAAAGTTTAGGGTTAGTAAGATTTTTTTTTTTTTTTTTAAAGAAGTGTCTTATGCTCACCAAGACAGGATTTGTTTAATCAAAAATACAGTAAAAAATACAGTGTTGTTAACATTTTAAAAATATTTTAATATGTAATTTATTCCTGTGGTGGCAAAGCTGAATTTTCAGAAGCCATTACTCCGGTCTTCAGTGTCACATGATCCTTCAGAAATCATTCTAATATGCTGATTTGCTGTTCAATGTTGAAAACAGTTGTGCTGCTTAATGTTTTTGTGAAAACCATTATACATAGCTGTTCAGTCACAAAAACCAGCAATCATGAATTATATTATGCCACCGCACTAGCATTATGTGCTTATTATCAATTATGAAATGTGTTTTCATAAATAGCAGCAATTCTAATAAAAATAGCAGAAGCATTTACAATGATGTAAGTGAATAGAATTACTCATGTTTTGGTATTTATCGGTCCTTTTAAGTGTCAGGGGACTGGATGCTATTAGTACCAATCAAATTATTTATTTGTAATTTTTTGTGGTGGCAAAGCTGAATTTTCAGAAGCCATTACTCCGGTCTTCAGTGTCACATGATCCTTCAGAAATCATTCTAATATGCTGATTTGCTGTTCAATGTTGAAAACAGTTGTGCTGCTTAATGTTTTTGTGAAAACCATTATACATAGCTGTTCAGTCACAAAAACCAGCAATCATGAATTATATTATGCCACCGCACTAGCATTATGTGCTTATTATCAATTATGAAATGTGTTTTCATAAATAGCAGCAATTCTAATAAAAATAGCAGAAGCATTTACAATGATGTAAGTGAATAGAATTATTTATTCAAAGGAGGCTTTTGCGTGTATCTTTACAGAAGCAGCAAAGAGAGCCGCGTCAGAAACGTGCGTGGCGCGGCTGGAATAAACCATAGACTGTATAAAAATATAAATACAAGCACTGAGTGGCCGCAGTCTACGCGTTTCCATTAGGCGTATTTTCAATTCGCAATTTCAATTTGCGCAATTTGAAGGGTAGGCCTAATGGAAACGCGCCTAGTGTTTTTAACGAATCGGTTGAGTGAATGATTTTATGATTCACTCATATACACAAAACAGTGTTGTTGTTAACTAATACTAAATTAAAACTTTTTTTGTTTATTGAAATAAATATGAAATAAAATAAATTGGATCAAAAACGTAACTTTAAAAACGTTAAAAGAGCATATTAAATGTTGCCTTTGCAACTAAAAGCAACAAATTTTAAGTACTGAAATTACTAAAACTTAACCTTAAATAAAATAGTTTAAAACTAAAATTGAAATATTTAGCACATAATTTAGAACAAAAGCACATATAGGCCTAATAAAATAGCTAAACCCTAAGATAAAATTAAAATGAAAACTCAATATAAATGATACAAAAGTTCATTCAAAATAATAATAAATGCTATAACCGTTACTAAAATATCATTGGTCTGCGTTATACAAGCAGTGGTCCTGCTGGATTGAGCACATGTGGAATGTCGCGATCACTAGTTGTCTATTTAAATAATCCTGAAAATGTAATAGTGTAAATATCATAGTGTAGGCCTAAATCATTTTAATCAAGACATCGCTGGGGAAAATCTGGGCATTGATGGGTTAAGCAATATGATACCTTTCTGTGTGATCGCTTGCGCTCATCCCACATTCTCTCCACACTCTCTGTGAGGCTGGATTACTATAGATTACCATTACAATGAAAGAGGGCAAAAACAGGTGTGCACACGCTCACTCACATTCTCATGCATCACTGTTCACTTGTGCCTGAAGTGGACTGCTGCCCGTGCCAGCAGGGATCTGTCATGTGCCTCATTCCTGAAGTTACAGCCCTGTCTTGTCTGTTCGCTCATCGTGGCTTGTGTGTGCTTGCTGAAGATTGTAGTATACGAGGCAGAACCGATGTCTTGCAAGGTATGATAGGATACTGTACAGTCTTTGAAACAGTACATTTTGGAGTTTTAATCGAATTTTGTGAAGCATATTTTGATTTCTAACAGTTTGATAATGTCGTCGCAAGTTTACAATTTTTTTTTTTTTTACAATATCACTCTTTTTACATGTTTCTCTGGTGCTTGTATTATTGTAGGTATCTTTGGCCAGCGCCTGGAGGACACAGTACAGTATGAGAGAAAGTTTGGACCCCGACTGGCCCCTCTGCTGGTGGAGCAGTGTGTGGATTTCATACGGGAGCAGGGTCTGAAAGAGGAAGGTCTCTTTAGGATGCCAGGACAGGCCAACCTGGTCAAAGAACTGCAGGATGCTTTTGACTGTGGGGATAAGCCTCTGTTTGACAGGTGAGACAAGTTCAAAACTTCCTTTTACATTTACATTTAATCACTCAGCAGACCATTTCATTCAAAGTGACTAACAAATGAAGAATAGCACAAGCAATTTATCATAAAACCCAACAATATTTCCACTAAATGATGCCAAGTTTCAGTTAACTAGCACTCAAGCTGTAGCAGAAGTCAAACGCAGACAAACAGCTTTCTTTGGAGGGACCAATAAACTGATTAGTAGAAACAATTTAGACTGATGTGGATATCAGTGTTATAAAGAGCACTAAGATGCTCTACCAGTTTAGACCAGCATGAGTTTCTACTCTGTATCTAGGCTGGCTTATGCTGGTTAGGTGCTTGACAGTGTGCTGGACCAGTTTACCATACTTGTCTAGACACGAAAACTAAACTGATGTATTTGTGTATCCCCCTGACCTGTGTGTGACCTCTTGCAGTAACACTGACATTCACACAGTGGCGTCCCTCCTGAAGCTTTACCTCAGGGAGTTGCCAGAGCCTGTGATCCCCTTTAATAAATATGAGGACTTCCTAACCTGTGCACAGCTTCTGCTAAAAGATGAAGAAGTGGTGAGTCTGCTATACATCAGTCTTCAATGAGATGAAGTTGAATTAAATAATGATTGTCCTTGCAAAAAAGAAGTGAACTTTACTTTAGCATATGTTTAAGGAGTATTAGAGTATTTATTATTGAAATAATATACTTTAAAAGAATATACTTAAATGTGTACTCTTTTCAGACACTTGATTGCATGCTATTTATAATATAGAATATATTACCATATTGTATTTCAAATTTATATTAAATGCAATTAATTGAAGTTTAAAGTGTTTTTGACACACTTACTGTAAGTGGAACTTATCTACATCTTTATGTCATTTCAGAATTTCTAATTTTCATTTCTTCTGACAAACAAACTAAAATATACTTTACTTTAAAATATATTAACATTTAATGTAATATAAAAAAACAGTGCAGTTAAAATTATAATCAAGTACTTTACATGTGAAATGAGTGTTTTACTCTAAACTAAAGCATGACAGAAGATTACACTAAACTGTTAATTTTACATTTTTACAATGTGTTTAGAAACATGAACGTGTACTCTATGTACAATTTGTTGGATTTTTATTTCATTAATAAAATATTATCTGCAAGTACAATTTTTTTTTATATGCTTTTAAGATTTATAGTATACTACAAGGGCACATTCAGTACAATTAAAGGTGGTTTTGAAAAGCTCAATGCATTTTTTTCCCCCACCAAAAACCTTGTATCCTGGATTTGTAATGTATCTTGTTCCCATGTGTCTTCTAAAGGGACTCAGTGAGCTTGTGAAGCAGGTGAACACTCTTCCTCAGGCTAATTATAATTTGTTAAAGTACATTTGCAAGTAAGTGAATATATAACATCTCTTCAGTTTTCTTGTACATGGCGATGTTGTTGAAACGATTCCTTTACTTATTTGAATGAATGGTAAATTAATGTCTGTTGTATTCACTGTATGAATTCAATGTAGATTCTTAGATGAGGTGCAGTCACACTCGCATGAGAACAAGATGAGCGTTCAGAACCTCGCAACAGTTTTTGGACCAAATATCCTTCGGCCTAAAGTAGAGGACCCTGTTTCAATGATGGAAGGTAAGTACGTCTGAAATTGAGAATATTTGGCCGAGATACAACTATTTGAAAATCTGGAATCTGAGGGTGCAAAAGAAAATCCAAATATTCAGAAAATCGCCTTTAAAGTTGTCCAAATGAAGTTCTTAGCAATACATATTACTAATCGAATATATATTTATGGTAGGAAATTTACAAAATATCTTCATGGAACATGATCTTTACATAATATCCTAATGATTTTTGGCATAAAAGACAAATCGATCATTTTGACCCATACAATGTATTTTTGGCTATTGCTACAAATATACCCGTGCTACTTATGACTGGTTTTGTGGTCCAGGGTCACATATTTATCAGTTCAATATAATTCAAGTTGAAATGAATGGTACAGCCAGTTTGATTATTCTTCAATTTTTTACAGTGTAGTTATTTACATTTTTTTTTGTTAGGAACCTCCCAGGTTCAGCACCTGATGACGGTGTTGATCAGTGAACATGAGCGTCTGTATGTGGGGACTGAGGAAGATGTGTCTTCCGAGCAGACAGGAAGTTGTCTTCCAGGTCAGCAAGGCATGGCGGAGTGGATCTCCGATGAGGAGATGCTGAACTGCTCATCGCTGAGCCAGACGTCCAAAGTAGCAGATAGTGTGTGTGGCAGTGCCACGTCTTTAGATATCAATACAGGTGCCCCTACCATTGCCAAAATGACACCTCAGGGAAAAGCTGGGGTGACGGTGAGCCCCAGCAAACAAGCGAAATCCCTCCCCTCCTGGAAATACTCCTTCAAGAGCGGAGGAGTACGCGCTCAGCCTGCAAAAATTGGGGGCTCATCTGTGGACGTGTCCACCTTGCCCAGTACGGGCAACTGGTTGATGAACGGGCTTTCCTCTCTGCGCAGCCACCGGCGTACGTCATCCGGAGAGCGCATGGGTAAGGATTCAGCCCTGTCACACCGTCTGTCCACTTACGACAACGTGACCTCATCCAGTCTCAGCGTACCCAGCGTCGCAAGCACGCCCTGGTCCACATCCTCCAGTGAGATCTTAGTGGCCGACTCTGTGGGTAGTGACCCCTCTGGACTGAACTCTGTGAAGGTGGACTGGTCAGCTGGAGGATCTGTCCAAGGGCAAAGTGAAGACAGGAATTCGGAGGTCACTGAGAGCAGCGAAGCACTGGAAATGTATGTGAGCAGTGCAGGCTGCAGTGAGAATGGAAATGGAGAAGATGTGGTGAACGTCACAGGAGATACTGATATTAGCACGACAGCATTTAACGGCCTGGTAACAGAGCTGAAAGACGAGTTAAAGAAACAGAAGGCCAACTACGAAACTCGAATACGAAGGTATGTGTGAAATCCACAGCACATTGATAATAAGTATTTTGTCTTTAGACTTCATAAGGTAAAGTTTACTTAAAACACTTAAATTATACACTTTCTCATCATTACAGTTGTGTTAACATCTTTTTAAAAGCTGACGTGTATCGTTTTTTCAGTGTTCGGTATGAAACAAAAGTTGCAATCATTATTTATTACAGAACTTGAATTGATTGTATTGTTGTCACTAATTTCTGCAACCTCATGTGAGTGACAGGTTGCAAAAAAAATAAAAAATAGAACATCACTTATTACTGCTTACCTAAAGGCATAGTAATACGTTCACAACCTGATTGGTCGGGTTGAATGACGCATATTTTGTGACGGAACTTACCGAACACCCCAAAACAATAGGTGTGTTTGACTTAAAGCGGCGCTGCGCAGACCGATCAGTGAATGACAACAATGTACCCATTCACCTATCGATCTGCTCAGCGCTGCTTGAATCTTGGTATTATCAAAACATTGTTCTGTTTGAGAAACCTGACCAGACCAACACAGCAACAATGTCTCAACCAATGATGTGAGTTTGGGGCGTGGCTTTCTGTCTCTGCCAATTGGAGAGAGTGTTTGAGAAACCTGCTTGACAACAATTATTATTTTTGCATTTTCATTTGGTACTGCTAGCAACGTGGAAATAAAACATTTAACCTTTCACTTCATACGATCAACTTTTACAATAAATAGCAATTTAAAAAATTTTTTAAAGTGTATTTTTATAGTGTATTATTATTTTGGGTGAAGAACAAACCAAAATGTTTGTATCGTGTTTTCTTTGCATTTCCAACAATATCACGTGGGGTATTTGGCATGAACTTTAAAATGTAATTAACATAATATATTTTTCTAAGGCTAGAGGAATCAAGTGTCGCTATGCGTAACCAAATGGAGAGACTAGAGGAGGAGCTGGATCAGGAGAAGAAAAAGTATTGCATGTTGGAAATTAAAATCCGTAACTCTGAGCGGGCCCGTGAGGACGCAGAGACCCGCAACCGCTTGCTTCAGAACGAGATGGAGGAGTTCTTCTCCACTTTGGGAGATCTTACATTGGGAACAAGGACAAGCAAAATTTGACTGGACCTCTTAACAGGCCTCCTGATTTAACACTGAGAGACTATGTGTTTGTTGTAGATAGAATTTCGAAATCTCTCTGCTCATGCATCATGAGTATTCAGAGGTAATTTTGTGCTGTTTTGTTATGGCGACTTGGTCATGTGCAGCAGTTACACTTTTCTCTCTGATCTTCAGTCTTACATTTTAAAGGGATAGTTCACACAAAAATACAAATTCAATGGATATTTACTCACCCTCGTATCGTTCCAAACCAATACTGCTGTTTTTCTGCAGACAACAAAAGGAGAATTTAAAAGAAAGAAATCTTCACAAGTAGTGCACATTTTGTGTGTGGAACATACAATGTTCTTAATGACAAACTTGCCACTTGCTCTTTGTAAATAATAACAATATTTTCATTTTCAGGTGAACTATTCCTTTAAGGTGCCATTCAGTTATTAGCATTCATCACTTGCATAACCTAACCTGCACAGATAATACCAAAGCATGACATTTCTGACCAGACTGTTTCCAGTATTGGCTTCTCACATAAGGCAGGTCATTTTAATGGCATTTCCTGTTAATGCATGGTATGAAATATGTCCTGCTGAACTGTCTCTTGAGGTTTTGGGGAAATTATCACACAATCCTTTTTCATCCAAAGTCATCACACTGTGCCTCGCACTTCCAGATGAGATGAGATCAAATCTTACACCATCAGACCTCACAGACACAAACTCTTTTCAGCAAATCCCTTTATTGTAATTAAAATGCACTAGAAGAAAATACTTTATTTCAGATTAGATGAGGTAACACCATCCAAACTGTACAACTGTTAAAATCTCAACTCTATCGAAAGATAACTTCAGCTGCAAGATTGCCAAGGCTAGTATTTATTTAAGCTTATTAATGTACCTAGAACTATTTCTCAGGTGGTGTTTTTCAAAACACTCAATGAATGAGTGTCTTTATATAAAATAGATGATGGAACTAAGGCTGACATATACTTGAATGTGTTAAAGTAGCTTTTTTTTATAGTATGCATATATTGTATGTTCGTGTGGTCGTTTTTTTCTGTTGATTCCTGAATGCAGAAAGTGCCAAAGTAGAGGTCTTCAAAAAAATAGGTGTTTCATTTCAAATGAGGACTGACTAGTCTTCATAATAAATTGCCGTTGTCATCAAAACAATTTTGTGACTTTATGATCAAGGAAAGTCTGATGCTACATAATGAGTGATATAAAAACTGAATCATATACTGACTGATAACTGTGTTGTGCAAAATATATCTTGATTTCTATCAAACATTTAAAAAATGTCTAATTCACCCCAAAATGATAATTCTGTCGAGTACACTCATCTTTCTAAACATTTGTTCATCTTCAAAACAAAAATTAAGATTTTTTTAATGAAACCTGAAAGATTGCGGTTTTTCCATTAAAAAAGTCCATTCTACCAAAACGTCAATGCTTCAAGAAGTATGTACATTTGAGCTTATATTTACTATATTTCATGTGCTTTATATTTGTTCTCTGATCAGTGTTTATATGTGAATAAAAGCCTAAGTAAATCTGTTCATCATATAAAGCAGTTGTGTCTACTCAGAAGACTTGGCTTAAACCACTTGATTCAAATAAATATACTTTATGAACTTTTTTTGAAAAGGCGTCAAAAGTTTTGGTGGAATGGACTTTCAAAAGAGGGACAGAAATCAGTTTTTTATACCTTAATCTGTGTTTTGAAGATGAATGAAAGTCTAAAGGGGTTGGAATGACATGAGGGTGAGTAAATGATGACAATTTTCATTTTTGGGTGAAGTAACCCTTTAAAGTCTTTGGTAATGTATGTGGAAAGCAGCAACAATTTCCAAAGTTAAATAAAGTTGTTCACGGTGAAGAATGAAACTAAGAATAAGTTCTTGGAGAGGACAATAATGGGGGGGGACAACACACACAAGCAAACCCATTTTCCAACTGTTTATTTCCATTTTTCCAGTTGTTATGATGTTAACAGTTGAATTTCAGTGCATTCTAATGAGGTGGTAATATGCTAACCCTAATATAAAACAACTGCATCAGTTCGTGAAGTCTAGTAAACCCAGCACCATGATCTTATAGTTCTTGTACAGTGTTTTGGACTTAAAATCAAATGCTAAGCAGGTCATGCAAGATACTGCCCATCGTTGAGACTGGGGATGAGAAACTTTTCCTCTCCATTTGTATTATTCTCTTTTCTTTTTCTCGAAACAGCAAAACATGGACAGAACCCTTCCAAAGATTTTCACATAGATGTCGAGTCTGAAATAACACGGTTCATTGTTCAGCTTTGAGTTACTGCACATAAGCTGAAGAAAACAAAAAAACAGTCTAGAATAAACAAAGACACATACTCGTTGAATTGTATACACATACATACAGTACATTCTCACAGATTCAAACTACAGACACTTCAACACTCCTATTTTTCTGAATAAATAAAATGAAATCAAGGTTACAGTAATACTTGTAAAATGTGAGCTGTATGGCATCAAGTGTGAGGTAGTTCAGACTCGACCTTTAAACGGCTCTTGCGTTTCATGCCTAAAAGCTTTTGCTCTTTGCAGTTACAGCAGGCTCAGGCTTCCCAGGCAAGTATGTAGGGCTTGATATCATTGCCACTGTTAAGAGCACTTAAAACAAAACAACAATAATATAAAGTAATAGCAAAATATTTCGTTTTTTACCCTGTGCACAGGTAAATAAATCCAATGGGCTGAACCCTATACGTCAACAACATTCAGATTCCCACTTTCTACTCCACAACTTAGGCCTATTCAACATTCTCTCACCTTCGCATTCTAAAGCAAATGTAAAACAAACCCACTTCCCTGATATATCTTAAACTTTTTATCAAATCATGTGTGGAGCGCCACAGTTTTCAATGTCACAAGATACAAAGCACATACGTACAGTAGGTCAATCCCCAATACAGTAGGTCCCGTTCATTTACAGCACATTACATGCCATTAAAGACCTTCCAACCTGACGGGAGAAACAAAAAAAACGCTAAAAGTAAAACCAATCCAAAGATCTGGTTCATTTCACTGTTGTACAAAAATAAATAAATAAGTAGCTTAACAACTCTAATGGAATATGCTAGGAATGGACCAGTGTAGACTTTTTTTTGTTGGTGTTCCAAATAATAATTTCTAAAATACGTGCTCTACCAGCTCAGAAAATTTCTGACTCAAATGTCAAGAAACAAACCTTAGTAGGGTTTGGAAAAATATTAGACAAAAACTGCAAAATGCGATGATACATACAATCACAGCTAATGAAGCGCAATGCTTGTTCTATAAGCAGATTTTGAAGGGGTAAAACAATTATTTTTTAATAATTATAAAAAATTAAAAAGTGCTGAAATCCTAGGTAACTAGGACTAGGACAAGAACTAGAACACCAGAGACATACGCACAAGCACATCACATCACATTTCACAGTCAATCAGCAGCAAAACTATTCATGAAAAAAGAACAGCCTGGTAAAATAAATCAACGTACATATAAAAATATTTTTTTGATGTTGTGAGTTGTTATATCTAAATGAAACTGTACAAAATGTAAATAAAATGTGCTTCGCAACAACATGACCCAGAAAATGCCACCACAGGCAAGTTGTGTCAAAGTGTACTTAAATAGCTGATATTAATTTGTGGTAAATATGGTTATGTCCATTGTAAAATACTAACATGGACTTGTTTCTAAAGACTTCATATCCCAAGTGACCAAGAAAATTATACATTGACCAGGAAAAAGACTCAAAATAAATTAATTTGAGAAAATATATTCACAATTCAATCTTTACAGATAACCTTCCAAAATCACTACGACATCATGACAAAATACTCTAAATGTAGCTTATAAAAGAAGAGATTTGTTAAGGAGTTCACTATCATTGGCTGAGTCTGTTAGGGCTGTCGCTAAAAAGATAAAACCGTGTAGTCATTTACAGCATCTAGAGCGGAACTCAAAAAAGCCATACCCGACCCAAAATAAAGTATTAGACTGGCCTAAATCTGATACCATGCCACACAGAGAGAAACTCCAGGGGAAGGTGATAGTCATCTGCAGCAGCTCAGGGGTCCCGCAGAGGCCTCCAGGCTGCTGTCTGTGTCTGAGGTCACGGTGGGCTCTGTGGACATGGACGAGACGTCATTGATGGAGGAAGAGGAGGAGGGCTGGGGTGAGCCGTTGATCACTGCTGCACCTGTGCTATGTGAAACACGACAGTCAGTTAGATCACCCAAACATGATGTGTGACTATATGCAAATGGTAAATCAATTTAAATAAAAAATAATTAGCATAATCTGCATTAGACTAAGAGAAAATCGTCTTACTAACCTATAGGGGAAGGCTGACCTCGAATGACATTTTTTATCCGTTCTTCCCAATCCAGGACTTCTTTATAGATCAGCTCTGTAGAAGACAAAGAAAACAAAGAAAGAACAATTAGAATATAACGCGAGAGAAAGAACAGAGGCCTACACAATTTTTATCTAAGTAAGCCATTTAAGGAAATAAAGCTTTGTAAATGTATATATTTAGCACAAAAACCATAGGGATTTCATTTGGGTTTAATGAAATTAAACAGATGCATAAAATCTGGGAAAAAATGTATAGTAACTTGAAAATATGGTAATGAACACAATAATTTAATTACATGGATGAAAGGGATTGAAATGAAACCAATTGTTTTGTTTTACTCCAAATGAACTGATTCTGAACTGATAAAATATGGATCGAAACTGGCAACACTTTTAGGAACTTGCAGCATCGTCACACTACATACAGTAGCTACTTGTTGGAAAAACTAGTTTGTCATTGGAAATTTGAAAACAGCTGAGCTACTGTCATGCAGCTGAAAAAGGCAGTTGCATTGTTACTTAGATATTTAATGTCATACGCTGAACAGATGAACGAAGTCATGGAAACTGGCAAGGTTTAAGTTGACAGCACACGCTCCATGAGCTGAAAGAAATATCAATCTTTCTAATTTAAGCAACTGCCGTCAGACATTTAAACATGCTGAGGAGTTTATTAACACTATTCAATCAGGTGACCCCTGCAGACAAGATTTCGACCGCGTGTGCAGTGGGCAAATCATGTTCATTCTCAGCCTCTGGCACTTTCCTTTTGCATCGGATTTCACTCTGTGAACTTTAAAGTTAGAAAAACAAACCACCTTTCCATTCCTCCACTGTATGTTCCCTCTCATCGAGCTGTTTGTCTGTGATTAGAGGAGGTGGCTGAAGAGAGAAAGATAAGCACACATAATTATGCTGGTGAGAAAAACAATCAATGTGTTGAATATGAGCTTATCTGGGGTGAAAAACAGAGCCACAAACTTCATGTTTTTCTTGTGAGAACTATTAGATACACTACTGTTGACAAGTATGAAGTCAGTAAGATTTTTTTTGTTTTTGAAAGAAATAAATTTTTTTCAGCAAGGACTTAAACCGATCAAAATTGATCTTTTGTAAATTATATTTATATGGTTACAAAACATTTCTATTTCAAATAAATGCTGTTCTTTTGAACTCAAAAAACCTGAACGTAACAGAATTAACAAAAATATTAAGCAGAATTTGAATTATTTCTGAAGGATCATGTGACACTGAAGACTGAAGTAATTACGTCTGAAAATTGAGCTTTGCCATCATAGGAATACATTACATTTTAAAATACAGTGAAACAGAAAACAGTTATTTTAAATTGTAAGAATATTTTACAAACTTACTGATCTTTGATCAGATAAATGTGGCTTTTGTGAGCATAAGAGACCGCTTTAAAAAAAAAAAAAAAAAAATATATATATATATATATATATATATATATATATATATATATATATATATATATATATATATATATATATATATATATATATATATATATATATATATATATATATATATATATATATATATATATATATATATATATATATATATATATATATAAAAAAAAAACACATATTTATTTATTTATTTTGCAAATTTATTGCTAGAAATAACAAAAAATTTTAACACTTTTGATAAAAAGGTTTAAAAATTGCAGCCCTTGATGATTTGGGAAAACAAAATCCAACATTATTTTTGTAGACTATTCATCAAAATTACAATGAGCTTGCATGTGTACTTGACGGCAGTGGATTGGAAATTGGTGTGTGTGAATGCGCATAAGCTCACCGCTTCCACTTCAGCTGGGTCGTACCACACGTTAATGTAGGGGTGCTGCAGAGCTTCATCCACAGATATTCGTTTGGATGCATCTATCACCAGCATTCTAGACAGCAGGTCTCGCGCCTGGCTTGCTGCATAACAAATCACATCCAGTACAAAGAGTTAATGGTACTTCAGTTGTTCTCAAGTGGCTTGACATGTCACCTCGACCACACAGCAGATTATTCAGGCCACTCACTGTGCATGCACTGGAAATGAATAGAATTTTGAATTAGGCTGTTTTTCTTCTGCAAATATGTGTCTCAGTTAAATGATGGATGAAATCTATAATATTAACATTTTGACATGCACATTTGCAAGCAGCGATTGCACTGCTGCCTAATGAAGTAAATTGCTACAGAAATAATGTCACCCATTTAAATCTTCAAGCAGATGTACCTTTCAGTTTGTTGTGTTCTGAATCAGCAGGGAACAGGACGTCGGGAAAGAGCTTCTCAAAGCTGTATCCAGTGTACCGGGGCCTGTTCTCCACGTAGGTCCGCACAGACTGGTTGAGTTTCATCATAAACTCCTGGGATGGTGTTCCCAGCTGCTCTATGACTTTGTTCCACTGATCAATATCTTCAGGCATTAGAGGGTTAAGAAAAGTATAAACAGTCCTACAATATCTAAAATTATCATCTTGAAAGCTTTCCATAAATCTTGTACATTGAACCAGTTCATTTTGATTGCTTATGCCATAGTGTACCATGGGAAACAAAGTATTGTGTTTACTAAAGAGAAGTGATAACCATGGAATGGATGGCACACGATAGACAGGTAAGGATACGATCTGAACCTGGAAACAACACACTACCTCTGACCATTTCAGCCATGATACAGCCAACAGACCATACATCCACTGAAAAATGAAATGAAAGTGAAATTAGCATGCAACACAGCTTAAAAAAAGGGAGGCAGAATGACAAAAGACAAAATGATGATGAAATCAGATGGCAAGCCAAGAAGAGTGATGTGCGTCATGCAGGATCTGCCATGTCTAGCATGGAAAATCAGTGAGGATGGAGCACAGACGTAACAGAATAATCATTGCAATACTATAAATAAACCGGAAACGAGTTTCACAGTGCATTACACGCCTGACCATTTACACTCATGTTGTGACTCACGATGGTGACTCATTAACTGATTATGATGGAAGGGAAAAAAAACGTTGCACAGTATTTCAGATTTAGATTTTTTACAGATGACATCAAAATCCTGATGTAGGCATTTTGGGACGATGGGACGATGTGTTCTCAAACACCATCAAGCCCCCCTTGACCTAATGGACCTGAAAGATCCCAAATTTCTAATATACAATACCATTTAAACGTTTGGAATTGGAAAGATTTTTTAAAAATGTTTTTAAACATCTTTTATGCTCACCAAGGATGCACTTCTCCCTTGTCACAAGAGCAGAGAACAGAACAGCTACAATGGCTAAATGAATATCAAAACAACTAGCAAAAACATACAACAATAATTTTAAAAATAATTTCTAGAATATGATTTAATATGAAACTAGAACAAGTACCAATGAGAAATAACTAATAAACAAGCAGGTGCCAGTGTAAAAATTCAAAACTAACCCTTCAAAATAGTGGAGTTCACCAAAGTAAAGCCAAAATTAGCCAGAAAGTCAAAACCACCCCTCACAGAAATAAATAAGGGAGTGAAATGCAAAACAAAAAAAAAGCTATAACCAAAACACAACCAACCAGTGTTTGATGAACATACAGCATGCATAACAAAGAACACAATATAAAATAATCTTCATCAAATTAATACCAAACTAGCGAGGGACTATACAGTATATCAAGCTCATTATGTGCCCCATGAGTAAAATGCAGTTTGTCAAAATGACAACAGGCAAATCTAGTGTCGAAGATGCATTTTTGTACTTGTAAGGCTCAAGGATACAGTCCCTCCCAGGAAAAAGGATTTTGTGACGGACCATTTCTGCCAAAATGCAGCCCACAGACCAAATGTCCACTAAGCGCGTGCAGCAGAGGGAAAGAGAGAAAACAGTTAAGCAGGAAGTCAGGGGGTGTTAGTATTTTTGTACTGTTGCATAAGAGCTTGTTTTATTCATTATAGTTTAGGTAAGAAATGAATGAACATGCCAAGCCATTGTCTACTCATCACACACTGAACAGGCTTTACATTTCATCAAAGTGGAAACAAAAAGACAGAATTCCCTCGTAACACATTTTGGTGCTGAAACCGCAAAGCTATTAGTGCAAGGAAAGCATTAGAGAGATGTGAAATGAAACCTGCAACACGAGGATGATATTGGCCGTTAAGCATGCATAGGATGTGCCAACTAGGCATTCTGCAGCTTGTCAGCAGCACTGACCATTGGCTTGATATCCCATTCCCAGGATGACTTCAGGGGCTCTGTAGTAACGTGTCACCACATATGGTGTCATCAGCAGACCCGTAGCTGCTGTCCTGGCCAGTCCGAAATCCAGGATCTTCAGGGTACAGTCTGACTTTACCACGATGTTGCTGGGTTTCAGATCCTAAAGAATCACCAGACAGATTAGTCAATTTGCCATTTTTTCATGAGAGTAAATAAGAAAAATATAATGTAAAATATAATATAAAAATATAATGGCAGTCCAAAAGTCTGAGACCTAAGAAAACTTAAAACCTGAGAAGAACACACACAACGTTTTGATATTTAAATTTTTTTAAATAAAAATAATGAAAAAATTGTGACATACTGTTTAAATGTTTGGTGTCAGTATGATTTTTAAATATTTTTGAAATAAGTCTTATGCTCAACAGGGCTGCATTTACTTGATTAAAAATACAGAAGAAACAGTAATATTGTGAAATATTATTACAATTCATAACGCCTGTTTATAGTTTAATATATTTTAAAATGCAATTTATTCCTGATAACAATGCTTAATGTTCAGCAGCCATTAGTCCAGTCTTCAGTGTCACATTCTTACATACAGATACAAGTTCAAAAGAACCACATTTATTTTAAATAGAAATTTGTGTCAGTTCAACTATCCACTCAAATTGTTATGCTGATAATATATTGTAAAGATAAAGTTATTACATTTGAAAAATGCAAAACAGAAGCAGACTTTTAGATGTGTGGCTGCAGCTAAGCTAACTAACATTCAGGAAATATTTATGGGAGAATCTAAACGTTTTTATCAAAATCAATAATTGCAAATAAACTGGTTATAAATTGTGTGGGCTTTAGAAAGCGTTTTAGATGTCAGCGACACTATTCTCACTATTTTTGGTTTCACTTATGGTGCTGTCTAACTGAAAACTGACCAACAATACAGTATATTTCCAAGGGCTAAAGTGTATCAAAACTAATGATCTGTACTCTCAACAAACAAGTCTTTCCACACCATTAACCTCTAAAAAGATGAATTATTTCCTTTCAGTGTTCCTCTGTTTTCTCATCACCTATCGATAGATCTGTCAGAGTGAAACCATTTTTATTCATTTAACGCTTGATTATCCACGGCTGCAAATGAAATTTGCATATTTAATGTTCAAAGGTCGCCATTCATGGGACATGACCTTGTGCAGTGACATGAGATTCATTGTATTAACATAAAGGTCTCTGGTCATATCTGCGCAAAAGCAGTACACTGTATAAGACAGAGGTAAAGTCAAGGTGAAACGGGACAGCGATGTTTACTGAGGATCACTTGATCGCTTCCCTCCTGTCGCCTCTCAACACATCCCTGCCTCAACAGCGCAATGCAGTCCACAGCAGCAGCTGCAGTCAGGCAGGCAGGCAGGCAGAGGTCTGGCTTTTTGTAATCAGCCCAGGGGATGAAACCCCTCCCCCTCCCTCACCTTAACTGATTTTTAAGCTTTTCGCTGTCAGTGCAACCTTGGCTGTGTACGGCAGTCTTTTTGTTTAGGCTAGGATTCTTTAGGCTAGGCTTTAGGCTAAAGAGCACAGACCCTGTGGATGATCCCCGCCGAGTGGAGGTGTTTTATTCCGCACAGCGTCTGGTACAGCAAATAGGACAGCCGCTCGTGGTCCAGCTCCATCTGAATGACTTGGCAGAGGTTGGCGTCCATCAGCTCCATTACTAGGTAACTGTCATTGGGGAAGGGGCGGGACAAAAAAAGAGGGTGTGATGGGGGGGTAAGAGAGAGCAGAGAAGAAGGGGAGGGGTGTGTGTGGATGTGAGAGAAAGGGGAGAGAGCATTTGGGGGTATCAGCTGGGTTCTGGCATTTTTAACTGTGTAAATAGTACGCAACATATACTCACACATCTTGGAATTCTTCTAATGTTTTTTGTGGTGTAAAAACATTTAAGAGGCCTATTATCTGGAAATGAAAAAGCATATCTATTAGACGGCTTATGCTCTGCTGGATTTCCCATTGCATGCAACATGTTACGAGACATTTTGGGGTCATGACTTACATTTTTATGGTTGACACACTTCATGAGCACCAGCTCTCTGAATGCGCGTTTGGCATGAGTCTGATTCTGAAAAGGCCGGCTGAGTTTCTTTATAGCCACATTTCGCTCAAGGTTGTGGTCATACGCTGAGCTAAAAGAGAAAAGGATGCATGAAGCAGATGAACAGATTGTGTAACGTCCTTGATTTGAGGTGGAATACGAGCTCTAGAACCTACCAGACTATTCCCTGAGCACCCGAGCCAATGGGTCTTAGATTCTGATACCGCTTCAACACTGTGAATGTTGAATCACCCACATCTACGCTGTAGAATTCTTTTTCTCGCTTATTTTTGTTCATGGTGAAGCCGAAGTGTGAGCATCCGAACAAGGCAGACTTTTACAAACCTAGACCATAAAAACAAAACAAAATCCACTATAATATTGCAACTGTTGTGATATCTTCATCACCGTAACATGATTTTCCTGCAGTATCTTTTTTTCTTGGCACTGCAGAATAAACTGAAAGGACAGCATAGAGTGGTCCCGAACCTCTTTTTGGCTCTGGGCTTTATCTCTGTGCCATCAAAAAGAAAATAACTAGAGCATACAGCTGTTAGAAACACACGCACACATAAAAAAGGGACTCATATGCCACAAAAGAGTAGGGCAGTTTCCTAATAGCTCTTAACCAGAGTTAAAACAGCAGGACTAACAGCATGACCCAGTTCCACAGAAAAATATGAAATATTTAAAATATGTCCAAATATGAAAGCATTAAGAAATTGCATTTTGGATCCATAGCAACAGAGAGAGATTTTTGTCAAGACTTCATTCTAGACAAGCTTTGATTTGTGGTTGCAACTGTATACAATCAAGCAAGAAAAAAATATAAATAAATAAATTACCAACCACTTTTTGACATACAGACCAATATCAATACTTACACAATCAGGCACGCACCCAAACAAACCAGTTAATCAAGTAACACAATTTCTAATTTTAATCAGAGCCAAATATTAGTCTTCCAGGATAATAACACTGACTCACAATTATCACAACATTCCCAAAGAGAATAATTTCAAACCACAAGTATTATTATGCACAATAATAGAAATGAATAGAAAGAAACCGCATTCGATTAAATTATTTATAAAATACAGTATTCAGGACAGCTTCACTAATAAAAGGTAAAAATGAATCACATTGTGACTGGCTAAAACATTTTTTTTTGTTTCTAGTTAGCTTGATATCTAGGCTATATACAGTCTAAACAATGGGACAAATCCTGATTAAGACACAAACTTTTATGGTTTGTTTATTCGATTAAACATTAGGGCTCAGTTTCTTTTAGTATAACAATTTACTCATCAAACTAATGGGCAAATTTTGTCAAGCTGAAATCAATCAGCCTGTTGCCAATTTAAAAGTGATATTTACATTTTTGATAATATATGTATCCTGATTTACATAACAGCACAGGCCAGTAAGATACAATATATACACAAGAAATAATGTATAGCTTTTTGTCAAGTCTTTGACAGTGATCAGTATACATACTAAACCCATAAGTAAATCAGCCTCTCTTATGTTTCATTCCTGATTCAATTCTATCCAGAAAACACACACAGTATGGTTACAGTGGGTGGCTGGCAAACCGAGCAGCTTGACAAATAGCATTGTAAGTGATCTCACATAACCCACGGAGCCCGGCTCATTTATTAGCCGCTACGTTAAAAAGCCTCATCATTCAAAACAGCGACATTATCGTATTACTGTCTCAAATAAAAGAAAATGAGCTGTGATGTATACACACACCCTCCCCCACGGCGAAACAATACCACGCATTAAAACCACCTTAAAACGCTCACTTACCTGCTACGATTAAAATACAAACACTCCCTGTATCCTAAATGCCCGCACTCTCCAGAAATTATGTGGTGAAGGCTCTATCGATTATTAATAGCGCTTATTCGGCTGCTGGTTTCGATAACATGACCTCAGCGTATTGAAAGCGATTTCTTCCACTGGCAGCAGGCCTCGCGTGCACTGCGGACGACATGCGCTCTACGTCACCAAACCCCCACGCGCTTCCGTGCCATCATCACGCCGGTCTATTCATAGATAAGATCTATCTATCTATCTATCTATCTATCTATCTATCTATCTATCTAGCTAGCTGTCTATCTATCTATATGTCTGTCTGTCTGTCTGTCTGTCTATCTGTCTGTGAATCTATTCTATTAAAATCTGTCAAAATAGGCTATTATTGATCAAATTAGGCTACGTTGTGCATCCTTTTAAGGATATTAATATATTTAACCCACTCAGATATATATTTTAATTAATAAAATATGAATGCATTTAAAAATGCACATTTAAAACTGTTAATCTAAACAAAGAGTAAATTAATCATAAATTATTTTAATATTTCTTGCGTGAAAACTGCTATATCAATCTGTTTCTCGGGAAAAAAAAAAAAGAGTACTGTCCACAGTTGCGGAACCTAATAAAGTTTTTTCAAAAGTTAGTGTTTTTGTTTACCAAAGTGACAACAGTGGCAGTGATGAGCTTGAGATGAAATAGACAGGTAAATACCAATTGTTTTAATATACATTTTTTATTCTGTGTAATTTTCAATCAAGCTGTAAAAGTATGCAAAAAAGTGTACAAATGTTTAATTTTGTGTATTTTACAGATACATATACACTAGCTATCTTTAGCAAGACTAAAGAGTCAGCCATTTTATTAAAAAAAAAAAGTAATGTAATTTTCATTACAGAATGTTATTTAACACAATACAGGACTTGAAATGTGATGGAAAACAATCAGAATACTTCTGTGCATGCATTGTCATAGACACCTAAACAAGGACAAGGACAAATAAAATGCTATTTAAATATATAGGCCTACATAAAAGGACCACAGCATCACTCTCAGAAAAAAAAGGTACAAAACTGTGGGTACCCTCCTGATATGCACACTTCAGGTACTAATTTGGGGGTAAATAAGGAACAAATATGTACCTTTTAGCTTTTGTACCTACCATCCCAGTGACAGCTTTCTAACTTTGTTTTGAGAGTGTTGAGTAAAAAATAAAAAAAAGGTCCTGAAGACTTCCTCATCCTCTTTTGTCATTGCTCAATCCAATTGAGCTCTTAGCTGTGGTCTAAGAATAGTTGTTAAATTTGCAAAAATGTTTCGACGTCCCACAGACATCAGTTGCTTCTTAGTGATTAGATGGGAGTAGTTTATCAGCAAATGCTTTTTTGTATGGTTGTACAGTACTACTGTATGCTGAATTGGAGATTGTGCATAGCTAGGTCACATGAGGCACTTGGTAACAGAAGGTAAATGAAACATGTAGTGATTCACAGGATTAAAGTGTGTGTGCCGGGACTGAAGGCATCAGAGAGAGATCAGGACCTTAAGACATCGAATGCTAGAAGGTAAAAACTATTCATATTATAATTTGTACAATTTTGTGAATCTCTCTTCATGTGATTTCAGAAATGTGTACGTTCTAAGATTAACAACATAGTCCGTTTGTAATTAATTAATGCTGCTGCCATGACTTGGTCAGCTATATTGGTTAATGCTATTAAAATGCTACAGTGCTGAGTTGTGATTAGTTTATATATATCTCAGAATTTTTGATTTGGACAGGGATAGCCTAGAACCTCTCAATCAATAGAGAATGCAAAAAGAAGAATATAAAAACAAAAATCACTTTTATTTTCCTGATATTTTTAGTTTAGATTTAACCAGTGTTTATGTGCCCCTGTTATTATTTGTACACAAAGGCTACACTGTTTGTCAGAATATTCTAGGATTTGATTATTGAAGGAATGCAGTGAGTTTAGTGTCATTTCTTTCTCTTAGTCCATGAGAAAATGCATGTCTTCCTAGATACTAATGGTCTGATAGAGCTCAAGCTTATTTTGATTTTTATTTAAATTTTAGAGGCACATATATATGTATACAGCAATGTTGATTTAAGTGTTTTTAGCATTTGTGTGCTTAAAATTAAGCATTCTATTTCTGACAGGCCACAAAAAGAAACTCAAGGCTTCTTGTAATGTTCAGACCTATGTTTACACATCTGCAGGTCCTGCTTAACCTTCTTTGGAGTTCAAGCTCATTATTGCATCGGTACATTTTTGTGTGTATGTGTCCAGCCCAAACATTTGTTGTTCTGACTGATCTGACATACTGAGGCAGAGAACAACCCGGTATCCATAAATTACTTATATTTTTAGATTACTGCGTTTACCGTATTTTAGTATGTCCTTTTTTACAAAGGTGTTGAGTCATTAACACCCAGGTTGTGTAATTAACCAGTCATTGTAATCTCCCTGTATTGGCACCCAGACTTGATCTAGTTTAATATAAGCCTCAAGACAACCAAACAACAACAGACTGAACGTATGGGTTTTAAAATACATTACAGTCATTCTTATTTAAATGCATTTAGTATAATATATTTACTTAATATAATTAATATATGTTTAATCTAAATGTTTTAATATACATTACATTTTTTATTTGACCTTTAATGTATTTATGACAGCATTTAAAGTTCTGAAAAGTCATATAGATGTATTTTTTAAGTAGCTCTTCAGATTATACAAAATATACTGCTAAATAGCCTTGAAACGGTTAAAGAGGCAATGCTACAACAGTAATTACAGCAATATCCTCATTATTTATGAGAGCTGTTATATAGCCTTTATTTTATTTATTTATTATTATTTTTACATTTTAGTAAATTTCTCTTGATTTGAACCAAAGAGAAACCTGAAAATATTTTTGCTCTCTATGCCATTAATTGCAGTGTAGTATTTTACCTTGACATGCTGAAATTAGCAGAGTGAGAATGTGGTTGGGAAAATTTGTTTAGAGTCATGACTCTAAGTCTTAATGGCTGATGTTGGTGACATATCTTGGCACATTTACTTGAGCAGTCACTAGGAGTACCTTGGCAATATCCAGGTCCTGATGTCTCCTTATGGACATCTGATTATGTCCCACATCACATGCCAGATTACTGTAATCCTTAACATTTTTTATGTTCAGTGCATTTGCTTGTTGTTACCTTGCTTTGAAATTTGAATCAAAATTTCCATTAACAGCATCTGACAATGTTACTTGTGATGTGATTAAGAGTAAAAAAGTGTATGCAAAAATGTGTAGGATAAGATTTGATTTTATTCCTTTGTGAATTGACTGGATAAAAAATAATGTGCACTAATTAATCATGATCCACGTGCTTTTAGAAAGTCAATACTGTTTTAATTTTATGTGGACTTTAACCAGCCACACATCACTTAATGTATACATCACAGTAAGAGGAAACCCATAAAGACCAGATAAATTAATAAAAAAATACACTATTCTATTGGTTTATTAAATTATATTTCTCATAAATACCAAAGAATGTGTTTATAGTAAGTAAGTTACTATAGTAAGTAATTTATAGTAAGTTCAATTCTGCTCTTGCAAGCAATTTAGATTTATGAACGTCTACATCAAAGAGAGTGGTACCAAAGGAACATTCTTTTGGTAAGTGCATATTATTAATTAGTGATGGACATGTTCTTGATGTGAAATGTCTCCCTCTGGCGTCCTTCTTGAGTAGTTACAGTTAAACAGACCAGAATGCATACAGTTTTTCCTAATGGCTTTGGCAGTCTTAAAGTGCCCCTATTATGGATTTTTGAATATTACCTTTCATGCAGTGTGTAACACAGCTAAGTGAATTGAAACATCCTGCAAAGTTTTAAATCTGAAATTGCACCGTGTATTAAGTTATTGTCTCTCAAAAGAAAGAGTCGACTCTGAATCAGTACTGAAAGAGTCGTTTCATGTTGACGTCAACATGAGACATTAGCATATTGCCCGCCCACTTGTTGGTCTTTTCACGTTGGTCTGAATGAAAATGCAAATCCATTCTTTGCCACGAGGTGCTGCTTTTGGAGCGGTAAAAATAACGGTTTCCCCGGCAACGCTGTACACAAAGCAGCACTGTGCTCACAAACCTGCCTTTATCAGGCATTACAGGCATGATGAAATGAA